>NC_135411.1:37313535-37913535 GCF_051991245.1 Festucalex cinctus
TCTAATCATCCCAAAATAAGCGACTATCATTCAACCAATTGTACCCACGACAACATGTTTTACCAGCATGTGTTGTTTTTGTGCATGCCACTATATGCTTGAATGTAATCAAATCTGTCTGTCTAGTCACTGATGGTGTCAAGTTTCAATTAAGACAGCAACTATTCTGCTGCAGTTTAAATCTAACCGTGAATAGTTATTTTGTTGATAATAGTTCTTTATTTCCAGTATGTATCCTGTGATTAACTTATGACCAGTCGAGGATCTAAGTTGCCTTTCGCCCAAAGTCATCTGGGACCCCAGGGTTGGGGAATCCAGGTCTACAAAGTATAAACCCTGAAACAGTTTGGCTTTAGCCACATGTGCATCTATCTATTCAATAGCTGCAGATAAGCTTGATTACTTTCCAGTTGAATAGAAACACCTGTGGCAGGGTTTTTACTTTGTGGACCTTAATTCCCTAAACCTGCTCCCCACATCCCTCAACTGGATATGTGGGATGGATGATTGGATGGATGTTTGGATGGATGGGTGGACGGACGGACGGACATCTTGGTCCATCCTGATAGGCTCATCAAAACTGTGTTTTAATCCAATGCAAACTTCAACCACTGGTAAAAGTGGAAGTGATTAGAAAAGAGCATCACAGTGTTACAATATCCGCTGATCACCTTTCCGACCATATTGGACAGAGGCTCTTGAGAGAGACAATTACACCAAACTAATTCAGCTACTTTACTCTTTCATAGCAGTTAAATGCATAATTTACGTGTAAAACGTCTTGTTAATCAGTTAGGCTGGTACCATTATGGTGATGGCTGGCCCTCTTGGCCTTCAAGCTTCCTCTCTGCCAACAATGTGCTGTCCTCCATCTGATCATGCTGTTTCTGCTGACAAGAATCCGGAATTTCTTCTGGAATGCATTGACATGCAGTGTCCTCCTCTGGTACACATATAGAGGTGGATGATTGCATGCTGGTTGGCCCCTCAGCTTGTCCAACTGAGCTGGATTCACTGAAGGAGTCAGAACCTGCACCTGAGCGCCGAAACAACTTCTGACCTGTGATGGAAAGTAAAGAGCGCAAAAAGGCTGCAATGCATTTGAAAGAACAAAACACATCAAACACCTGCTCATGAAGCAAGTGTTGTTCTCTTTCCTCAAACATCTCTAAGCAGTGTCTGTCAACAGTAGTTACACTTATACAGTGCTACCTTGCAGTCTCTCTGGTGCCAGGGTGTAAGAGTCTTTCAAGGGAGGTCTGCCTGACTGGGCCTTGGTAGAGTAGGTCACCTCTGTGGAGTCCAAGGAACCTATGAATAATAAGTAATACAATAAGTATATTAAGGATACATCAACTAAGTTAAACTTGCATTTCCTTTTTTACTACACATCAGGATCTTGAAAGATTTAATGTGCTACCAGTATAACTCAATATTTGTTGCAAAACCTTGTCCAGTAATCAATGTGAATTAAAAATAAAATAAAAATAAAGAAAATCACACCAGACATGGCGACAGTTAATTTTGACCCACTACTAGTGAGCAAACTGCTCTTGCTGTTTCAGGTTTGAAGAGTGCCAGACTGCATGCATTGCGCCCTGCTTAGATTAGAGACACCTTGAGCTGGATGCAGAAAAGTGTTGTTGTGTTCTCTTATCTGGCGAAAGGACATTCATAAAGAACCAATGAGGCTTGTCAATATGGATTTTGCCAAATTTCTTCTTTCCCTTCTATTTCCCTTATCATTGTGCGTTTTTCTTTATTAAAAGGCTAACAACAATTTTTCTGTGTTGTGTGTAAACAAATACGTCACATGTGCCTATTTATTGTTAACGTATTGTAAGGATGACATTTTCACCTTACAAGTTAGTGTATGAGGACTTAACTCATTCACTCGCAGCCATTTTCATTGAAGCAACCCCCTTCGCTCCCGTTTGTTTTACTGGATTTTGACTGATTTTGCAGAATATTGTGTTCTATTGCTATAAAAACATGGAACCTACCAAAAGAAATATTAGAGGCTCTTCTTTCATCAGGGAAAAATATTTTTCTATCTGGTTCTATGTTGCAGCAATTAGCATTAGAATATAGCTAAGTTTCATCATTATTCACAAATCTGTTTAGAACTGTGGGGAAATCAGCTTGTTTTCAACATGGCCCTGGTTGATCTCTTATACTCTGCTGCCACCTGATGGCCGTTTTTTGTAATTACTACCACTACTTCACCCATTCTCTGCCATTCAGAGGCTGCATCAAAGTCTTCAGTATGCTCTAGCATAAAAAAAAACAAAAACAAAAAAAACATCTTTGGGACACTTAAAACATTTAAAATAGAACATATTTATACGTCTTTGGGAGAAAATGAGTTAAATAGCTTACAAGAATAAAAAATAAATAAATAATACACATGCACACACTAACCTGCCGTCAGGTTGAAGGTCCTCCCTTTAATTGAAGTTTCAACGGGAGAAAACCAGTTTAAAACAGAGCCGACCAAAGGAAGTTGTCTCAGCATGCCCTAAAAAAAGACAATTGCTTTTCATCACACCATTATGTATTTATAATTTCCCCCTTTTTAACAAACTTATTTACAAACACTATACCCATATCCTGGTTCTAAAGTCAAAGTTCTGTTTTGTCAGGATGAGGTTCGGTCAACAAAACATCAAGCAGCACAACTCACTTACCTCTTCCATGAGTTTCTCATCATTGGCTTTTAGGAGCTCCAGTTCTGCCTCCCGAATGCCTTTCCTCACCACCTCCGTCATGTTCTCTAGTAGCTACATTGGAAACAGCCATTTTAGAAAAGGTACTGGTTCGACAACAACAGATAAACATGTTGAATCGCTTACAATTTAGAGATCCTATAACCTGCAATAATGAAAATTATTACAATAAATAGCACATTAATATACGTTTATATTAATATACTTCTGTTGTACTTTTCAACATTTTACAATGCTATATTCATTGTAACAGCCTATTCCAGCAATACTGTAATTCAATAAGATCACAAGGACTTACATTTATACAGTATTTAACACAACTTAATTGTATTTACTTAATTGAGGATCAACCTGTTTAGCTCAAGTAAAATGTTTGTATAGCAACTGCCATCATTCCAAATGTAAAATTATAACGACACAATTTTAAGAAACAATGTTCCAAAAGGAGTGAATCATTATACTCAGGCAGTATAATGTTTTCGACTTGCATCACAAGCTGGTTTATGTTTAAAAAGGATTTAAGAACTTTAAATGTTAACCTCTGAACTTTCTTGTAATCATCATCCATTTCTAAATGTGGGTCAAGCTTTGAAACTGCAATAGAAGGCTCTTTCACACAAAAACTGTTGGTGGTTTAGTAACATAAGCTACAGTTTAGCCACAGAGCATTCATTATCAGAAACATTTTTAAGCTGTGGGCATGTCCTTGTTTCAACGGATAAGATAGGCCAAACTGGCAATGATCTGTTGCATGTCTTTTGACATGAATAAATGCACAGAGCAAAACTGGCGGTGTAAGTTTAGTTGTTTTTTTTCCCCCTAATGTGGAAGCAAAAAGTATGTGAACCATTTTGAATTTCTTAAATTTCTGCACACACTGGTCGTAAAATGTAGTCTGATAATCTAAATCACAACAATACAGTCTGATTAACCCAATACCACACAATTATGTTTTCATATACATTATACATACTGTACATGTAAAGTTTCACAGAAAAGGGAGGAAAAATAAGTGAATCATTGTGTTAAACGGCTTATTCTCAATTATTTTTTTCTTTGGTCATTTAATATTCATTGCTCTCTGGGCACGTGTATAATTTTGAGTCTGAAAGTCAGTAACAGAGTAGCATGACATTTTGAATGGGAGATGGGGGTGGGATTAAATAAGTTTCTTCTTTTTCCCACTCCCTTTCAGGCAGAATTGGACTTTATCTTCCTACTTTTTTTTTTTCTTCGCTCTTTTTGTTGTTGTTTTTTTGCTGGAACCTGATACACATTGTGTGTTTTGTAAACTGTCTGAAATAAATAAATACAAACAAACAAACAAAACCCTCTTTTGCCAACAATAACCTTAGTGATAGTTCGGCTTTTTTGACATGAATCTCTATTTCATCCTCACCTCCGGTGTGTGCAATCATCACTGACTTACCCCTGACAGCGTTCTGTGACACGAGTTTTGGTCCGGTGTTGGACCAGAGGAAAATAGTCCAGCAAGTTGGCTTGGGTCACCTAAATAAAGCGTTTTTCTTCTAAAAACAACTTGTGTTCAAAAGAGTGATACATTTGCACACTATAAACTCCTTTCTGAAAAAAGTCAGACGCCATTACCGCTGGGCCTTATTTTTCTGTTTGTTCGTGTGACTGCGTGTCGCCCTGTAGACAGCTGATGGACGCACTGCAGACAGCTGATCCGCGCGCCTTCCGCCTTCGAAAAGACAACTTGTAGATTAGTGTGCGTCTATCAGTTGTATGCGGGGTGCCGCGCAGTGATACGAACGAACAGAAAAATAGTGCCCGGCTGACTTTTTCCGAAGGGAGTTTTGTATGGAAATGTATCACTCTTTTGAACACAATTTTTTTTTAGAAGAAAAACGCTTTATTTACTTGACGCCAGCCAACTTGCTGAACTATTTTCCTCTCGTCCAACACCGGACCAGAACTCGTGTCACAGAACGCTGTCAGGGGTAAATCAGTGCTGATCGCACACACTGGAGGTGAGGATGAAATAGAGATTCATGTCAAAAAAATCCAAACTATCCCATCAAGCAAACATTTCCTGTCGTTGCAGATCGGATGTGCAAAACCATCAGGATGATTATTGGACACTCTTCCATATCAGATTTCTGGGATGAATGGTGTGACTAGGCCTTTGAAGGTCATGCCACAGCTACTCAATTGGGATGAGGTCAGAGATTAGGATTTTGACTGAGTTACTCCAGAACATGCATTTAAACTTAACTTGGGTTTCATCTTCCGACAGAATATTTTTCCAGTCGTGTGGTGGATAGGGGTGGGAATCTCTGACATGAGGCCGATTCGATATGTATCTCGATACACAGGTTGCGATTCGATTGAAAAACGATTATCTTTCAGAACAGAACGGTTCGATTAAGTTCGGGAACGATACGATTTTCGATTCGATACGATTCATTTCAATATGCAAAACTTATAGTGACATTTGTTGCTTGTAAACAATCTTAAAACACCACATATTTTTACAGTATCTACAAATGTGTTTAAAAAAAAACAACAACAAAAATGTCTTCTATATTTTTATATATTGAATCAATTATTTAAATGGACCGCAACAAAGGGCTGGGCGATATGACTGAAAAATGTATCAGGTTAAATATTTATTAGTCGTTATAATTGTTTTTTTATTTATTTATTTGTTTATTTTTTAATTCAAAATAAGGATCAGGAAAAAAAGGCTGATAATTCAATTTGAAATATAAATATTTAACCTTTAAAAAGACACCAACACAATTAAACAGAATATGTGCACATTGTGAAGTATTTCAGAAACATAAATTTAAGACATGAAATAAACCTACCGTCCAGCCAAAAGAAATATGAAGCCACCTTATGGAACAATAAATCTATCAAACACATTTTAACCACTTAATATATCCAAAAATATTTCCAAAAGTGCCCTTCCCTTTTTATCAACAATTTTTGTTTTTAACAATATTTGTTTTTCTTTTGCCATCATATTCATTTTTGGTTAATGTATGACATCTTTTTGTTTTTTTTAATCTGAGACAAGATGATGACCACGGAATCACGACTGTTTATGTTTTGTTTTTTTGGGCTGTCGTTCATTTTGCGCTTGATGACGTAATCACGGGTACGTCTCAGTTCTCCTATCTATTGCTCATGCTAGTTGTAGACATTGACAGGGAGCCACAAACTGAGAAATGAGATACTTGCAGTGTGCTTTTAGCATAGCTGGTGTGTTGGCTGTGGGACATACCTGTGTCGTTTGAATCCATGCATTGGATCGTCACGGGAGTTATTCTTTTTGGCTCGCGCGCAGTACCAACGCCGGGCCGGGACATACAAGTGCACCGAGAGGACTCGATAGCAATGGGTTAGCTTCTGCTAACTGTTGCATGTTGTCACTCGTTGTGCGCGCGCGCGCCGTGTCGCGAGCACGGCGTTGACGGTAGGCTCCTCCCCAAGGTGCGTAACGTCTTTGCATTATGTTTACAATATCCGGGGAATGAAGCGTCTCTGAGCGCTACTTTGCTAGCTCTCTGAAAACAGGGAAGTAGCTTGAATAGTGATGCTACTGAAATGTAAACAAAACAAGTAGAGCACGGCGCAGAACTCTTGCTATTGTTATGAAAACCATAAAGCCTCACTCGCAACCGATTCACAGCCACGCGATATCCGGTCCACAGCTTTACAAGCAATGTATCTAAGGATTCCCGGCGGATTTTGTATCGGTTGACAAGTCTGCTACCGATACGGTCGTTTAGCTCCCAATCGGTTTTTTGTCCCACCCCTAGTGGTGGAACATCCAAATGCTCTTGAGCTAACTTCACAAATGTGGCTTTTTAATTTTTTAGACAGCAACAGCCTCCTCATTGGTGAACATCAAGACTTTGAGATTCATTTGTAACTTTTTCCATCTTTATACAAGTTTCAATACAAAGTCCTGACCTCAACCTGATTGAGATGCTGTGGCAGGTGCTCAAGAGAGCTATTCATGCCACAGATTTCAGGGAATTTTGCTGATCTGTAAAAGTTTTGTAAAGATAAAATTCATCCTATCATTGCGGACATCTAATCTACTACTACAAGAAACATGTATAATTAAAAAAGAAGAAAAGCCAAAGAAGGTTACTGAATCCAAGGGTTCCACTTACTTTTTCCTCTCCGGTTATTTTAGCCAAAAAGAAAACATAATAAACATATAGCCCCCCCTTTCAACTAATATTAGAAAATGCACATTATGCTATTTTTTTTCCTCATATCAAATAAGGATATCATTTTTTTAAAGGGGATTATACGAAATTTGGAGTGCAAGTGTAACCGTCCTGTTTCTTCAGTTCCAAAAGATGAATTTCAAGATCCAGAAAATTCTAATGATCTAATTAAAATTCTAATTCTATTCACATGATAGAAAGAACAGATGAGGACAAATAATGGAATGCAGATTACTCTTCCATTCTCTTCAACATCATGGCCCAGCGTCACTATTGTTTTCACGAGCTCTGAAACATCAACGTCATCAGCTACCATGCTTATAAAGATGCAGTCCTCCTCTTTGGCAAACTCTGGGCCTAGGAATGAAAATATATTTATATATTTCATATATATTATATAGTAAAAGTTTGAAAACTGATCAATGATGCTATTATCATTACACTGATGATTCAAAAAAATAAAAATAAAGGTGTACACACCAGTGGAGAAAACAATGTCAGTGTCTAACTCTTGTAGTTTCTTCAGCAGTTCAGCGTTTATTTTCTTGATTTGCTTTGTCCTCCTGCCATCATCAATTCCCTCCACCTGAGGCTCATATCTGAGTAGTATGGGAAAAAAATAACAGATGTAGTCATGAAGAAAAACAAAACAAAACAGATGAGTGCTAGTTTAAATGTGAATAATTTCTTTCAAAGCAAAACACTTTTACCACTCAGCCATTGGTGAGTGCATTTCAGTTCTTATACCTATTTAAAAGTGTTTAAAATAGCCCGACCTCATTGTACCAATTCTACCACTTGGTTGAGGTGTTGTGATGAAAAAAAAAAACAAGTTAGACATTGTCCTTTTTGTGTCTCCATTCAGTGAATTGAAAGCCTTGAATTTTGTCATCCAATTTTTGCCAATGTCATCGGCAAGATAATCCACTTAAAACAAGTGATGCTGACTGGATTGTTAGGTTGGCGGGAATAGAAAAAAAACAAAACAGACTTTTTTTTTTTTTTCTCTTTCCTTCCTTCCTAAAAAAAGGCAAACTGTTAAATGTAGATTTCTGAAAATAAACCAGATGATTTGTCAAACCATGTAGTTCAAGTCAATGTCAAGTCAAGGATCTTGGATATCAACTTGCAGTCAAGTCTTTCCCAAGTTTTTGGGTAAGTCACAAGTCATAAAAATAAAAAAATAAATAAATAAACCAAAAACATTATCATGTACACCAAAAGTAATTTTTTGAG
Source organism: Festucalex cinctus (assembly GCF_051991245.1). NCBI lineage: Eukaryota > Metazoa > Chordata > Actinopteri > Syngnathiformes > Syngnathidae > Festucalex > Festucalex cinctus. Next base: position 37,321,709 of record NC_135411.1, read on the forward strand.
CCAATCAGAATCGCGTACTGCATTCACAAAGACCATGGTAAAATATACTGTGTACTCTCAGGCAAACATTGTAGCTGGACTTAACTGTTTTTTTTGTTTTTTGTTTTTTTAACAAAACTGTTCTAACAGTTTTGGAAACATGAATATTATTCTATTCAATAGCTTCCATTCACCATACCTGGAACGCTATTATATTCCATACATGTGTAAGAACCCTGCTAAAATGCTCCAACCTTAATCCACGACAATCCGTTTTCATTGGTGATGTATTTGCTTCTAAATGAAGATGCAAATGAGAAGCATACATGTCAGCAGAGCATGTTAACAGGGGTCCGGGTCCTGCATCACGTCTTACCGGACAGCTCCGAGGCCTGGCCAGCTAAGCTCTTCTATGTATCTGAGGTAGGGTGAGCGTTGGTGAGTCTCCTCTATGAAGTCCTGTCTGAAGGACATTGTGGCGGTCATCATAGGCACCAGCTCCAACAACTTCTTGACCAAATTGTCAACATCTTCAGGTTGAGTCCCTAAATCTGTACAAAGAGGAAGAATTACATCATTTGAATAACAAGCCCATTTCTGTAAACATAAAATAAACATTTGAATGGTGATGCTTTAAAAGCACCCTTTTAATATGGTATTTTATATATAGCCTTACTAGAAATACTGCAGTGCTTGACAAATAACATATCTTGTCTTGCAGGTGTGCATGTGGGTAATTCTGTTACCTGCAGCCGTCAGGAGCGGGCTGAACCGAACACAGGCGCCTTCATCTTCAAGTTCCACGACATCGACCCCACTGGCAGGAACCAACTGGGCGAGCTGCTTGCCAAGCTAAAATAAAATAAAAATTAAAAAAACCCTAATATAATGAACTATGAGCGGCAGACTAACAGGAAAAAACAAACAAAAAAAAAACAACAACTTAGGGGGAGAATGTGTTACTTCCGCTGTCTTGGGCGTTGTTCATAGTCAATACATCATGTTTCAATAATCTGCACACCTGCTTCCATTGCAAGTGTTGATTAATTTACCGTACAGGCACTTCATTTCTAAAATTATCACAACATTATTCACAACACTACAACATTCACTGCAGGCCATACTGTCTCCCATGTGCACAAGAGGGGAAAGATCCAAAGCTATGGGGAGAGATTTGTCTCAAAATTATTCATGCAAATATAACTTATTTCACATATTCAGATCCACAAATTACTCTCTTGATTTTCATGTGTTTTTGAGATCTGCAAATATCCACACCATTTAGCGTTTTTCAGATTAACAAGTATGTCAAAGAACAGTGTTTGCTAATGTGTGCATTCCTCATGATGACTCATCATTTGTATGTGTTTGTGGATCAAGAGAATAATTGGGATTATTACCATCATTTTTGTCCAGACCTATACCATGAATTTGCTTATAATGTAATTCTGTTGAACCTTAAAAGGCAATGTCAGAATTTCATTGATTAATTTTCTGTACATCTTTATTATCACTATTGTTTTCCATTTTATTATTTCTTCTCTTTCATTAACTCATTTGCTCCCAATAACGTGTAGTTAAAGTTTTTTTTTATGTTCTAAGTGTCCCAAAGACGTATTTATACGTTTTGTTTTTTTATGCTAGAGCATACAGAAGGCTTTGATGCAGCCTCTCAACTGCAAAGAACGGTTGAAGAAATGGTAGTTATTACACAAACGGCCAGCAGGTGGCAGAAGAGCAAAGGAGATCAACCAGAGCCATCTAGAAAAAAAGCTCAATTACTTTGAATTTTGAATAGATTTGTGAAAACTGATGAAACTTAGCTGTCTTCTAATGCTAATTGCTGCAAAACGGAAACAGATAGAAACATACTTTCTTTTCCTGATGAAAGAAGAGACTTTAATCTTTCTTTTGATAGGTTCCATGCTTTTATAGCAACATAACACAATATTCTGTGGGCCTTGCAAAATCAGTCAAAATCCAGTAAAACAGCCGGGAGCGAACGGGACTGTTTCTGTGAAAATGGCTGGGAGTGAATGAGTTAACAAGAGTGTACCAACTATGGTGTCCAATGTGCGTACATTCATCGTAATGGTGAGTTTCACATTTGTTCATTTGCTTTTGTTTCTACAAATTTACTGGGTTTACTTTGATTTCATTATAAATAATAATAATAATAATAATAATAATAATAATAATAAAAAAGTTTTAACGCTTGTCTAATTTTTTTTAATTATTAATAGAGACTGCAATATGAAAAAAAAGAAAGCTCATTTAGTTGCTTGCCCTTTGACCTCAGCAAACTTGGTTATCGGTAACTTGAGTTGAAAAGCTGGTTTTGGCTCTTGGGTTCAGGAATCTGAAAGGCACTCCCTGCATGAGTGGAGTGATACTATTTTGTGCTAGACAGTTTATCTGTAATAACCACCATTTTCAAGGACAAGGGTGCACATGGAACCAGGACATCCTTTGTAGTCATGATTTGACAAAACATTTCCATGGACGGAGCAGAGACTGTGGCATAAATCTTAATTTACACACATTATACAATTGTATTGACTAGACTACTATTCAATGTTTATAAAACAAATAAATTAGACTATTAATTAATGACAATTTAAAAAATACATCAAATCACATACCCATCTATTGAACGCCTCAAGTACTTCCTTTTCCCCAGCACAGTAAGCCTCCACAGAACCACTGCTGGAAGCTAACACATAAAAAAAAAAAAAAAAGAGGGAATTAAATTTGATTACCATAGTATAACGCCCTTCCAAAAATATTTGAGAAGTGACACCAGTTTCTTTACTTTTGCAATAGACATTTGGCTCTGAGATAAATATGAGACAGAAGTGCTTATTTCTGGATTTAATATCTCAGAAGAAAATAAAGCCCAGATTTCCTATTCTTCGGGATAGTGAGTTAGCATCCGGTATAGTCTCTTTATGTAGCCTTCTGCTAACCATAGACCTTGATACCTTCAATCCTGCCCACTGGAAGTTGTTGTTGTTGATGTCATGACAGGGATTGAGTTATATTTTCTCAGGTTAACAATTACTTGTTTTTTCAACACAAATAACTTTTTTTCTTTTTTTTCTGTCAGCCATTTATTTTCAGTCGTCAACAGAAATTAAGAAATTTTCCAATATTTTTTGAGGAAAGGGCATGTTAAAAACACTGTTAAAAACACTAAAAGTGACACTGAAATAAATGAATGAATGATTTCCCCCCAGGACGAATAACAGCATTGGCCATTAACTTACTTTTTTTATTTTTTTTATTTTTTATTTTTTATATATGGGCCATTAAAACTTCAGGGAACTTTTTAATTTATTTATTTAAATACTTTCGATTAACTTTATAAGGGTTGCTGCTGACATGTGTACCTCCTGCACAAAAATAAGGTAAAAAGATAAATAAATAAATAAATAACACCGGTTATGTTGCAATTTTCGAAAACCAGCGACGGGGTAAAAAAAAAAATTAAAAAAAAAAAAAAATTAAGTGAGCTACTAAATTTAGGTTATCATTTAACTCGAGACATGCTAATGGTCCTGGAAGTTCCCTGCAATTTTTGTTAGAAGTTTAAAATAAAGTTGACTATTGTTTATATACCCATTCAGCAAGTTATTTTAACAAACATGCTTAAACACAATTCAACTAAGAATTGGACTTCCTTTTATGTTTTGTATTTTCTCTTTTACTGCAAGTGAATTTACGCTCCTAAATCGGTCATCAGCCCCCTTGACTACTAATAGGCAGTATCGGCCTTGGGGAAAATAAATGTATAACTGGTCTATTACTTTTGTTTACTAAAAGTATGCTGTTCTGTGTTTTTTGATTGGAAAAAAAGTTACATTTTGTTAATCGTGTTTGTGGACGTTATACTACACTATGACATCCCTTACCGGCACTAGTTTCCTGAGAAAACTTAAACAGCACAACAGGAGAGTTGAGTTCATCCTCCACCTGTTAAGCGAAAAACACAGATGGTCATCTGAGATTTGGGTACAACTGTGGTCATATTTCAATGCTGAAAACTGTATGGTAAGCAAAAAGGTAATCAGAATACAGAATGGGATGGAATCGGGGAGGGTTTTTTAGATGGATATATAGTTTCTCCATTGTAGCCTAGAGGCAGCAGCCCAACAACACAGCAACTTCAGCTTGGAAGAAATCACAGGACAGATGAATCGGTAATGTATTATATACTTTCAAAAAAAAAAAAAAAAGGGCATTGTCCCCATTATCAAGTTCTAAAATGAACTTTTGAAGCATGCAACCAGTTGTCTGATACAGTCAGTACCAGGACACACAAATACCCATGGTGTGTGTTTCTGTGACTACATTAATAGGAAAAGTTTCACTTCTTCAGAAACACATTAAACAGATCTTTTCCTACATTGCCATCTTCAGATCCCACTGATTTTTTTTTACATCCAAGTGAAGGGTTGAAACAAGCATCATGCTTGAGTTATGTGGCGCTTAACAGAGGTGTGCAAAGGATGGGGTGCATGTCATCAAGGTCATGAATAATTGGTTCATTATGTGTGATGTCATCAGGTTACATAAATTATTATAACAAATATTTAAACTCAATGAACGCCTCCTTACATAAATTTGTATTGGATGGTGAAAAGCTTAGTTTGATTGGAAGCAAGTCTTTTGTGGCAAGTGTGTATGCATGGCTTTTTTTTTTTTTGCCAAACTGCATTTGTGGTTTTAGGCAGATGGTGACCGTTGTTGACCATTAGCCTACTGAACAGAAATCCCAATACCACTTTTTTTTTTTTTTTTTTTTTAAATATAAAGTGTATATATATATATATATATATATATATTATATATATATATATATATATATATATATATATTTTTTTTTTTTCCTATTCAAAATGGAAACAGGAAAAGAAAAGGCTGATGATTTAATTTAAAATATAAATATTTAACCTTTAAAAAGACACCATCACAATCAAACAGAATATGTGCACGGTGTGAAGTATTTCAGAAACGTGAATTTGAGACATAAACCTACCGTCCAGCCAAAAGAAATATGAAGCCACTTTATGGAACAATAAATCTATTAAACACATTTTAACCACTTAATATATCCAAAAATATTCCCAAAAGTGACATCCCCTTTTTATCAACAATTTGTGTTTTTCTTTTGCCGTCACATTCATTTTTGGTTAATGTATGATGTCTTATTTATTTATTTTAATCTGAGACACAATGATGACCACGGAATCACTAATGTTCAAGGGTTTGTTTTTTTGCTGTTGTTTATTTTGAGTTTGATGACATAATTGAAGGCATGCTAGTTGTGTACATTGACAGGGAGCCACAAACTTGAGAAATGAGATGCTTGCGGTGTGCTTTTAGCTTAGCGGGTGTGTTGGCTTTGGGACATACCTGTGTGAAGTTTGAATCCATGCATTGGAACGTCACGGGAGTTATTCTTTGGGGTCGCACGCAGTACCACACCGAGACAATAAAAGTGCACCAAGAGGACTCAATAGCCATGGGAAATACAGAGATGTATGGGCTTCTGCTACTGTCTTCTGTTGCATGTTGTCACGTGCTGTGACGCGCACAAATTATCCTGTGCAGTGTCGCGAGCCCAGCGTTGACGGTGGGCCCCCCAAATAGGTGCGTAATGTCTTTGCATTATGTTTACAACATCAGGGGAATGAAGCGTCTGAGTACTATTTTGCTGGCACTCAGACGCCAAACACGGAAGTAGCTTAGTAGTAGTGATGCTACTAAAATGTAAACAAAACAGGTAGAGCACGGCGCAGAACTCTTGATATTGTTATGAAAACCATAACCCGACGATGAGCCAACAGCTCCGACCTCCCGTTGTTTTGAGTACTATTTTGCTGGCACTCAGACGCCAAACACGGAAGTAGCTTAGTAGTAGTGATGCTACTAAAATGTAAACAAAACAGGTAGAGCACGGCGCAGAACTCTTGATATTGTTATGAAAACCATAACCCGACGATGAGCCAACAGCTCCGACCTCCCGTTGTTTTGAGTCAGTGATGCGCATGCAACCTTTGATGACGTAGACTATAAAGGGGTCTATACTATACAGCTAGCTACCTGGCTATGACAGATATAGATTCTATATAGAATTTATTATGAAGAAAAGCAAAGTTCTGAAAGACTAGCATGAGACAAATGTTGGCCAAAAGCAATAGCATTTTCTTGATAAAGCATCAACGAGACCTCAGTTAACTCTGGTGATTGGGTATAACATAGTTACAACACACACACACACGTACGCACACACATCCTTGTACATATATCTTTGTGAGGACATCCACTGACATAATACATTTCCTAGACCCTTACCCTAAACCCAACCATCAAAAATGATTGCCTAACCCTAACCCTTACCCTAACCCCAACCACAACCCAATTCAAACCTAAACTCTAAAACCAAGTCCTGACCTTCAAAAAGAGGTCTTGCAAAGTGAGGACCGGCCAAAATGTTCTCACTTCACAAAAATGTCGTCATTCTGTTGGATAAAGACGTATTTTGGTCCTCACAATGTATTATGTACAAGAACACACAGAAGTAGGCCTCAGTCCTGTGGGCAACAAATTGTGGTCCGCGTTTTTGGCAATTCTGTCTCGTGAAATAAATTGCCTAATGGTGCACACACACCACAGATTTTAAATTAAAGTGAAGAGAGATAACAGGGTCTGTAGTAGCTAATCTGTAAGAACTTGAGCTTTGGAACCAGAGGGTTACAGTTCAAGTCTTTTCAAACAAATAATGAAAATTTAGAAGACACCTCCCCACCACTCTGTTGCTCAATAGGGGCTGCACTGTTTCCTCTTGCCTACCTGTCTGTCATCGGGTTCTTTCTGTGGTGTGCAACATAAATATACAAAGTATGATATATATTTTTAATAGTTACAAAATAGCAACATTTAAGTCAATTATTCATGACCCTTGAATTTCTTCCAAAGGCAACAAAAACAATGAGTGGAGAGAGGCATTCCCTGAAGTACCACAAAGAACATGCCTGTGTTGTCCACATCCTATACAATTAGGAAGAAGTGAACAGTCCATCAGCCAATGGAGACCCAAATATCGCTGAACTAATGTGGGTGGAAAAATGGTTAAGAGTGAAAAAGATACAAAAGCAAGAGAAGGGGGCAAATGGCAAAGAGAAGAGTGAGAGAGACAGGCAGAGACTTGGCTACAGAGAGAAGAATCCCACCTACAATAGAGAGCATAAGAGAGCCCAGAACATCTCGTAGAGAAGCCCCAGAGATGGGCGGGATCGGTGGCACGACACCCTGCAACCAAGGTAACCCGCACTTGCTATTATACAATAACCACAGGGGGGAAAAAAAAAACCTCAAATATAGTGACTTCAAAAGTATTCATACCCCTTTAACTTTTATACATTTTGTAGGACCATAAACATTGAGATTTTATGTTATAAACCAACAAAAAGTAGCACATAACTATTAAGTGGAATGAAAATAATAGTTTTCCAAATTTTAAGTGAATATAGATCTGCAAAGTGTAGTGTGCATTTGTTTTCAGCCACATATACTCTTGGTGCTTCTTAGTAAATACAATTCAGAGCAAACAATTGCCTTAGCAAATCAATCATCTAATTAGTAGAGTCCAACTGGGTTTAATTTACTCATTGGGTACAAATACGCTTGTTCTATGAAATAAATAAATAAATGACTAAAAGTAAAAATAAAAACGGATTTATTTCCATTTACATATATATTTTTTGGATATAATTTTCAAATTATATATTTTTTTTATATACATTTTTGTTTTCACTTTTAGTAATTTATTTATTTATTTAGTCATTTATTTATTTTGAATTTTGGCAGTTTTGGTCCTCCATATATGTGATCATAGAGGGACAGAATACAAATGCACACCACATTTTTCCACATCTCTCTTTGCCTGTAATTTTGAAAACTGTATTTAATCATGTGAGCCCAAAAGAAAATCTTGATTAAAACAAAAGATTTATGTTTTTGGTTATTAGATGGCAAAGAATGAAAAAGTTCAAGCAGTATGAATACATTTGCAAGGCACTGTAAACATTCCCACACATATTTTACCAACACATCTTTGCAACTGGATAACCAGAAATAGCCAATCCACCATGACTTGAATAACCACTCTCAGGGCTCCAGACAAACTTTTTTTTTTTTTTTTTTTTATAAATACTAGAAGCATAGTCACCCCTAACTTAAATTTGTTAGGGATGAGAGCACAATGTTAAAGCAACACATGCTGTAAAAAGTAAGAATTCACATGTCTAATTTATTCACTATACCGTGCAGACCCACGCAAATTCGCACAATGAATCGGGGTTTAAAAAAAAAATAAAAAAATAAAAAATAAATAAAAAAGCCATTGTCATTTTTTTTTTTTTTTGCAAGTTAAGATTGTCAACAGCATGTGGCATTATACACTGAAAACCCTTTTTGATGGGTAACAGAGAGGGCGCTAATGCTGTTCTAATGTTTAAACTTCCAGATGTTCTCTTATTATGAAGTTATAGTAGTAGTGAAAACCAATGGTTCCCGTTCCCAACCTTTTTTCGGCGGGGGGCAGGGGGGATTGTGTACCCCAACTCATACGTGTTTGGTGATTTTCCAAAAGTAGAATGCAACACACAAGTAATTTTTAAATGCAAGTTGTTTTTTTTCCCTTCCTGCATGTGAACAATTCTTAGGAATTGTCTTTTTTTTTTTTTTTTTTTTAACTCAAATAAAAAATGAAGTTCTATAAATCTGAGTGACGCTATAAAGTGATACACTGTCATTTCACAAATAAAACATTTGTGGTAAACTTACGAATACAAATGGAACATCACTTCACAGAACAACGGTGAATGTGTCATGTTCATATGGTTAAGTTTATCACAACAGCTGCACCGACAATCAAAGTGGGTCTGTGACAGTATATAATTGCTTTTACAATGTTTCAACAGGTAACTCTTAACAACGTTTAGCGCGATGAACTCCTTTATTACTGCGATCCTTGGCATAAGTAAACACAGGATGTGAACTAATTATGCTCATGTTTGTTTCTTAGCGGGAGTTGTCACTCCCATGTCACATACAGAACATTTGCTGCACAGTATGTTTTACATGTTGAATAATTTGGTCATTCTACTCATTTTGGTTTCAATAGTCTCTAAACATAATTTGCAGTGGACTGTTCGTTGGTGCGTTCAAATGGTGCTCAATTGGTAAACTAGCTGCTGTCTGTTTGCTGCCTTGCATCAGCAACAAAAAATTATTTAATACTCATTTTTTAAAATGGCATATCGACAGGTCGCACAAGCAGGAGTGGATGAAAAATATACTCACACACTGTCTAAAATTTTAGAGGCAAAGTGTGACCATTTAGGAGCAGTCAATAGTCAGACTGATAATTGCGAGTCTCAAGGGAGTTCTCCACAATATCAATCTAGGACTGCTCCAATGTGATTTGCCCGGGAATGTTGAGACGTTCAATACTTCAAGCTGATTGAGCAATAGGCAACTTGTGCAGGTCTACAAATTTTTTGTTTTGATCAATCAAGGCAACGGTGTTCTTCATTTAACAAGGAAACTCAGTAATTATGCGAGAACAGAATTAATTACAGCGTCTATGCATTCGTACGTTAGGTTTATTTATTTCTCACAGCTTCGGCACTTCTCGTTTTCGTCACAGCCGTATATTCCGGCCCCAAACACAATACTGCTTTATGATTGGTCCGTACAAAAAGTGTATGGTGAAAATCAGCGGGCTCGGTACAAGATGGATTCTCGGGGGATCGTGAACTCACATATCCCGTGAGATTTTATCTTGAAGCGTAAAGTTAGCAGTCTGGAGCCCTGAGTATATCATTGATATCACCACAAAATTGCTATTTCATTGTTCACTGTATCTGCAAGTTAATAGAAATTATGCAACTTCATGAAACTAGAGCCTCTCGAAAATGATTAATTTGTTCACCGCATTGCACCCAAATATAATTTAGATTTAATGGATTCGAGGGAACAAGCTTCCAAGTCTGTAACCTTGGAGGGTCCTTCAATATTAGCATGGTCAAAGCATCAATGAGGGATATCTCTCCATCTCAAACATCCTACTGTGGTTTATCTTTGAAATTATGAATTTCTTTCGATCAACCACATTTACAAATACTGTATCAGTGTGTAGTGTGTCTTAACATAATGTCATTTCATGTGTATTAAAATCATAAGCATAACTCACATAAGAAAGAATATTATTAGTTCTGAGTGTGGCATCATTATTGTACTGGTGGTCTAACTTCCATTTCAGTCCAAACACTTGCAAGCAGTATTTCATTGGTGCAAAAGCATCGAATAGAGTTCTGTAATGAAATTGTCTTTGTCCATTAATGGCAAGTTGCGATTAAGTGCTCACAAACTTGTACGTCTCAAGATACTCACAATTTTGAAAGGCCTGTCAATCATTGGAAATGTCATAACCAATTTTAGCTCTTCACAGATATAGAATTTAGTAAAAAAATATATATCCTACTCCAGACCAAAATGTAACAACAATGAATGTACTGGACAGTGGCATTACATCTCTCGATGCTGTCTGGGTTGACTCAAAGCTACCCAATGATTCAGTTATTTTAGATTTGATTTCGTAAGATCATTGTATTACCTACCGATGTTTTGATGGAGCTCACAGATTTGAGGTGCTGTAGCAATTGTTGACTCTGTTGGTGAGAAACAAAAATGATATTGCGAAAAAAAAAAGATTCCTCATCAAAGTAACAGGAAAAATTGCACTACAAAAAGAAAAAAAAATTACGGTAGAGCTACTGACACCATATCTATTATAATGTTCGGAACAGGTTGTGCTACAAACTGGACTTTGAACATTGTAGAAAAAACACAAACCACTAACATGGACAAAATTGTTGGTCTGTTTATGAAAGAAAAAGAAAAACACAGTTGTAACAAATTTCAAATCTTAATGTAGTCTTAGTGATATAGATATACTCCTCACCAGCATTGTGGCATGTCTTATCTTTTGGATGATTCCACTATGACCAAGGTACTGCAGAGACAACCAAAGAGGTAATGCTCGTAGCTTCTCGACATGCTGGCTGGAAGTCAACCCTGCAGCCAGAGACTATTTATAAAAAAAATAAAAATAAAAAAAAATAATTAAAAAAACACATCAGAAGTGAGTCATTATACACAGACACATATTGTACCATTGACTATACCAGTAACTCATCTTGACATAGATCAAATGCTGGAAAAATTGGTTAAGCAGTGCGCAGCCTACCAGTGCTGGGTCTTCGTCTCTATAGAGTGTGACAGCAGTAACAGCAGGCAGTCCCAGCCATGGACCTGGTGTAAGTGTCATACTGTCACTTCTGGTTGCTGCCTGGATGGGGACAAAGATCAGCACAAAAATAATGCTGAGTACATGTCCAAGTAAATATGACCGAACAGTGCTACTAGTTGCATTTGTACATGGCGTGCAAATTCATGAGAAAATGAGTTCATTTTAAGATTACCACAACAGCAGAGGTGGCCTCATCCAGCACCAGTGTCGCCAGGTTGACCCTGATGACGAAACAGATAGAAGCTTAAAATGGCACAGCATCAACGTCAACATGCTGTAGTGAACAGCAAATTATATCTCAGTGCAAGTATGGTAAGCTATAATTATGATAATCATCACTTTTGCCTGAAATAGATATGTTTAAATGAAATGACAACATCAGATCATATTTAATGTCTCACCCCTCCACATGGAGCCACATTTTGTACTGATCACACAGGTCTCTAAGGCGCCCCAACTTATCAGTATGACCTGCCCCAGGGGTACCTGGGAAAAATTATTACTATTACATAAAAACTTGTTTCAATCACTATACGGTACCGTGTGAATATTGTTTTTCCTTTACCTGCATTGGCAATTAACAACAAAGGCAACTTCCCACTTTCCATGTCCTCTTTGATTAGTTTGTCCAATAGTGCAATATCCTAAGTGTAAAAAAGGAGATTTGTATCCAATTGCCAAATGGTTTCCATTTCTACAATTATGTTTAATCTCTTACCATTTGATGTTGTGATCCAAAGAGGGTGTTGCATGGGACGGTACATAAACTGGAGAGAGGCAGGGCAAGCTAATGACACAGAGACTGACATTAAAATAAGCCATGAGTGCACACTATTATAATGTTCCTACAACAATGCACGTGAAGAAGGTCGTAATGTGAAAAGGAAAACTCAGAACTTTGAACATAAACAATGATTGTTCGGCACCTACCTGGTTGCACAGATGCTGTCCCAGCCCAGGTCTGCTTGATGCGCTCTGGTAAATGACTGGCTGCTTTGAGCTGAGAACAGCATAGCCCTCTGTGGCGTAATCTTCATAGCAAATATTGATGACCAGTCGACATATTTTGACCAAGCCTTCTCTGTCATCTTCATGGAAGTAAGCTGAACCATCCTCATATCTAAATGTCATAATAGAAGGTTATACAGTACATGAAAAGCCAAATCGAAAAGCTACTGAAAAGAGAAATAATGCTATCTAGGAAAAGAAAAATCACAGTAAATTGCCACACCATTTCAGACTAAATGATTTTGATTCAAATTATATTTACAATGTGACCTGACTGAAGACTGTTAAGCTGCCATTTCTAGAGTCTAACTGTAACCTACCATGTTGCTAACACAACCACGAGTTTTGAGAAAACTACCTGAACAGTCTACAGAGCCATTGTGTGGTGTCAGACAAGATCCGAATTGTCAGCTTCCGCAGTCGCTCTCTGTCCAGCACTGAGATGTAGGCCGCCAAGCTGTGTCCCAACAGTGCCATGTGACCCTGCTCACCCACATTCTGCATCCTACTGAAAACACAGAGTGTTTATAGATCCATTTAAAAGTGACTGATGTCATCCACTCCATTACATACCATTCATCAAATGAAATACAAATATGTCCTTGTTTCTAAAAAGCTATCTTACTGAAAGGTATTTCCTTTGCACAGGGAGGAGGCTGTGATCATTCTGCAGTGAATAGTTTGTCACTTACTGTGGCTTTGGATCCTCTTTTCCCTCCTCCTCCTCCTCCTCCTCCTCCTCATGGATGAGGCTGTGAACGAGGTGCAGTATGGTGGCAACATCCTGACCACTACACAAGAAACGATTAAACGTTGACTTTCATTGAATGCTCATGTAAATATACTTCCAAAAATGTGAACATTTAATTAAATATAAATCGGAATACCAATTTTTGCCAAGGCATTGCATGTCGACATGCATGCCTATTGTATGTGTGTCCATGTGTGCAACTTACGCTCCCTGCAGGGGGCCAGGTATGCTGGTTCTACTGAAGATTGAAGCCTCTCTTCTTTCCTCCAGTCCGCTAATTGATAGAACACCACAAACGTACATTAATGCACACATTAATCAGATTTCTGCCCTAATTAGCTCTAACTTTTCTCTGATAAGCCACCGTTTGTATATACTTGGTCTAATTCAATTGCCACAGATATGTCTGCCTCCGTTATGCTAGGTGTCAGTATGCCCCTTTTGGCTTGTTCAGCAATAGGGATTTAACAAGGAAGATGCTTCTTGCTAGTTGCTCACTGGAAAAAGCAAACTAGTTTAAAAACATTCTTTTACAGTTAGTTTTTTTCTTTAATTGTACAAAGAAGATCTGCCTTGGCTCATGTAGTCATGTGGTGGTGTATTTTTGATTAAGCTTCTTGAAGCACTAAAGCTTTCCAGACAGTACAGGTCTTTCTTGAGGTTTAAACGTAAATGAGACACCTCCTGGTTGAACAATTATAACCGGAAACAATAAAAATTCTCATTAGTGAGTAGGGTGTGTTGAGTTACTCAAGGACCTAGCTAACTTCATCACACTTTTCATGGAGGTCCATAAAGGAGAATGTTTGCTCTGTGTTGTTTCATCATAAAGAAGTGGAACACTTTTATTGATATGTATTGTGATAGACGGGAGCTTGCTTGATAGCTACATAATCAATATCAATACAAAATGTATTTGATTGGAAAAACAAACAAAAAAAAAATCAGGAAGAAAACTGTGATGCTGGCATTCTGAATGCTGTAGGAAGAGACCACAGTATGCCATTAGATTCGTGCCACAATTATAAGCATATAAGATGAACTTTTGAGCACAAAATCATTTTCAGAGGGTCATAGTTGCCATGTGCCGCCTCCTGAACCAACAAATCATTGACTACGCATGCGTGTGTGGTACGCATGCAAAACCAAAATGTGGCTTAGCTATGTTTAAATAAATGACCAGTCGACTCAGTGCAACATGTGCAATAAGATCATATTGTGCAAACTAATACGTCCAGTTGGGTTCATGGAGTAAAGCCAGGTACACACAAGGCGCCATCGGCGTGCATTCGCCAACCGCATCGTATGTGCGGTAAATATTTTTGAGCGTGATGGCGCTGAACCGTCATGTTTGATCATTTTGGTGCCTAGGCGACATTGGCCAAAGGTGCGCAGGGCACAGGAGCCATCCACACTGCGATTACCCACAGCGCATGCGGTCTTCAAACACTAAATACAGTGGAACCTTGTGAGTACATTTCGGAGGCTCTCCTGGACGATATTCACAGGAAGCAGCCCTCAGTTGTATTCTTTTTCGGTTAGCAGCAAAACATACAACAATATCTCTTCGGCTATGACATTACTTGAAATTTCATGTCTATGACGTGCTAACTCCGGTGTTTGCTAGTTTTTTGTTTTGTTTTGAACACCTCTCCGCATCATCATGAAGCAACAATCAGGTCAAACAATAATATGTCCTTTGACAATTATTAGCCTGCTAACAAGTTAAAATAGTCTTAAGACGGTGGGTCAACTTTAATGCATGCACTTCAAGAGAGAACTAGTTTGCTACAATTACGTTGCATGAACAGCAAATGAAAGTTAATTGTACTGTATCAATGATGGGGTGTAGCGTCTTCCAGAAGCATGGTAGTAAACTTTGCATCTTACACTGCTTTACAATGTGAACAAAAACAGCGTACATTCCTTGAAAATTAGTTTTTTAGACCAGATATTTTTAATGGTATTTTTTCTAGATGGTTGTTTTTATTGTAGGTCGTCTTTAACCCACGTAATACTTTTTTGATTAGGTAAAAAAAATAAAATAAATGTATATTGACATCAACTAATATAAAATATACTCCAAATATATTTTAACTCAGTGGAAATTGTTGTTTTGAGAGTTACCAATTCGAACATCATGTACCAGATTTTGGGAATGTTTATGAACTATTACACTCAAACAGAGTCAAGACTCACCTTTGTCCATCTCCCAAGATCCTCATGGCTTCAGTCAAATTCTTGCCAACTTGAGTCAGTGTGGTGTCTACCATTTCCAAATATGGATGTCTGCCAACTACGTGTGTGCTGGGAAACAAAAGACAGTAAAAGGTCTCATATAAATGCATGACTTTATATAACAGAATACTACTGCTGGTTGGTCGTCAATATGTTTCAATGTTTACAAACCCAACCCAAGCATACAACAAAAGGATTCTATGTCAGGGTTGAATATAATACAGCAGTTAAATGGGAGTGACGCTTGTAATGGTTGACATCGTTTATTTTGGAAAGCAGACTAGAGGTTCTATTTATTTAGGGCTTACCAGCAGTTATTATGCCTCAAAGTACTACTACGTTCCGAAAGAGGATCATACCGGTAATTTTGAATTAATTTAAATGGATACAAATAGTTTTTCAAAGTCCACTAACAATAAAATCAATTCAAATGAAACTAAATATGGCAGATAGATGGAATTTTAATAATTTAAAAGGTATGCTCACAAAAGAACCCAAGAGCACAATACTGAAACACCAACGTTGGCTTTGACAAGTGCACTGCTGCGGTACAGTCCTTCCCCAAAGTCAGACACTGCCATTGTGGTTTTTTTTTTTCTTCTTTCTTTTTTTTTTTTTACGGCGATTAATAACGATGTAAAGGTGACGTGTATATCTGTCCAAACTCGTGATGAAATGTGTTAGTATGAGGCACGCCGTTTGACAGACGAATGACAGACGGCTAGCTAGCAACACGCATCTAGCCTAGTTTACCTTCACCGACTTCACTGAAAGCGCTTCACTGTCTGCGATGGAGGGACAAGCCTACGGCAAAGGAATCCCACCAAGTCCCGTCATGGAGCTTGCTTGAAGAAAGGCTGTAATGGTGACTTTGAAGTGTTTCCTGCTCTTCCTGTGGCGTCAGACCCGACCCACTGCTGCTACTGCAGTTTACTTCCTGGTTTGGTAGGAGACGTACTTTCCACGCTGGCATTGGTGACGTCACGTGTGTAACAGGCCAGTCAGGTGGTATCGTACTGAACCGACAAGATATATTTTGTTCGATATGCACTATGCAAGCACAGTCAACAAAAATATAGCACAGCGAACGTTCATTTTGTGAGCTAAAAGTACAGCATTTTGTAGATACATTGTTTTATATGTATGCGTCAAATCAATATATATATAGGATCGACCCCCTACATACTCGCGGTTCGGCATCCGCGGATTCACATAATCCCGGATTTTATTTCCCCCTAATACAATATAATTGTTTTCATTTTAATTTTCATATTTATTTATTTATTTATTTATTTATTTATTTATTTTGGGAAGTGGGGGTGGGGGGGGCGTTTATTTGTACTTGATTTTTTTTAAATGAAGAATTATTTGGGTTTGTATATTTAAAAAATAAATAAATAAATAAAATCACCAAAGTCCTATTTCAATGGCTGGCGATTGGATTTTCACTATTAGTGGGCCGGCACGGTTCCTATCTTCCATGAATAGCGGGAGTTAACGGTCCATATTGTGATATCACACATCTATCCATCAATTTTATTGACCGCTTACTCCTCACAAGGGTCGCGGGGGTTGCCGGAGCCTATCCCAGCTGGCTTCGGACTGTAGGTGGGGTACACCCTGAACTGGTCGCCAGCCAATTGCAGGACACACGGAGACAAACAATCATCCACGCACACAATCACACTTAGGAACAATTCAGTGTTCAATTAACCTGCCAAGCATGTCTTTGGAATGTGGGAGGAGACCAGAGTACCTGGAGAAGACCCACGCCGGCATGGGGAGAACATGCAAACTCCACCCAGGACTTAGCTGGTGACCAGTTCAAGGTGCAACCCCAAAAAAAATCAAGTTAAAGCTGCCCAATGCAGAAAACTGAATTTCAAATCGTTACTGCCACGTGGCCGAAAATGAAACTGCACACTCCCTTCTCATGTACACAATGTGAACATGACATCACACAACACATTCTGAAAACTATTGGCCAGAGGCTTGCAGGAGTACCCATTGCTAAGGTGTTAACTGGTTATTCCTCACAAGGGCCGCGGGGGTGCTGGAACCTATCCCAGATGGTTTCGGGCAGTAGGCGGGGTACACCCTGAACTGGTTGCCAGCCAATCCAGGGCACACAGAGACGAACAACCACTCACAATAGAGCCCATTGTAGTTGACAAAAATTCATTAAATTATCAATGAAAAGCAACAGAAAATTTTAGTCATTTAAAACATCATATGCAACTAGGCCACAATATGTACAGCAGCCTATATGCATATCACATTTGGCACAGTCACACAAAATACACAATTCGGATTGTAATAGGGATTTCAAAGAATATCTCACACACCTTTAATGTTTTTGAGGGTTGTTTGTCAACTGTAAATTTCAGGAAATGCTGCCTGAGATTTGCAGTGCTTGTACATGGTGCATTCGAAACTTTTGAAATTGCTGTAGTGTAAACAGGAAATGGTGTTCTCCATGATTGTTATTGTTGGTAAGAAAAATAACGCAAAAACAGCAAAAGCACACAGGTAAATGTTTGATTGTTCAACTCTAATCTTTCCTAAACTAAGTTTTGTAGGTTAGTTTCTAACTTTTTATTGGATTGTAGATTGATATGATAAAAATTGTACAGTATGCTGTTTTATGGATTGTGACTCAGCCACATATTTTTTTTATCTTGTAAATTGTGTTTTTCTTAGCTTATTCACAGAACATTTGTGACAATGAGTCAGTGTTTGTTCTAGTTGTCGGTGACCTACATGCTGTGCAGGGACAATGCAACAATAACGCGAATACACGTTTGTTAACTATTAAAGCAAAACTTCCAGGACGGAATCAAACTCCACCCCTTGGGCAGGATTGTCTTACCTGATCAACTCGCTGATCCAGTTGGTGTCAGGTGCTTTCAGCCGAAAGTTGACTCAGGACACCAATATCTGCTGCTTTGTACCACAAATATTTGCAAAAATCTGAAGCCTTAATTCATGATGCAATGCAACCCACCATGCATGACCTTGTTTCAGTTAAGGAGGAGTGATTTTTGTTTGTTTGTTGCTTCGGCTTGATGTTACAAAATATAGTATAATATGTACATTTTACAAGGAGAGTTTTGAGTACATTTTACTAGTTTATTTAACTCTTTGACCGCCAAAAACGTTTAATGATGTATTCTAAAATCCTAATGAATGCTGCCAAAAACGTTAATTTACGTTTATTACGTTTTTTGTTTTTTTTCTCTCAATGGGCAGCGCAACGACTTGTGCTGCGCTGCCTTGTCACTAAACAAAAAATATAAGTGTTAAAGTCACTGTCTATTTTCGCTTATGTTACGCCAATGACCTAATTTCAAATGGTGATTACTAAAGAACGGAATAAGGTAGAAACATACTTTTTTTTTCTCATGAACGAACGGAATCCAATCTTTCATATGGTATCCACCGTATTTATGTTATCATACTGCACAATATTCTGTTTGCTTTGAAAGATGAGTGAAAATGCTCCAAATCGGCTGGCACCGTTGGGGGGTTTTCTGGATAATGTTTGGCAGTCAAAGAGTTAAAAAAAACTAAACAAAAAGAAGGCTACTCAAAGGGTAAGGAACAAACCCTCAGGTTGGGGGACAGCCAGTGTAACACCTGACACCTGACTAACAGCTGTGTGTTAATATATTGCTGGTGTCAGGTAGAATCCTCGTACCTCCAAGTATTGGCCGCATTTTGGACACACCAGCAATGACGTATGGGGCAAACAAGAGTGGCATACCTCAGGTGGTACAATGGTTGTCTCCCAAACTGCAGGTCATGAGTTTGTTCCTCAAGTTTCCCTGAGTAACTTTAAAAAATAAAATACTGGTAATATGAAACACGGGTAAACATTTGAATATTTGATGGTAAAGATCTTCTTATACCCATGTTTTAATAAGCTCTTGAAGAACTTCCAAAAAGGGTTCTCTGTATTGAAACGGTTCTCACAGGAACCCTCAGCCTCAAATGAACCCTCGAGGATTTTTTTTTTTTTTTTTTTTTTTTTTTTTTAAGGGTTCCTCCGAAGCTCATAGTTCTGGGTAGAGCCTCTGCCCTGCATGGAGAACCTTTTTGGAACCCTCACTTCTAAAGGCCTTGTGATACTTCTGCGTGAGGCGACAGTGTGTTTGCCTTCACTTGTGTGCAATAAACTTCAGGTTGTTTTGAAAATGTACTGCAGTTTCACTCGAAGTCGGGTTGTCACTACGGCTGCTATTGGCTAAAGGACGCCACAGAGTGGTGATTTCTCTTCATTTATGGCCAAATCATGAAGTCACTTTTAGTTTCCAGAACAAGAAACAAACCCGGGTGGGTCGGGGGCTGGGGGGGGGGGGGGGGGGGGGTTAGTACGGAGCCCCTAAGGTGACATGGTAGGAAAAAAAACAACTTTGCGTTCCCTCGCAAAACATTTTGCGTTCCCTCGCAATCTTTGCGAGGGAACACATATATTTATATAAAGACGAACGTTTTACTTTTGATCCCATTTATTCCTAGTGAGTCTTCATTGTTATAATTTACGTTTAGTCTGCAGCGTAAAGCAACAAACCAAAACAATTTGCAGTTGTTACACTATTATAATTTCTGTATTGCGATGCAAAAGCTATCGACTGCAAAAAATAAAAAATAAAAAAATACAATACATATACTGTAAGAATGTAATCCTTTATTAGTTCCACAGAATGCAACTCAAAATGTCATCTTTGTATGCTAACATGTTTGTTAAGTGTAGCCAAATTACATGGACTTAATTATTGGGTGTTGAAATTAAAATATTTTTCATCTAAAATATAATTTTTGCACACATTTTTACATGCTCCTGAGTAAATAATAATAATGCAGCTGCAAGGTGAGTTGTAAAAATACATTTTAAAATTTGATGTTGTTGCTGCATTGATGGGCACGAGCCCAGTTATAGAGTACAGTGCAACCAAATTTCCATCATGGAGGCAGTTAAAGTGCACATGCATGTTCAGTCAGTATTGATGTGCTATCATAACTACTGTATAATGTTATACAGTGGAATCTCAAAAGTCAAACACAGCAGTCACGATACTGTCTGCTTCACATTGTAGTGTTTCGTCAGTGATGTGCAAAAATGTGAGATTAATATAGACTCCATCGGTACCAATAAAACACATCTGAGTGACAGTATTGCTCTGCAAGCACCTTCATTCCCCACTATGTGTGAGTAGTTTGATTTTATTTTAGTTTTATTCAATTGTAGGTACTTTGTATTTAGTTTTAGAACACTTAAGAATGTTAAATGGCAAAACGTAGTTAATAAAGGTATTAAACCACTTCATTTTATATGTAATGGAACAAGTGAGTTGTGTTCAATTTTTGAGGTTCTACTGTACAGTAGTTGTATCACCATTATAAACAACAAACCATAAATAAATAAACTCACACACTTGTCTTTTGTATATCTAATAAATACAATAAATAATCCACCCGCACTTAAAATTAATAACAACCATAACATGCATTCATGCTTTACACATATGCCATGCGCGAAAGGCCCCATTGGAGACAAGCGTTCATCATTTCAAGTCACCTTTTATAACAGAAAATAATAGTAATGCAGAAAATGTTGCAGATGTTACGTGAAAGGCAAACAAATTTAAGATAACATTCTTTGCCTTTGGGGATGTATCAGCACACCCCATACATGGGTCTGCATCAAAAGATCCTAACAATAAGATTATAAATATATATTTATTTCATATTTTTTGGGGTGCAAACTCTTCATTGGAAGGAATAAAAATATTGATCTGTAGATCGTTTTCATAATACATAAAAAGGTAGAGTCTAGTTTTATGGTAGTAAAAAAAAGTTGAAACAGCTGAGAACATAGAGGAAAGCATCTGAAAAGCAGCATTTCATGATTTTAAAAATATCCAACTTGCACATATCCACTTATCATTAAAGCTGATAATACAGAAAACTGTGATATTGAAATACTATTAAAGGGCAACTAAAAAACAGTATATTGTACATTCTTTAGTCATGCTGCCCTTGCATCATGCTGATTATTTATTTATTTATATTTCCTTTTTTTCTCTTTTTTTTCAGTATGTAGCCATGAGCAACAATGCAAAACAAACAAACAAACAAACAAACAAACAAAAAACCTACTATTCACAGTTTGGGTTGCAAAGTTGAAGACAGAAAAGTAACAGAACATATGCACTCATTTTTGAAACAATTCTTTCTCTTAGCACACTTTGTCTCATGAGCTGAGTCTTTGTTTTCTTTATCCTTTTGAGTTTGGACATCCTTCGTCACCCTTGTCTAGTACTGCACTCCAAGTAATTTCTTCATGTGCTCATACACCACATAGGAGATGCTAACAGCAGGAATGACTTTGAGAAAGTTGGGTGTGATGCCTCGATACAGACCAGACACGCCTTCGTTGGATAAGATGTATTTGAACTGGCCCACCATGGTCAGTTTTGGGTTACCCTCTATGCTGGCTGAAAGAAGCGGAACGATAGCTGTCAGTCTCACATGACAAGCATATGCTTCATCGCAATGTGCAGCACGTCTCACCTTGTGCCTGCATTCGTGTCCGAATAAGAGCAAGTGGATATGATGCGAGCTGCCCACAGGTGCTGGAAACAGTTCCGCAGCCCAGAAGGACCAAAACACCTGGATCTGCAGAGTCTCGACAGTACCGCTGAAGCCAGGCATTTTTAAGAGTCTGAAAAAAATTGACAAATAAAAAGGTCAAGATAACAACATATGGGATTTGGGGGTATTAAAATATAACTATACTTAAAACATGAAATTACAGTGGAACCTCCAACGTTAAACACCATCTCTAGGACTTCCCAGGAAGTAAAACAATTTTTACCTTTAGAATTTACTTTGACAACACATAACATGGTAGAAAACATGGAAGTATGAAGAGAGGTTTATGGAAGGAGACTCAAACGACTATGGGGTGTATTCACTAAATATGCGCTGCGTCTGGTAATAGTGCGAAATATTGCAGCACAACTGCACCCGCAGTCTGCGCCCAGTTACCCACCTATTCACTAAGGATATTGCTCTAATCATATACCGGCGCAAACACGCCCACAAAACTGACAGCTTGGAGGAAATTTGCACCTGATTTACCACACATGGCAATGGATTTGCGCCAAGAACATGGTTGTTATAGTGACAGTTGCGAGAAAGATGACATTATCAGAAAGCGAGGTTGGACCGAGAGTAAGCGCTTGTAGCGCCATTAAGCTGTACATAGCAGAGAGGACGACAACGACGTCATTCATTTATAAAGTACAAATTATTGGTGCGATCGTTTAAAAAAAAATATATTTTCAGAGGTAGCACGTAAAAATGATCGTAAAATGCTTCCCCGCCATTGCCGATCAGCCCGGGTTACATTATGTGTCCTACAAAGAAAAAAATCTCTCTCTCTCTCTCTCTCTCTCTCTCTGCGTGATCAACAATGTTGCGTGCACCGTGCCACATGCACTGCTGTCATGATCCCGGGATCGAGGTTGCGTCAGGTTAATACATGCTTTCCAAAAACGTTATTTGCGTCACGCAAACTCGGTGTGGCTATTTGCGCTGCCATTAGTGATTTAGACGCTGTATATCAATGAGTCTCATTTGCATTGGGGTGGGCATATTTTGCGTCAAATGTATGCAAATTACCTAATTTACATACGTGGAAATAACACCGGCACACTGTGGCGCATTCTGGTTGGCAGTGCACTTAGTGACGGATTTCCCCATCTGCGCGTGCTTAGTGAATTAGGCGCTCCCGCGGTGCAAAGGCGACGCAAACCTTTAGTGACGAGGCCCCATGTATTAAAGCTTAATAAAACAGTGGTATGTCTGTGGAACAGCGGACCAGCTCTACACCCTAAGCAGGATCCTCGAGGGTGCGTGGGAGTTCGCTCAACCTGTCCACATGTGTTTTGTAGATTTGGAGAAGGAGGTTCGACCGTGTCCCTCGCGGAGTCCTGTGTGGGGTGCTTCGGGAGTACGGGGTACTGAGCCCCCTTATACGGGTGTTCGGTCCCTGTACGACCGTTGCCAGAGTTTGGTCCGCATTGCCGGCAGTAAGTCGGATTCGTTTCCAAGTCTGGCCTTTGTCACCGATTCGGTTCATAACTTTTATGGACAGAATTTCTAGGTGCAGCCGAGGCGTTGAGGGGGTCCGGTTTGGTGGCCTCAGCATTGCATCTCTGCACACAGAGAGAAACAACCATCCACACACACAAGCACACCTTGGGACAATTCGGAGTGTTCAATTAACCTGCCATGGATGTCTTTGGAATGTAGGAGGAGACCGGAGTACCCAGAGAAGACTCACGCAGGCACGGGGAGAACTCCTTTTCTGAAAAAAAAGTCAGACGCCATTACCGCCGGCACTACTTTTCTGTTCGTTCGTATCATTGCGCGGCGCCCCGCTTGCAGCTGATAGACGCGCACTAATCTACAAGTTGTTTGTCTTTTTGAAGGCGGAAGGATCAGCTGTATGCAGCGCGTCGATTAGCTGTCTACAGGGCGACGCGCAGTGATACGAACGAACAGAAAAGTAGTGCCTGGCGGTAATGGCGTCTGACTTTTTTCAGAAAAAGAGTATTGTGATGCAAATGTATCACTCTTTTGAACACATATTGTTTTTAGAAGAAAAACGCTTTTATTTCCGTGACCCCAGCCAGCTTGCTGGACTATTTTCCTCTCGTCCAACACCGGACCAGAACTCGTGTCACAGAACGCTGTTCGGGGTAATGCTACGTTCTCACCAAATCCGAAAAGGCGAACTGGAACGCTTCATTCGCGAGCGTTTCACCGTGTAGATTGTTTTTGGAACGGTTGCTGCTCATTCATGCTTTCGTGCTCACCGGAGCGGAGGAGGCGTGTCCCTTGGTGAACAAGGAAGTGGAGCACTTTTAGCGAGTCAACAAAAAGTTAGCACCGCCAACTACTTTCACGTCTTTCCTGGGACTAAACAGCCGTGGCACTATTTTTTCCTTTTTTGAGGTACGTGATAGCACTTTCACTTTTTTTTGTGGCAATCAGGCGGCCGGCATTTGAGCTAAAAAATAGCTTTGGCGTTAATAATAAGCACTGCTGCTAACTCGGTACAGTTCAAAAGCAAGTAAACAGACTTACCAGCACTTTCTTGATCATCATTTTGTCACGGCTGGCCATGTTGTTGCGCTCGGGGTGACAATGGAGAGGACGCTGTGTGTGACGTGGCCCGTACTCGAAGCCGATTGGCCGATTTTTTTAACTTCGACGAATATGCGAATGTGCGGATTTTCGCTGCTGCGTACCGCGTCCCAACGCGCGAAACGCGTCCTCCGCGCCGCCCCACGCACTTTCGTTCCGTTGCGCGCGAACTCCATTGACTACAATGCAAACGCGCCGCCGAATCGCCTTCCCTCGCTTTTGGTGAGAACGCAGCATAAGTCAGTGCTGATCGCACACACTGGAGGTTGAGGACGAAATAGAGATTCATGTCAAAAAATCCGAACGATCCCTTTAAGTTGCCATGCAATATTGTGCCGAGCAGCCTGGACAGGGACGTGCAGTTTATGAAGTTCTGATTCCGGTTCTATGAGCATCATCATTTTGCCTCTTCGCGTCATTGATACCATTGCGTGTCTGCATTACAGAAAACATATATATATATATATATATATATATATATATATATATATATATATATATATATATATATATATACATACATACATACATACATACATACATCCATTTTCTTGACCGCTTATTCCTCACAAGGGTCGCTGGGGGTGCTGGCGCCTATCTCAGCTGGCTCTGGACAGTAGGCGGGGGACACCCTGGACTGGTTGCCAGCAAATCGCAGGGCACACCGAGACAAACAACCATCCACACTCACACGCACACCTAGGGACAATTCGGAGCGCCCAATTAACCTGCCATGCATGTCTTTGGAATGTGGGAGGAGACCGGAGTACCCGGAGAAGACCCACGCGGGCACGGGGAGAACATGCAAACTCCACCCAGGAAGGTCCGAGCCTGGACTCGAACCGGAGACCTCAGAACTGGGAAGCGGACGTGCTAACCACTCGACTACCGTGCCGCCATATATATATACATACATAACATATATATTTGTTATTGCACAAGATGCTGAGCTTAAGTTGAATGAGCTTTGATCAAGTCTTTTGAGATACTGTATGCTGTTTTGTTTGATGTTGCAACTTGCAATTGATGATAACATTCATGTTTTTGGGTGCCCTTTTTAGTTATACTGATCCCAAAATGTTTGGTTGCAGCCAGATTGATGCCTTTAAGGGAATTTGACTTTGGAGGTTGCACCTTATTTAAGATAGAAGTTGAACTTACACTCATATGTACTAACCTCATACACAGCTAAGTCGATACCAGCGTATGGGATGATGCCGATTGTATTTGGCAGGTAGCCTCTGTAAAAAGCCCGGACTCCCTCCCTTTTCAGGATCTGTTTGGCACAGTCAGCCATACCTGAGTATTGTCCTGTTGTCCTTAACGTGAGACGAGTTTTCAGCACCTACATGAAAAAAAAACAAAAAACAAAAAACATTTAACATTAAGAAAATACCATAATGCTGAATTACAGTAAACATTAATCAAAAACATTCATCCTGGTACAATGCAGTGCAAGTATTTGCTCTCTTCTCAAATTCTGACTTCTTTGCATTCTTTCCCCACTTGAAGTGGCCAAGTCCGGACTTGAACACAATTGAAATGCTGTGTATGAAAAAACTCCAACTTTGCTGACATATTTTCTCAAGGAAGAGTTGGCCAAATATCTCCACAGAGATGTTAAGGCTCATTGCCTTAGTTATAGAAAATTCTTGATTTCACTTGTTGCTACTGTGGGTGGCCAAACCGGTTATTAGGTTTAGGGGGCAAATACTTTTCTAGGGCTAGGCAGGTTTGAATAGTTTTTTTGCCCCTTAATAAATAAAATCCCCATTTGAAAAATGCATTTTATGCTCATTTGGATTACCTTTATTGTGAGCACTCAAAAAAGATATTTGAGTAGCGAACAAATACATTTTCACGGCACTGTATATTGCTTAGTGTTCAGTCCAATTAGTTCTCTCAAATACTATGAGATGAGAATTTTTTTTTTCAATTCTTACCAAAAGTTGATTCATGGACGTTGGATAGATGATTAATTAATAATTAACACATGATTCATTTCCAATCAATTGTGTGGAATCACATTTGCTTGACTATTCAACAAGTAGGCAAATCGCGGTTCGGGGCGGGTGGGCCTCTGGTGTGCCCCGTGGTTCCCTCACACCTCCCCCTTCCTCCCCCCCGTCGCCTCCCCCCGCCCATCCTCCTCTGCCTCCCGGTCCCTTTTCCCTTGTCGCCCCCCCCCCTGCCCCGCAGCCGCCCTTTCGCCTTCTTGTCGTCTCCCCCCCCTTCCCTGTCTGCCCCCCGCCCCCTCCCCCTCCCCCTCCCTCTCCCTGGGCCTGGGGCTCCCTCCCCGGCCCGGGCGTCGGGCTCCGGGGGCCGGGCGGGGGTTTGAGGCCTGCCCCACTCCGGTAGAACTCCTGGCGCCCCGGGCGGGCTCCGGTGGCCAGTGGGCTGGGTGTTGGGGGTCGGGGTGTGTTCGGGGGTTTGGGGGCCTGGGTCGTGGCGGGTTTGGGTGGGGTGCGGGGGGGATGGGGGCTGGGGACCGGTGGGGCACTGTGGGGGCCCGCCGGGCCTCGTTCTGCGGCCTTGGGCTCGGGGGTGTGGGCCGGGGCTGGGGCGGGGGTGTTCCGGACGTCTGGGTCGGCTCGCCGACCGGTGTCCGCTCGGGTGGCCGTGGTGCTGCCGCGGCCTGGGGGATTCCGGGGGGGGGGGGGGGGGGGGTGCTCGCTTTGCTGGACCGCGGTAAACGGCTTCTTTCTTTGGTGGTGGTCCTTATGCATGCCAGATCCATCGCACCAGCATCTACTGAAACTCAAACAGAAGTTGCCTCTCCCTCCCACAGCCCCTTGAATCAGTAGGTGCTGGTGTCTGTGGATCTCACTTTGCTTTATCTATCCTTCCCTCCTTCCTCTCTTTAGTTTTTCCTCTGGTCACTTGAGATCTCAATTTATTGGAAGTTTGAGGTTTCTGGGGTTGGCATAAGACTCTGGTTTTGTAACCACGCAGGAGGGGTTTGGTTGGTTCTGGATTTCACTTTGATGGATTGGATGTACTGGCTTCTATTGATCTCACCCTGCCTCATCGATCCTTCCCTCCTTCCTCTCTTTAGTTTTTCCTCTGGTCTCTTGAGATCTTGCTAATTTGCTGGAATTTAGAGGCTTCCGGGGTTGGCGTAAGACTTTGATTTTGTTACCATGGGGAAGGCAGGAAGTGTTTGGTCGGTGCTGGATTTCACTTTGATTTATCTTTCTTTTCTCTTTATTTTTTCTGACCTTTTCTCTGGTCTCCTGACCATTTGAATCTCACGACTCTGGCAAGATTCTGAAGTACCTGGTTAAGGCGAAGGGTAATGGGATATTTATAAGGTTTTAGGTGAATTAATGAGTATAAATGTATACGTATTTACACGCACACGCACGCGCACGCACGCACGCAAACAAAAATAAAAAAATAGAGCAATGATGATAAGACGTTGAATCGGTAAGACTACCGAATGAACAATTCTGAGCTCTTTTTAAGAAAAAGAAAAAAAAAAAAAAGTAGGCAAATCAAATCAAATAATAATAATAATAATATTATTATTATTATCATTATTATCAACAACAACAACAACAACATTAAAAGTTTCATGTTTTGACCTCCATGGGGTAGATGATGGTCTGGGCAGTAGCTCCTGCCAAAGAGCCAGCAAGGAATCTTTCTTGTACTCTTAAAGTTCCCCCCTCCTTACTGCCACGGATAAGCCATTTGATCTACAGAACAAAAAGAAGAAAGGAAAACAAGAAACAACCAACGATATGAGTTTGCAATTTTGGGTAAAATATTAATTTGTTCAAGATCCCCCACATAAAAGACTGATGGCTGGAAAAATACTACGCAGTACTGTACGCACTTTTGTCGCACTGTGTAGATCATCCTTCCCCAATCCTGGTCCTCGAGGACCTGCAGATTTTAAATGTTTCCATCCTCCAACACACCCGATTCTGAAGATTAGGATCATTATCAGACTTCTACAGAGCTTGTCTGATGAGCTGATTATATGAATCAGGTGTGTTGGAGGACGGAAACATCGAAAACCCGCAGGATTCCAGCCCGCGAGGACCAG
The DNA here is from genome assembly GCF_051991245.1 of Festucalex cinctus. NCBI lineage: Eukaryota > Metazoa > Chordata > Actinopteri > Syngnathiformes > Syngnathidae > Festucalex > Festucalex cinctus. Next base: position 37,350,332 of record NC_135411.1, read on the forward strand.
GATTGGGGAACCCTGACATAGATGATTCCAGATACATTTATAGAATGAAAGACTGAAACATCCTTCTTTGGGACAGCTGCTTGTTGTTCACTTCTTAACACTGACCTGTTCATAGGCCATAAACTTAATTGCAGATTCCGGGGCAATCTTGAGGACATTGATGCCATTTCCCCTCCAGAGTGAAAAGAAACCTCCTTCTTGGATCATCCCTCTCAACCCCGACCACAGATTTGTCCCATGAGACACAGAACCGTGCACCTTGACACACAAACACAAACCAGGCCAGCAGTCTTATTATAACCTGTGCTAAATTTGAGAACAGACTCCCTTGTGAATGTAGATACTGCACTGATCCTCTTGTGCATGCTCTATTTGCTCTCTCTTGAAGATGAGACAGGCCTTTAAAATGTGTGTACTCATTTAGATCACTTCAGGTATACAGTAATGTTGTTTGTAAAAGTTAACTTTTATTAAATTGATGCTAAGGGAAATGAGGGATTACCAGGGTTCAAATATTTGTATTTTATTTATTTTTATAAAGGTAAAGAATGAAATTTTGAAAACTTGTGCTGGTAGTTATATTTTCTTTCCTTGTTTTTGTTTGATTTTTCAAAGCCACAGAAAACTAGACCACAGTGTTTTCTGTAAATCAAAAAGTTCACAAGTAGAAAAGCTACGTATCTTGCAGGAAACTTTTGGATGTTGCCATTACTGAGAGCATAGTGAGTGTAGTTGCTGGGAAGTCATTAAGTTATAGTGTCAACAAATGTAACTAACGCAGAAAATGGATATATGTTCCAACACCTGCATAAACAGACTTGGTGGACAAACCTATACAAGGACAAATGAATTGAAACCATTTCACACGTAAAATATTTAACATTTAACACAAACTACCATATTTTCCGCACTATAAGGCGCACCTAAAAGCCTTCAATTTTTTCGAAAGCTGATCATGCGCCTTATAATCCAGTGCGCCTTATATATGGATCAATATTGAGCCGCAACAGGTCTTGCTGTCAAGACGCTATCAGTGATCCTGCACGATCGGTGACGCGCATGCGCAGAAGATCCCGCCATCTTGGATCGCTAGCTAATACAAATACTTTACCTTAGAGAATATAATAAAACAACTGTTTATTCATTTTGGGAGTGAATGGAGTTGTCAGAAAGCTGGTTTGTAATCTATTAATAAAGTTTGACTGACCTATCTGACTGTTTTGTTGACATTCCCTTTAGCGCAGCACCATCTAATGGATGCATAACGTAACCCCAGCCTCTACTGTAGTGCCTTATATATGGAAAAAAAGTTTTAAAATATATCATTCATTGAAGGCGCGCCTTATAATGCGGTGCGCCTTATAGTGCGGAAAATACGGTATACTATATTTCAGGACAGGGCCTAAACAAAAGACTTTTCTCCAATTGGTCAAAGTATAACTGAAAGGACTCACCTGCAGGAAAACTTTCAGGCGATCCAAAGGAGCAGTTCCTGTCCTGGACACAGCACCTGCCATTGCTCCTGCAACCAACTGCCTCCATACCAGACCGGATCGCCGTTCCTTCTCTGAGAACTCATCTGGCACCGTCAAATGTTCCCCAATGTCAAACATCTTCCAATAGTTTTGAGATTAATGAATTTCATAATTAATTCTGGGTACAGTACACTGTGCTAAATTTGCATCAATGCTGTATAATAGTCATGCGGCGTCAAAGCTTGAACGGTAGAGAGGCTGAGTTTGGAAAAGCTTCACAAACGTACTCTATGAAAAACGATTCTTCTAATTGGATGTAATAGTGCACCAGTGTTATCTTCCACAAGACATTCCAAAGCGTTGCATAGCCAATGTTTGTGCAATACAGCTCTGACTGATATTGCATCTTCTTCGGATTTTACGGTGGGTTACATCTCTAACATGTAAATATGTAGTGTTCAAAGACAAAACACCTTGGCAACAAAAATACCTGTTTCAGTACTTTGCTTACATGAAAAATGTGTGAATTCAAACAAAAGGTGTTCTCTTCTAAGTTGTGCAATACATCCAGATGTAAATACCTGTTCACTCAGGTGAAGAAAAAAAAAAAAAAATTCATATTCATCTTTCCATATCAAGGTCAAATGTTTTCAGTCAGCAGACAAATAAAACAAAATTACTACCTGCCTGATGGGTCATATGTTCCCTGTATGAGAAATCCACTCCAACTAATGAGGCCAAACTGTAAGATGATAGAGTAGATGTGTGCCAGAATCTACTGTTGCATCGTCCTAACTTTTGTGTGCGCACACTGCCCTCCAGATCCTTCTCCACCTCAAGCTGTTGACAGCCTATATGTGCTCAACTCAGTGCACGGGTGAAGTCTACGCATCGTATTTATTTAAGGTATTACTTCCTTTGGCACAGGCATACAAACTAAAACACCCACCAATTAATCTGCCTTTACAAGAAACAAAAAAAAATAAAAAGAGCTCTGAATTTGAATGCAGCATGCTACTATTCAATAACTGTAACAAATTGGTGGCTACACCGTATTACAAAGAGAAGCAACTCAGCCACAAAGTACAGTAATAAGAAGCACTCAGATTATTATTGTTTTTTAATATGAAGATTTCAACACAATCACAAGAACTGATTACTCACATGCGAGTGTTTCCAGTAGTGGACAATCTCCTCCATGTTGTGGAAAGGATTGAACAAGAAGTGATCTCGCCATTCTTTCCAGTCAATAGTCATGGTGCCATCCCTATCCATACTGGGAAATCGACAAGCTTGTTAGCTTGGTGCTCAATAAAGACAATAATTACATTTCTGACAAGTACAGTAATATCATGTATTAGATCATGTGGTATGCTTTAAATAATATTACTTGGACAATGGTTAGGTACTTTCAAATCTACAGTCATCCATCATCTTAATGGTGGGGTACACCCTAAACTGGTTGCCAGCCAACTGACCTTACCGTGGCACGCCCCTCCCTGCCCACTAAATACGACGAATACCGCCCTCCGACATTTACCGGTCGAGATGAGCTGGAGTGCATTCATGGTAACGGAAAAGTTGTCAAATCTTCCTTCTGTTTTCTCGGTCAGGTATTTTCAGGATGCCGATATTTATCTTCGAAGCAAGCTTTAAATCCCTCACCATGCAATTTTGCCCCAAAACAAAAGGAAATATGCATCGCTGTCTGGTGCTGCAGAAGTCAGGAAAAGAGAGTCGCCTCACTCACTTCAAGTTTTTGGACATTATTCCTGTCAAGCAGGGTAAGAATGAATGTATATTATATAGTTTCAATATTTTGTTGGCATTTATAGTAAATAGTAAGTCAAAAAACGTGTGGACGGTTAGCTAACCGGAACTATCGTTAGCCTTTGGCTAAAAACAACAATAGAGAACATTACCACGTGTAGACGTAGTGGTTTCGGGTCGTTTTGGAAGGATTCCACTGGTCGTGTGTGGGGTCTTCCACAGTTTGATCCAGCGCAGACATTTTTTGTAGTTGTTTGAGGGTTTAGGGAAGGGAATAAACCGGATAGCCGGTTAGTCGATCGGGATGATGGCTATCATTCTTATACAAGCCGTGACTACACGTGTATTAATCATTTTCATTGATTTTTTTTTCTTGCCTTTGGCTAACCACGCAATGCAGCACAGGGAGCTGGATTGCTTTTGTTTGTCCGCAACAAAACGCACGTCTTGTGTCTTGATTGGTTTACTGGGTCATGCGGGTGTGGTTTACGGTAAGGTCAATTGAAGGGCACACATTAGGGACTTTTCCACCACTGGAATTTTTGGAGAACTTTTCAGTTTACCTTGGTAAAATTCAGTTTGCGTGTTTTTCCACCACCAACAATTTCTGGGGTAATTAAATTCCCCAGGGGGCATCCAAGTACTATCTCAGCAGCAGAGTCTTGCTGAGCCAGGCAGGAACTTTGAGGGGGCGGGCTGCAATGACCAAGGCTGATTGGTCAAATTTGGGGCCGTTGTTTTTACATCAGCTGGACTCATCAAACTAATTTGAATTAATTACAGAGAACTCTAAGACGCTGTGGAAACACAATTATAAATTCACTGCTGAACCTTTACGACCAAGAACTCCATTTACCCAGAACTCAAACATCCTGGGCTTGTTGGTGGAAAAGCAGCTATAGACAAACAACCAGTCACACTCAGGGACAATCGAGTGTTCATTTAACCTACCATTCTTGTTTTTGGAATGTGGGAGGAAACTGGAGAAAACCCATGCAAGCAAAGGGAGAGCATGCAAACTCCACACAGCTAGGCTAGAGCCTGGAATCGAGACTTCTGAGCTACCAGGCGGACATGCTAAACAGTAGATCACCATACCACAACATAGAACCTGCTTGGACTTTTAAGCCCATCTCAGCAGGTTGGACTGGTCGCCAGTCAATTGCAGGGCAGATATAGAAAAACATCAACGATTCATACTCACATTTCCACCTATGCACAATTTACAGCAGAAGGAATCGGTTTTCGATCAAGTGGGAGGTTGACATGCTAACCACTACAACACCATGCTGTTTTCTCAAAACCCAATGTTTTACGTATACGTTATATGACAAATATAAAGTAAAATAGAAATAATACTGGTTCAAGTACATTTGATGCCATTCCAAAAGATAGAAGCACATGACAAATTTTTTGTCTAATCTTATGTTCTACCTCTGCAGTATTCTGGAGGCCTGCTCCTTGGTGACCTCAACTCCAAGCTTGTGCAGCAAGTGCCGAATTTCTTCGACATCAATTTTACCTTAGAAAAAAAACATACACACACATACACACCCTACTAAATGTTTGTAAAATGCTTTTCATCTATGCAGTATTTTAAAGTTTGTAAATTACGTACATTCTAAGGCAAGTCAGACGAGGCAACTTTATTCACATTATATAGCACATTCCATACACAAGGCAACTCGCCCTAGCATTGTGCATGATTATTAATGGCCTTAAACTAAAAGTCAGTATTTTGGATTGTTCTTACGTGTCACTGCTTCTAAAACAGGATGATTCGGAACATTGAGTGTATACTCACTTCTCCAGAAATCACTACAACACTGACTATATATGTAGTTTAACGCCCCCAGTGTGAATGTGTGAGTAGTAGTACATGAATAATGTATCCATTGTGTGAAGAGCTTTGAGTGTGAGAAAAGCAAAAGAACAAGTGCCATAGAAATCGGATTATTATCATTATAGCCTTGTTGCTGATAGTTGCCTTGTGATAATTAGCAGGTTGTGCGTTATCGTGACGTGGTAACAGAAAATATTGAAATCTAAAACTAATATTAAAAAAAGAAAGATAAAAAAATAATAATATAGGACCACAGACCTAAAAGTATAGAAGAGTAGTCCAGCATGAAACGAAAAGGATCTTATCAGTATAAAGAATGCAAGTAAAGGCAGAGCAAAGTGAAAGCATCCACATACATGCAGGAAGTGCAAGAGGGTTTTGTAAATATTTGACTTCTCTAAAGAATACATTTTGCATCCCTTAAGCCTAATTTATATTGTAATCTACATTCTAAAATGAAATAATTATCTGTACAATATACCAATCATGAAGCCCAGTGAAACTGAGCCGCCAGCAAGTCTGTTTACTAACAGCAAGTTAATTTTAGTAAGTGCTTTATTTAGATAGCTGGAAAAGAAGGCATGAATGTTTGTATGGGCTTCAGTGCCAGTCAGTACCATCATTGTTGCGATCAAGTTTATGGAACATGAGCCATAGTCTCTTCTCTTGAGCCTGCAGGTACTGGGAGAACTCTTGGAAGTCCAGCAAGCCATCACGATTGATGTCACTTTCCAGGACTATCTGCGGGTACAGATTGGGAGATGTCAGAATTTGAGGCTGGAATGATGAAATGATGAATATTCCTGCACATAAAGGGCTTGTGTAATGTGTACAGAGGGTGTAGTGGTCATACAGACAACAAAGAAGTGATAGTGGTCACATGGTGAAGATTGCAACACAGGTGGAGTGAGCAGGAGAGGAAGACACTTTCCTTCCATAGGAGTCCATCTTACCTGGTCAAAAACTTAATTTCTCCTCACTTGAAATGCAAATGGACAAAGAGCAAAAAAGGAAGGTAGAATGCAAAACTTTGCTATTGAATGTTTTTCCATATGTTAACTTTGCTTTATTCATCAATAGCGAAAGACACTTAAAACAATGTCATATGTGAACAAAAAAATGTATTTTAATGAACAACAAAATGGAAAACGTATAAAGAACCTTAAACCTTTTTATACATATTTGTAACATAACATGGTTATGCCCAACTCCATTCAAGCAATGGTCCCCAAATCAAACATGTTTGGAGAGCTTGTTCAAAAAAAATGGTAAAAGGCCAAACAAGGAGACTAAAGAAGAGCCAACAACTTCCAAGGAAAAGAAATCTGCATTTAATAGACAATATAAAAAGTTATGACACGGGTTTGTTGCTAAAGGTGATTCTCACGCACCAATCCAGTTCTGTGAAATATGTGGTGGCAGGCTTGCAAATGTGGCAATACCTTCAAAACTGCCAAAAAGCACTACATATCTTCTATTTCCAAAATCCTAACTTTGCCAAACAGGATTTTCTGTTAGGTAGTTATGCATTTTGGATCTCACAGAGCAGACAATGATCGTGTTGGGGGAAAAGTCAAAGGTTTAATAATAACAACACAAGCTGTAAGGACAAATCCAAGGAGTACAAAAATATCAAAAAATAAAACAACACTAGTCAAACAGAAAGCGCATGGAACAAGCCATGGAGTAAAATGTAAAGTAACAAAACAAAAGCCCAAAAGTACAACGAAGAAAATCTCTAGCAAAGGCACTGATAACACAAAACGCATAAGAGGGCTAAGCCACTGCAAAACTTGAACAAGAGCAATGATGAGGCAGGTTATCAAGATCATTGAGGCAGCAAGCAAGGTAGCTAGGCAAATGCTCTAAATGTTCTTTTTTTATTGAATGCCTTTGTATTAGTGATGCACGATAAAACTATTTTCAACCGATACCGATAAACGAATAATTTAGAAAGTGCCAATGTTGATAACCAATAAGTAAGCCGATAATTGTTTGCAAAATTAACTTAAATAAAATATACTTTCAAGTCCTCCTATAAGTGGAATGATTGCAAACTTGACCACACATGTACTCAGCAATCTTCCACTCAACACTGTGTTCCAACTATGTTTGCATTTGCATTTTTAGGGTTAGAACACCCATGTAACCAGGGGTGTGAAAACCAAATAAAAAGAGAGGGTGAGGAGAGGATTTTATTGATATCTTTGCTTCATAGACAACCAGGAACTCATTTTGATTTTGCCAAAACAAAACGGTCATGTTTTAAAAATGCAACAAAAAACTGCGAGGGTAACATTTTGTGGAGACACAGTAAAGAAAGCCCACACTGGCGACTGCCATGTCACCATGATGCACCATCTGTCAATATGTGGTAGCGCGCATCATGACATCACAAATATGCAACACTACCATAGGAGAGGGGAGGGTTTGAAGATTTGGGCACAACTTCAGCCACAAATACAACGGATGGACCAACGTGGCAATGTCTATTATTATCGGTGGATTTATTTATTATATGGTTAACTGTATGATATCAAATTGGTCTACAATTGCCGATAATTATCGGCAGATTTCTTTAATATCTGTTTTATCTGTTTGACATCAAATTGGTCGATAATTGCCGATAATTATCGGCCACCGATATTATCGTGCATCCCTACTTTGTATGTCTGTATTTGTTCTCTTTTATTGATTGACGTTCTCTTTTATAGATTGTGCTTGTATTTCCTATTAATTTTGGCACTCCTGTGACTCCATAGTTCTCTGCCAAGCAATGTGAAACACCTATAAAGAAAGCAAGGTAAGCCTTCGTTACGTTCCTAAAGGGACGATCAAAACTCATGAATGCGTTTGTTGGATGATGAGAGCACCGCGTGGGCGAACGTGACTCTCCCGATCTGACGTCGTTTCTTTTGGAACGCTATGAGGTTTACCTTGCTTTCTTGATAGACGTTTCACATTGCTCAGCAGAGAACCACCGCAATTCTACGTCACTCATTGAGGCACCACTTCATCACCAAATTACTCTTTGTCAGAATGTACGGGGAGGTTCTTTATGGCAATCCTGTGTTTTGTGGGGGGATGCTGCTCAATTTCAGCAAGGAGAGAATTACATTTAGATGCTTGCTGAGACCTGAGTCTCAACTTGTTTGTGAATGTGAGAAAGAGAAGAACTATAATAAATAATTCAAATGGAACTTCTTAATTTCCTCCACTGCCTTCTTTATGAAAGTACCCATGCACAGTAATGCGTTCTGAGAGAAGAACCACAGTGGATATAACAAATCTACATAGAGCTGTCCCAATCCGATCATATCATTAGAAATCAGTGCGGTCACGTGATTTTCAGCAGACCAGTACCAGGTGAATTATTTCCCCTTCATTTCTCCAAGGCAAGGCCTCTTTGAGCATAAAATTGTCCCACGCAGTAAATTCTGTAGAGTAAATTTGACAATATTTAGAGGGGAACCAAATAGATTCTGTTTAAGAGTAATATTTACACTTTGAAGAAGAGTAAAACAAAGAATTAAAAAATAAATAAATAAAAGTCACTTAAGGGTTGAGGAACAAACTCACGACTTTCATTTTGGGAGTCAGCCGATCTACTCCCAGAGCCACGCAGCTCCTGCTGTGTGTTATATCGCTCGTGTCTGCTGGAAAAAGAGACCAAAAACGATGTTTTTTTCTCTTGGAGATAAGCAAACATTAGGAGGGGCATAGCTCACTCAGGTGGTAGTGTGGCAGTCTCCCAAGATGAAGGTCGTGAGTTCGTTCCTCACTCCTTGAATGACTTTTATTATTATTATTATTATTATTATTATTATTATTATTATTATTATTATTATTAAAGTATTTTTACTCTCTTCCAAGTGCAAATATTAGCCTCCTCTAAAACTGAGCATATTTGGTTCCACTCTAAATAGAGTCAAATATACTCTACAGAATTTACTGTGTATTTATTGTCATCATCATTATTATTATTATCATTACTACTCATAGTAGCAGCAGTAGTATACAGGCCGGGGCCAGCGAGTACTCCAACACCTCTAACTAAGGGCAACTCCAGAGTGTAAAAAAGTCCAACCCCTCACAAGAGTACTGGTACCAGACCCCAAGCTGTCTGTTGAAGTGAGCCCGACTATATTCAGTTGGAACTTCTCAACATTGCACACCCATGGCAGACAGGTGATATTCTATGGCTGTAGAGTCAGTTTCTGTGCTGGGGATTGGATCACCAATGTCACCACCTTCAAACGCAACTCATTCACCTGATCCCCTTGGCCCCTCCCACAGGTGGTGAGCAAATGAGAAGGTGAATCCACATCAACTCTTGTGGCAGCACCCCAAGGATGGTCAACAGGAGCTTGCCATTGAGCCCATCTCCAGGCCTGGCTCCAGGGGGACCTTAGTTACCACACTGTCCATTTTTGGTCATCTTAAGCTGTACTGTGCGTGACCGGCCAGGAGCATAACGACCCAGGCAACTGCTCTTAAGAGACACCCAAACCTCTCCACCACAGCAAGGTGACAACACAGGCAGGAGGGTTCCTATTCACACTGTAAATACGTACAACCAAAGCAAAAATAAAATAAAGTGCATGTGTGTGTTCTCTTAACTTTCAAAAATGTAAAAGGAAGAACACATAAGAAGCATTAGATTCTGTTTTCAGGCTATATAGGCTTACTTAACACAATATTATATGACAAATAACTGTTGCTGGCATTTTTTTATTTTATTTTTATTTTTTAGCACCAACAAAATTATTAATTGGACACACACTATTTCAATTTCTTAGTTGTGGAAAATGAGAGACAATTAATTGTGTTTACATAGGTAAATCACTCTGATGTTTGGATGCTGTTCTTCCAAATTTCCTACTCTTCAAATGCATAGAGATTGTGATATTTGATATTTTTCCGGTATGGTACTATCATTATTGACTATATAAAATCTGGTATGACACCAGCACCTTCTTCTTCAGTTGATAAATGGCTCAGTGAGGGTTAAATTAAATTGAATGGGCTAATTCATTAACTGAATGGGTATGTCTGTTAAAATACAGCCATTGACAAGGCCTAACATTGCGTATTTGGTTGAAATTGTGCACCTTATACTAATAATGATCTATTCCAGCTGTCATGGTCTCACGTACCTCTTCCGCCTCTCCCCGGTGTAAACCTCGAGCAGCCAGTCCAATTCGCAGTTCACTGATGTCCACCCTGCCATCTCTATTCAAGTCCAGTTGCTCGAACAGATCCGCATATCTCCTTTGGCGTTCTGGCTCCACAGACGTGCCGTTTTCTGCCGTCACTTCGTTTTCTCCGCGTTGAGGTCGGTCCAGCAGATCCCTGTCTTCTTCGCCCATGAAGCTGAGAACGCTCACGGTTTCCCTTTCTAATCCACAATGAATATATGGACCGATAAAACACTATATCACGCTGTATCCACGGAGACCGCAGAAGTAGGCTACTTGATCGCAAATGGACACGGTGGTACGCGTGGGTGCGCGTAGCTCGTGCGCAGTGGACTTTATTAGTCACGGAATGATGAATGCGGGTTTTTTTCTGGAGCTGGAGTGATGAATCAACCGAGTCGCTCTCATCTTGTATGGGCTATCGTAAAAGAAAAAAAATGTATAATGTGTTTGGTTCTTGTGTACTGTTAGTGCAGCCCAGCGTGTAAGACGAGCACATCTTACACTTGCTAATAATAACTGTAGAGAGGATTGTACACTGTGACGCAGGGGATAAAGTGCACAGTCAGCAGTCAGGCTAGTACAGAGCGATTTAGCAGTCTGTATTCCACACATCTCTCTTCAAGGACTTCTCAAGTTTAGCTTTTAGTATCCGGCTGGACAATATTTGTTAGCATAGTCAGTTTCTTTTATTGTTTGTTTATTGAACATATAAACCAGCAACAGAAATAGTGAAATTAAAATAAAAAACATTTAAAACAAAAACATTTTTTAAGATACATATAGTCATCATTAAGCACAGTTCGCATATTCAAACGATAGTTGGAAGAAGTTTAAAAAAACAACTTGTGTCTACCCTTACAAGAAAATAAACATAAAATTGCATATGCCAACAGCATTGTGCATTTAGTTGATAAGATAACACATTTACAGATATAAATCAGCACAAAGGCTTACACATGTTTTTATTTGCACTCTTATTTTCTACATTTGTACTGACTTACACCTGATTTAAATATTGTTGTTGTACTTTGTTCTTTTTCTTTGATCATTTTAAACACAACCACTGATTCACGCCTTTTCAGATTAATTCCAAAATTCATCCACAAATTTACACCTATAATTGAAACACACCTTTGCTTAATATTTGTTCTTATTTTTATTTTTTTTTCCTTAAATCATAGCCACTCTGATTTCAAATAGCTTCTGAATATTGCGGCAAAGCAAAGTAGGCTGTTGTGTACTTTGTACATTATTTGAGCTCTTTTAAACTCGACTAACGGTGGTGAGTGGTTAGCATGTCCGCCGCCCAGAACTGAGGACTTGGTTCGAGTCCAGGCTGTGGCCTTCCTGGGTGGTGTTTGCATGTTCTCCCCTGTGCCCACGTGGGTCTTATCCGGGTACTCCGGTCTCCTCCCACATTCCAAAGACATGCATGGCAGGTTAATTGGGTGCTCCGAATTGTCTCTAGGTGTGCTTGTGTGTGTGGATGGTTGTTCATCTGTGTGTGCCCTGCGATTGGCTGGCAACCAGTCCAGGGTGTCCCCTGCCTACTGCCCAGAGCCAGCTGAGATAGGCTCCAGCACCCTCCGTGACCCTTGTGAGGAGGAAGCGGTTCAGAAAATGGATGGATGGATGGATAAACTTGACGAGATCCTAGAATTACATTTTTTGTTTAATTTGATAAATAGTGAATTTGTTGGTTGGTAATAATTAACAGTGAATTTCTGTAAAATCGTGACATAAAAAAACTGGAAATACAAAAACAATGCATTCATTGTGTAATTTACATTAATATGTGACCCTTGTGTGAGAAAATGGATGGATGGATGTTGTAAAACTATGAACCAAACACAACTGTTGCTTTGACAGTGAGAAAATGTTCTAACCATCCATTTTCTTGACTGCTTATTCCTCACAAGGGTTGCGGGGGATGCTGGAGCCTATCCTAGATGGCTTCGGGCAGTAGGTGGGGCAAGAAAATGTTAAAAAAAAAAAACTGTAAAACAGTTCTGATACAGTTAAAATTACTTCATTGGAGTGTTAGAATAACACTTTTGTCAGTAGGTTCTCTGGTACATTGGGTTTATGCCAAAAGAAATGTGCATTTTACAAATTCATATTACAGATAAGAATATTTAGATATACAGTAAAACCATGTGTAAAAAAAAATGTTCGTTTTTACGGAACAAAACCTGGAAACTGTGGTTACCAGAATAAATCTGTAAAGAATAAATACTGTGCAAATACAAACAACCTGACAACTTTTCCCTTTTAAACTTGTAGATTCAACAGTCCTTCTACTGATATCTTAACAACAGCAGGTTATCATGTGTCAGTGGTAGAGTGGTCAGCTTGCACCCCTGAGGTTGGTGGTTTGATTCCAATGCAGTGTGATGGTGTTAATCCATGAGCAAAACAATCTAAATCCTGTTGTTTCTGATGGTGTGAAATGAGTAGTTAAAATCCAAAGGACTTTGAGGGCCTTGTAAGGTAGCAAAGTGCTATACAAATGAAGTACTGTTTTCCAAGAACATGCTGCTTTTATACTATTTTGTTTTGTAAACTTTACATGCATATTCTGTTTATTGTACATTGAATCCGAGTAAAAATCAGAAGCAGTTACTGTTTATTGTATATTCAATACCAGTAAAATAAAACAAGTTGTTTTGTTAAGTTGTTTACATTTCCACTCTCTTTGTGACAGAATTTCTCTGATAACCACATCTGCTGGTTTTTCCCCATAAAAACAATGTTTTTTTTTTTTTAAATTATTATTTATTTATTTATTTATTTTACAGTGTACATTTTAATCAGTTAAAGGCAGGGTCTTCCATTTTCACTCAGGGGTGGGGGGCGGGGTTAGGAAAAAATCACCACCACTCATTGTCGATTGAGAAGGAATTCATGGCTATACATCCTGTATTTTTAAAGTGCATTTTCCTGAGTGAAAACGGACGACCATGCCTTTAATAATTCTTATTGCTCTTTTTTGTAATTTGAAAAGAGGGTATTTGTTTTGTAACCATTTCCCCATATTTCCCCAGAATAGGTCAGATATGGTCAGTTTTGCCAGGTGTACGATAATTATCGTATTTGTCAATACCGAAGCTCATTTTAACCAAATTTGTTGTTACAATTTGGTCAACTCACTTCATGACTTGTTTCACATTGATCATAACCGTAAGTGAACATTAGCTGCCTTGGTAGCTTGCTGCTGCTATAGCAGCCTGCCCAACTGGATCTCGTCTCGGTTGAGGGAAGTACAATCAATTCACTTTGGTGACAGTGAACCTGCACGGTGGGCACCTTCATGATAGATGAGAACTCAGCTAACAGTGCAAATCAAGGGACTCGAGCACTACAGGGGTTGAAGATGGTTATGAAATCATTGCTCATTTCATTGAAAAAGGAAAAGGTCTGGAAAAAGGCAGCTTCTGTCGAATGAAACAGCACAAGATAACTTACGAATATACACTAGTGACTGCATAAACAAACCCATGTGTCACTAGTAGTCTCAGCAGCGTGGTGACAGCTGCTACCAGTCTCACTTAATGAAGCTACAGTGATGGTATTCAAGACAATCCAATGGATCTTAAACAGTGACCGTCTGGATGTTTTTTTGCAGTAAATTTCAGTTCCGCTTCAGTTGAAACAACATTTTTGAAATATGGATGAGTAATGTCGTTGCAAATATTCAACTGCATGACTCCTGTTTTCTATCTTGCTTATCCTTTTTCTTCTCAATTTTATGCATGCAGATACAATTATTCAAAACTGAATTTAGATGCTGGTTGCTAAGTATATATTTAACACAATCATGTACTCATAACCTTAAATGTCACAATACTGTACATCCCACTTATCGAAAACAAAACTGAATTTGGACATTTACAGTAACTACAATCTTAAAGGGTCAGTGTGTAGAATTTAGTGTCATACTATCTAGTGGTGAATTACTACAATGCAATAAGTGTGTGCATTTTGGAACACCAGCAGTAATGCCTCAGAAGGACCATAATTTGCAACCCTACCACCAATTACCACGCTCGTAAAGTTCAATCTCCTTCGGGTATCTGTAGCATAAAAAGGTGGCGAAACATGTCAGCCTCTGGTAAAGTGTGGCGCGACCAGCGTAATATACTTGGCGATTTTTTTTTACATTGATGTGATAGAATAGATTTTTTTTGTAATAGCGGGCTTTTAAATGAACATTGAAAAATTGTCCCTTCAATTTGACAAAAGCCATTAACTGAAATGTGTACTATATTGACTGTTGAGAATACTTTACAACCATCTTCTGTAAACTTACGTATAGAAAAATGTTGCATAAAGTCCTTTCCACACTACACTAAGCGAAATGGCAGGTTGCCAGGATGACCATATTTGGAAGTGCTGACATCTGGTTAGACTGCACTCGGACATGTAAAGAAAGCCCTAACTTTGCTCATTTCAATGACAAGGACTGGGAACTAATCACTCCTCATCTCCAATTGGATCTGCTTGACATTATGCCGCTGCTCTCGAATGGAACATTTTCCAATCTGAGTAGCCTACAGCAATACTCCATTCTGCAGTCCCTGCCCCTCACCATACACACAATAAAGGTCTGTGAGCATGCTGCTGTGTTCTGAAGAAGGCGTTAACTTTTTTATTCAAAGATCTAAAAAATGTCCAGACACATTTGACACCACTTAATGCTGCTTTCTTCATTTGTCAATGAATGCATTGTCATTATTATCTTCAATCTTTAGTCTTCTTCAGCCTCCTCCTCACCTTCCCCTTCATCCTCAGCAGTAGCGTCCTGGTACTGCTGATACTCGGACACCAAATCATTCATGTTACTCTCAGCTTCTGTGAACTCCATCTCATCCATACCTTCACCCGTGTACCAGTGCAGAAAGGCCTTTCGGCGCAACATGGCTGTGAACTGCTCAGAGATACGTTTGAACATCTCCTGGATGGCTGTGGTGTTGCCAATGAAGGTGACGGCCATTTTGAGACCACGGGGTGGAATGTCACAGACGGCGGTCTTGACGTTGTTGGGGATCCACTCGACAAAGTAGCTGCTGTTCTTGTTCTGTACATTGAGCATCTGCTCGTCCACTTCCTTCATGGACATTCGCCCGCGGAAGACAGTGGCAACTGTGAGGTAGCGGCCCTGACGGGGGTCGCATGCCGCCATCATATTCTTGGCATCAAACGCTTGCTGGGTGAGCTCGGGTACAGTGAGCGCTCGGTACTGCTGGCTCCCTCTGCTGGTTAGGGGGGCAAAGCCGGGCATGAAGAAGTGCAATCGAGGGAAAGGTACCATGTTGACAGCCAGTTTTCGGAGGTCAGCGTTGAGCTGACCTGGGAAGCGCAAACACGTCGTGACTCCGCTCATGGTTGAGGACACAAGGTGGTTCAGGTCTCCGTAAGTGGGCGTGGTCAGTTTGAGTGTGCGGAAGCAGATGTCGTATAGAGCCTCATTGTCAATGCAGTAGGTTTCATCTGTGTTCTCAACAAGCTGGTGGATAGAGAGAGTGGCGTTGTATGGCTCCACCACTGTGTCTGACACCTGGTGACACAAACATGTACATAGTTAACATCGTTAGACAAAATAAAACAAACACTTGTATTACAACAAGGACTTCTTACCTTGGGAGAGGGCACCACGCTAAACGTATTCATGATCCTATCAGGGTACTCTTCACGAATTTTGCTGATGAGCAGGGTTCCCATGCCCGATCCGGTTCCACCCCCAAGTGCGTGTGTAAGCTGGTACCCTTGCAGGCAGTCACAGTTCTCCGATTCTTTGCGTACAACATCCAAGACCGAGTCGACCACCTCAGCTCCCTCAGTGTAGTGACCTTTCGCCCAGTTGTTACCAGCACCGCTCTGACCTATGGAGGAAGCAGTGACATGTGGATTAGACAATTTATCAGTCACAAACATCCATTCATCTATTTTTTTTTCATCAAACCTTCAAAAAATTACAGACATCAGTTGTCTTTACAATATGTTCTATGCAGACCCACTAGTCTAAACACGGTATCCTGATTAATATTATGTTTGTATAATGTGATGTAAGCAGCAAAATCCACCTGTTTTTATCCCATATGAGGGGGACGGCCATTTTGTCTTGTACTGCCACTTGCCCAAGTAACAAGTTACAACCAGTCACAGCTCGTCTGTTTTCTAAAGCTGAACCGTAATTGGTGGTTACCTCAGCCAGGGTGTCAAACTTTTTACCAAACATTGGAGTGAGACTGACCGGTTGGCTGGCCGGGGGTATGTTTATGATCTAGGGGAGGATGGTGCTTTTTAGTGACATGTGAAGTACATGTCGGAGCGTTCACGTGCACACTCGATCGCATTGCATCCCCTTGCACAAAATTTCCTGTACATTTTAAGAATTTCGCGTACATTTTATATATTTGGGGAATAAAATGCCAATTTTTCTCAAATTTGCAATAAAAGTTTATTATTATTATTATTATTATTTGCTGTTGCTCAAACATTTTTTTCTTCAATTTAAGCAACAGGTATTTTTCAAACATGTATAATCTTTAATGAAAATAGGTAGCATAACTGAACACATTTTCACTTAAACTGTAAGCAATTTTTAAAAATATATTAAAATAACCTGCCAACGCTATGAAATATGCAATGCTTAATGCTATCATGACCAAAATCATTGCCGTAACTACTCAATTTCCTCCTCAAAATCGCCTTCCACTTGATCTCTCTGAAAAACATACTTTTGTACACTTTCAATTAAGCGAGTATGGTGATATATCTTCAGTTTATAATTCTACACATTAAAGAGGTGTAATAATGTTTAATGCCGTCAGAAAACTACACAACTCTAGACTTAGCTTGCATTATTCACATACAAATGTTATATAACAACGCACCATTTTCTCACTGTAATTTGTTCCCTGCTCCCAACAGACCGACTCCATCGCCTCCATGAGTGTGATTTGCTGAGATTGTCGAATTGCGGCATGTTGTCTTCCGCTATGTACTTCCGTGAACAACATTACGTCGACCAATACGATAAGCGGATTCTGTATCGTCATAATCTACCTTCGGAACATTACCATAAGTTGTCATGTAAAGGGCATTGTTCATTAATTCCATTGACATTTTGCAGACTATTTTTGGCTCTCAAGGTATTGCAGGACAAAGTACGTTACTTGATGACATTTACGTTTCTAAATACAGGACGATTCCGTATTTCTGGGAGCCGTGATTAAATCACTCACCAAACACAAAATTGTCAGGTCTGAATATCTGTCCAAAGGGTCCAGCTCTCACAGCGTCCATGGTGCCTGGTTCCAAGTCCACAAGAACAGCACGTGGCACATATTTACCTCCTACATGGAAAAACAATAACAAGGATACTTAAAAAAACAACAACAAAAAACAAAACAAAAACTTTGGTAATTATTTTAAGAGTGCAATGATATATATATATATATATATATATATATATATATATATATATATATATATATATATATATATATACACATGTGTGTTTGTTGCAAACCTGTTGCCTCATTGTAATAAACATTGATCCTGTCCAGTTGCAGGTCACTGTCTCCATGGTATGTCCCTGTAGGGTCAACGCCATGCTCGTCACTGATCACTTCCCAGAACTGCAGATACAAAATTGAATCACAAACGTACTCCTTTAATAAAAGCACAGATTTGTCATCAAAACCATTGGATCAAGAACCTGCTGTGAACAACCTTTCTCTAGCTAAACATGCCACCACTCTTTGTAACTAGAGAATTGAAAAGGGGAAAAATGAAAATGAGGATTTTGACTATATATAGGCTATAGTATATTATCGTAGCAGTAAACATAGTTCTACAATATTCAACTGCTATATGGACATCTAGCACACAGAGACCAAATGGTTATCATGTCTGCCTAATAATAATACTAATAAAAAAAAATAAATAATAAAAAAAAAAATATATATATATATATATGTAGAATTTTATTTTATTTTATTTATAATTGTCTTGGCAATTTTGGCCAATTCTGATTACATATTTTCGAGTTACCTTGGCACCAATCTGGTTACCACACTGGCCCGCCTGGATGTGAACGATTTCCCTCATTGTAGATACAAAAACAATAAATGGACGACGTCAGACGCTTTGGCACGTTGTGGGTTCAAATTCTGTCTTCGAGTCTTCTTGGCTGTATTTCTGTCTATTGTTGTTTTTTTTTCTCCTATGTTGCAGACCTTCTGCGACTCCAGTCCCTCCGAGCAGAGCCGAGGCCCCCACACGGACCCGCTTGGCACTGTCATAGAGGTGCACGTTGCGCTTGCATGCAGGTGACGCCTTCACGTCGACCTATTGTAAGAAGGCACTTCAGCGAATTAAAGCTGTGCATTGCAAACATGTTCTTGCAAGTGTTGAATACAGAGACTCACACATGACAACATTAATCATTACAGTATGCGATTAGTCATCGTACGTAAGACAACGTCGGTCTTGTGGAATAATAACATCACTTAGACATCACATATGGTGTACTAAACAATGACTAATTTTTTCGTAATAAATATATACGTCTAAATTTAGACGTTTGATATCACTTTTATACCAAATTTAAATTTCATTACTTCATTACAGAACATCGTGTAGACGTCTGGTAAACATATTGTTAACAACAAACCTATATTAAAGCGGAAAAAAATGTCAAAATTGTATGTTAAGTCAGGTTGACAGGGACCAAATTGAACCTTATTTTTGATGTAGTTCCAGAATGTTATGACAATCACGTGTTTTTGGATCTTTAATAAAACTAATGTCATATATTTTAGCAGCTATCTCTTGACATTAACCATATGCTACTTAATTCTAAATTTAAAAAAAATCCAAACATCATCCAACTATCACAAACATAAATGTGTAAACATTAATTTCTTCACGCATTTTAAAAACATTGCGCTCTCTCTCTCTCTCTCTCTCTCTCTCTCTCTCTCTCTCTCTCTCTCTCTCTCTCCTCCCCACATACACAATATCACCATTTCTCTCACATATTGTTCACAAACCAGTCTAAATCTGTGATAGTGAGCACGTCAAAGATTCAAGAGCAGTTATACAGCAAAACACAGCACTTTATACATGCTGTTATCATCATGAGATTGCCTGGGTGCTCTACTGAGTGAAACATTAAACATGTTTATGCAACGTTCTACAAATATAACTTTTTTGTAGCCTAATCGTGCTACTTAGAAATTAGGAAATAAAACAAACAGAAACAAAACATGAATAGTTAGCCAGACAGTCTTGTATAAAACAAACTGAAATATAATATGAAGAGTTAGCCAGATAGTCTTGTGTTCCACAATGGAGCATTTCAGTTAGTCACATCGAGACCTAACGGTGCACACCTTATGGAGTGAAACCTCGCCTTCTCGCTATCCGTAGTTAGCCTCATTACAAGATTCCATCCGGGTCTAGTCTGAAGAGCAACTCACATAGCACAGCACTGCTGCTGGATTGCTCTGCGCACAATAATCATATTGTTACTAGCGCCATAATAGGCATACAAGGATAAATATGCCTTTGCCTGTGCAGGTTTTTAACTTTCAGGTAAGTGCGCGTCGCTGTTTTCATGTGCATATAAGCAATCCGCTAAATGATGTTATCCACGAAAAACAGATAACGTATTAGCTAGCTACTTAGCGAGCTATGCTAACTTGACCAACAAACTGATATTTACCATAAGTGACTAACGTTATTATAGCAAAAAATATAGTTAAGTTGCGCAATTAGACGTTGTTGGTTCAAAATAAATGTAAAAGTGCCTGTCGTCCTTTCCTTGAAGGGCTACAAACAAGCGACCTAATTGTTGATGTAAGTGCTCAGTTCGCTTAATTTGACCTAACAAAAATCCGCTCGAAAAACGATAACTACTTGTAAATAGAATAAAAAGAAGCGTACCATGTGATTTTTAACCAACCAGATTTTAAATTGTGTGTAAACAGTTAGCTTAAACAAGGCCTCGGATGGCTAACAAACAACATTGACGGACAGTTTAGCATTTTCGCTTTAGATAACACACATATACACGCAAACGGACAGTGCAAGCAGCTGACTTTTACACAAGTAGTGATGTTTGAACTGAATGGGTGTTCAGACAACATGTTGCATTGACGGAGGAACAACTTGTTTATATGTGTGCAGATAGTACCGAACGATAGCCAGCAATGACAAGTTAACTTCCTGTTGGTGTTAGCTTGACACTCTTGTTTTAAAAAGTGTGCGCCTAGTGAGTGCCATTTACAGGCTAAGATCTGCTTCATTTCACTGTCAAAATATTGAAAATACTGTTTGGTGTGTCTGAAGTTTAATATTTCATCAACAACCTACTGCTACAAAGCCATAATTGTTTTAGTTTCCAACCTTAATGGATGTTGGGACAAGGTTTCTTGCTTATGTGCTACTATGACACACAATTTACAGGAACTCCTTTTAGAAGTCAGTTAAGCTAAGGTCTTTTAACGTTCACTGGACAGTGCTGCCACTGGTAAATACATTTTTGGAAAAAAAAGAAGAAACAAATCTGCCTGTTAACTGGGACTGCACAACAGTTGTTTTTTACTGCGGCCTCATGACCAGATAGTCATGGTAATGCAAATTAGCAGAAGAGAAAAAGCCTGTTACAAGTATAGCTAGCACAGCTTCTCGATGGTTATTCTTTCATTTTTTATGTTATTTCTGGTTGGTTTACAATGATTTCAGATTTGTTGTTTGTATTTTATTTGAACCATACTAAGTCATATGTACATACTGTATTCAGACAGTAATGGAATGTAGTGTAACACAAATGCAATGCTAATTCTAGTAAGTAATTCAAAAACAGGAAAGCAGTTCATTACTGTGTTCCTGGTGCATTCCTTATTAGGGGGCTGTGGAACCTATGCAGATTGATGCAGATCCCCAGGAGGACCAGCAGAATGCTCCAGACACCAACTATATTGTGGATAACCCAACACTGGTATGTGTTGTCAAAACTTTGTGTTTTCAATGTTATCTACAGGTGAATTGCCTTTCCGCAATTAATGTGCTACGGTGACAAAGGGCTCATGGGTGGAATAATGCACATTTGCATCCATAATAATCGCTCACAGACTTCAGTTGCAACTTGCAAATGATGAAATGTAAATGCAAAAGGATTTATTAAAGGTGTTTAATTGGAGTAACACTATCTAGTAGGTCAGTCACATTTGAGCTCTTTTGCTTTCTTTTTAGGACCTAGAACAATATGCGACCAGCTACAGTGGACTAATGCGTATTGAGAGACTCCAGTTCATCGCAGAGCATTGCCCACAGCTCAGAGTGGAATCTTTGAAGATGGCTCTCACATTTGTCCAACGGACCTTCAACGTTGACACTTATGAAGAGGTCCACCGCAAACTAACGGATGCTTCACGGTATTATAGAGCTATTCATAAGACATTGCAATGACATTATTTTAGCACTGGAATTCATGTTTCTGTTGCTGTGTTACCATTGTGTGACTGAGCTCGTGCCAGTCCTTCCATTGCATAAACCATCATTGTGTGAATGAGGAAGGAAGGAAGGTAAAAGTGTTTTAAATAGCAAGAATGTATCAATGAAGTTACAGTGCCGTATTTGTCATTCAAATGTTCCTGGTAATACTTAATTCACCTGTCAATCTGTTTAATGTTTGAAGTGCAAAGTCTTTGTGTGATTGTAATCGTTTGCCTGATTGCATCTCAGGGATTAACTATTAAAACTAATAAAATAGTAAAATAAAAACGATTTTCTGTTATTGCATTTAGAGACGTCCAGGTTGTACCAGAAGTACCTCCCGAGGGTGGGGTTGTCCCTCCTCCTTTGGATTCAGCTTGGGCAGAGTCCACCAGGAAGAAGGCTCTGCTTAAATTGGAAAAACTGGACACTGATTTAAAGAATTACAAGGGGAACTCAATTAAAGAGAGCATCAGGTATGATGAGGGAATTATGAATAGGTTTGTAGCATTGTTACGTTTTTACATTTTTCAAAGATGCGCCCCAGTAAGATGTTACTAATCCTTGCTTTGTGCCCATCCTTCTCAGGAGAGGACATGATGACTTGGGGGATCATTACCTGGACTGTGGTGACCTCAGTAATGCTCTCAAGTGCTACTCTCGAGCTAGGGATTACTGCACCAGTGCTAAACATGTCATTAACATGTGTCTGAATGTAATCAAGGTAGAGCAAATCACACACCAAAATTTCAGCTGCTCATTTTGTTTTCAATGGAAAGGTCCGATACAACTAGTGGTCAGGTTTAGGAATGCTGCTGCCCTATGTTTTAGTCTACACTCAACTGTGAAAAGATGTCAGATATTCAGTCTCGCTGTGTGGGTGTTTTTTGTTCAAACAGGTTAGTGTTTATCTCCAGAACTGGTCCCATGTACTGAGCTATGTCAACAAGGCGGAATCCACACCAGAGATTGCAGAGGTGAGCTTTACTGTTCTTGGAGAACGTCACGATGAAATTATACTTGAAGCTGTTGATACAGTTCCTAGATTAATTATTGAGCTGTTACAATGGATGTTAACTCACCAATGCACAATTCAACTAAACACGCATTTATGAGAATGACCGAAGACAGCAACAGCTTGGAAATGATCCCTTTTGAATTTTAACTAAAAAGGGATATATAATTGAACTGGCACAGCAATTGGCAGATGATTGGATGAACACTTCCTGTGTTTCGTTCTGAATATGGGTTATTAACAATAAGAAGCGGACTTGGAAATTTTGTTTTCTCTTCATGCAGCAACGAGGAGAGCGCGACAGCCAAAATCAAACAGTTCTTACCAAATTAAAGTGTGCTGCAGGTAAGTAAACATTACAGGATGTTATGTTCTCTCACTCTCTCTTTGAACATCTTATTTCAGTCATTGTTGGAGGGTGAATTCTTTGTTGTTCCAAATACTTATGAGTCTCCTTTCATATTTGAGGCCTGGCGGAATTGGCCTCTCGAAAATACAAACCAGCCGCCAAGTGCTTCTTGCAGGCTTCCTTTGACCACTGTGACTGTCCAGAGGTGAGTCATGTCCAAATGTGATTGCTCTTTAAACCTGCTCCTACATGATCAAAAACATACAACTTTTGTGTAAAGAGGTACACATTGATGACATTTCAAAGAGGATATAAAGTCAAAAATATTCTTTACAGTAATGTTCTGTGTGCCACCACTAGTCTCAACATGGTATTCTGATTAATGTTGCACCTGTGGAATATGAATTAAGCAGCAAAGGCCACCCGTTTTTATCCATCTCAGGGGGTGGCCATTTTGCCACTTGCTGTTGACTGAAAATGACATCATAGTGCCTAAGGGCGCAGTTTGTGAACGTCATATGACCGAAACCCAACCCCTTTAAAAAGTGAGCTGCCCGTAGCTGCCCCCACCGCACATCCGCCATCTTGATTTGTTGAATGAGCGCACGACTTATATAGGAAAATTCATAAAGTCCATGAGTGAGCGTCGCAAACCAGAGCTCGACTGATTCTCTGTCGCGAACACAGTAAAAGCAGAACAAAATTCCATGTTGAAACTGCAACAGTTCCTGAGAAGTCAACATACTTTTCACATTTTTCACAAGTGCCGTTCTCGGATGCGTCCGTTGCTCGGCAACACTTGAACAGGCACTCAGTCACTTTTCAGTAATGGAACAGCTCCAAATATGTATTCTACGGAGCCCCTGAGGTGACATGGTAGGAAAAAAACAACAACTTTGCGTTCCCTCGCAAACATCTTTGCGTTCCCTCGCAATCGCAAAGATTGTATGCCCTCGCAAAAAACTTTGCGTTCCCTCTTAAAACAACTTTGCGTTCCCTCGCAAATAGAAAATAGTTGTCGCTTCATTTGATAATCGATTGTCGATTCGTCGATTAATTTTGACAGCTCTATGGTTTTACAACAACACTGAACCATATTTACAATCGAATATCTATCTACTAGTGGATGTTTTTTTTTTAATGACTGTGGTAAAAAAAAATAATTTATGAACGCGCACACAGCTTGCCGGGTCGTCTGTTCCCATTCACTTAAATGAGAGCTCCAGCCCAGGCATGAAAATCACTCACCTTTTGGCGAAATTCGCCGACCTGAAACCAAAATTGGTCACCTACATGACTTGTGCCTTGACCTGGCAAGGATCTTTGGATGTGTAATTTATTTGTGCTTAGGGAGTGACTTTAGAAGAGGGAGGGGATCCACACTGTGGATTTAGCCGCAGCAGGTCCAGTGAAGTGCAAATTATCTTTGCACTTGGTGTCCTTGACGAAACCTGAGCAATCGTGAAACCAGTGAGACTGATTGATGGCACACCTAAATATTATTATTATTATTATATTAGTAGGCTATTGTACAGCACAGTTGCACCTAACACATTACCTGTAGTTTTTCAGCCATATTATATTCCTTTCACAAAAAGGAAAGGCAAAATCCACTGTATAAAGTCCGGATGTCTTTTCAGCTTTTGTCATCCAGTAATGTAGCCATCTACGGAGGTTTATGCGCTCTGGCTACGTTTGACAGACAGGAGCTCCAACGCAACGTCATCTCGAGCAGGTAAGAGTTTAGCTGTCGATTAAATAGAAAATACGTTTCACAAATGGAGCGTTTCAATGTCAATTTTTATTTTGTCCCAAGCTCGTTTAAGTTATTTCTAGAATTAGAACCTCAAATTCGTGACATCATCTTCAAGTTCTATGAATCCAAATATGCATCTTGTCTCAAGCTGCTGGATGAAATGAAGGTAAGCTCAAGGTGCTGTTGACAGTAATGAGAGAAATATATTAAAAATTAATACTTTTTTTTTGCAATAATGTGCATGCATCGACGACTATGGTTTATCCCTCCAGGATAATCTTCTGTTGGACATGTACTTGGCCCCACATGTGCGGACGCTCTATAGCCAAATCCGAAATAGAGCTCTTATCCAGGTAACACAAATTACTATATATGTGTGAAATTGACATATTTAACATGTAAAAGGAATACAGGCTAATTTCTATGACTAGGTATGACTGATGTCAATTTGTTGACACAGTACGGGTATCTGTGGTACTTGTGCGTGTTTGAGGTTTCTCTCGATTTACATGGCTGATTCAAATGATCAGCTCAGCTCTGCAGGAGCCTGATAATGATCCCGATCATTGAATCAGTTGTCTTTTGTAATTCAATCCAAAAAACAAAAAAACCCAAAAAAAAAAACAAACATATTGTCAATAAATTAGAATTAGGCTTTAATACCAGCCTAAAAATCATGTTTGAGTGAGACTCAGCCCCTCTGCCTATTTGTATTTAGGTTAGCGCAAATTCACCTGTATGAGTTCTTTTTGTGAGACCTGGCCTCAGCTATATGCGGAAAAATTCTCCTATCTGCAGAATCTCAGCCTATTTTTTATCTTTAATTGCACTACGATGCCACAACATGGTACCAAAGATATAATAGGTAATAATAGGTATAATAGGTATCTTGCTACCAGTGTTGAGTTAAAGTAGCGTGTTACAGTAATATATTACATTTAGGCAGTGACAACGTAATGTAACAAGTTACTCAATATATTTTTGCAACATTATTACAGTTAGCGCGTTACAATTTCATGGCCACAAGAAAAAAAAAGCGCTGTTGACTAAAGCAATCATCATGAACAGAAGTGCATAATAAGCCATTGACACATGTTAATACACTGAACTTCTTCCGACAACATTACTTTTTTTTTTAATTTAAATTAATTAATTAATTCATTTATTTATTTATTTATTTATTTATTGACACAATAGTCAGCTCTGTGCATGGCTGAGAAAGTCATTTGTGAGTCCAATCACTGTCAATGGTTTCACAAAATAAAACGCCAAACATTCAAAAGACAAGCAGGAGCAAACAAAGTAAAAAGCAGCGTTTAGAACTGTGACAAGTAAGCATCATTGTGTTTTTAGATATGATTTGAATGAATGTGCCATCACTTGCAGTATGAAGAATGATGATCATTCAAGCATAATGCAAATCTTGTTTGTGTGCATTTGAGCGGAAGATTTCCCCTCCCGTTAAATAATAGGATTTATTTTTTATTTTTTTAATTACTGTCAATCAATTTTTTTAATGTACTCGTTCACATTACAAAAAGATAGCACAACGTCGAATGACGTACACCCAAAACACGACATCACGTGACACCGTGTTTACGGAAGTTCATATGGTCCCGCTCATAAAAGGAATATGAATATGCATTGGCAATATAAATATTTCACATTATAGCCCACGTTAAAGGTCCTGATTTAAAGTTAACTTGACCTGCTATGGTTGCAAATTTTGCATTATCCTTTTACAATCTCAAAATCATTATTAAATAAATCAATCCTTAATTTAAAAAAAAAAAAAAAAAAAAGAGTAACTTAACTCTTTTACTGCCACATGTTATTTAAAAAAAAAAAAAGAATATGTTTGCTTTTACTACATATACAATGTGGGTACCAAATGAAAGATTGCATTCCATTCTTTCATTAGAAAAAAAAAATATGTTTCTACTTTATTCCATTCTGTAGTAAACCACCATTTGAAAATAGGTCATTTGAGTGACATTGAGGCGAAAATTGAAAAGATAAGGAGAAAACGAGCTTTTTGTGAAAAGATACATTTTCTCCACAACAGTAACTTTGACACTAATATTTTTTGTAGAGTGAGGCTCTGTGAATTATGCGTAATGTGACCAAGGCTTTGATCATTCACTTCATCCTTGAAAATGTTCTATTTCATCAGATTCCGTAGTGTTTTATTGTAATTCCGTACACTGACAGCCCATTGAAAAGAGAGACAATGCTGCCATCTGATAGCCATAGTTTGTGGGTGTTTTTGATTTCACAACCCATTGACCAGGCAGTGTGCCATTAGACATTGCACTTCCCATTGATTAAAAACAAAACCAAACAAAAAAACCTAGTTGATGTCATTTAACATTTATGGCGGCATATATCAAAAGTAACGTAAACTTGAGTAACTCGTTACTCCACACAGATGATAATATTTTAAAGAAACTTATTACTTTCAAAAGCAAGTAAAATTAAATATATTACATTTTGGGAGGAACTTTCTCAACACTGCTTGCTACATCTGGACAGTTCTAATCAGTTCTTTGTATGTCAGAAAGGTGGTAAATTACCAGTTAGCCTGGGTTGTGAGCAGAAGTTTGGGATAGTCTTTGTCGAATGGGTCACATGCACTTCTACTGCATTCCAATGGGAAAAAATTGAAAATATTTGTAATGAGTAATGTAAGATTATTTTGAAATGATGTCAGTGTTTGGGATCATAGTATGTGGTATGTATAAACAGTTACCACCAGTACTGTCAATTTCTCATGATTTTTTTTTTCTCTTCACGAGTCATGGCAAGGCTCTGTCACTACCCCACACAAATAGTGGGGCTTTACTCTGACCAAAATTCAGCGTGAACATCAAGCATATGGGACAGCTATTGAACTAATACAAGATGAGAAAAAACAACTTCAATCAGTTGTTATAATGCTTATTTTTATTAAATGACCTATTTCAAATTTCAATATGCTATCCATGGGCTGATGAAGTGAAGCATATCAATCCATTACATTTGGATTTACATGACACTTGTACTCGTGTTTTCAGTATTTCAGTCCTTACGTGTCGGCAGACATGACAAAGATGGCTCAGGCCTTCAACACTACAGTGGCGGCCCTTGAAGACGAGCTCACCCAACTGATCCTGGAGGGGCTCATCAATGCACGCATTGACTCTCATAGCAAGGTACTCAAATCTGGATAATCCTTTTTTGAAATCAAAGGCTTAAAATGCGATCATCTCAACATGTTGACAATAGATTCTGTATGCGAGGGATGTGGACCAGAGAAGCACAACGTTTGAGAAGTCGCTCCATATGGGCAAAGAGTTCCAGAGACGAGCCAAAGCCATGATCCTTAGAGCAGCGGTGCTCCGCAATCAGATCCACGTCAAGGTATAAGAAAAACCTGATTTGGTGTGTCGCGGCATAGTTATAAAGTCACTTCTCTCATCTTTACGTGGCACAAACTTGGATCTTAGATTTGTGTGGCACAGGCTCCCTCTAGTGGTACACAAAGGTACTTAACTTTGGTCACATTCCCCTTGATAACCAGGAAAGAATCATTTGTTCCTGAGACTGGTAGCGTCTGCAGTTCATTTACTGAAAGACGCGTGCGTAAAAACTATGTTGTGTGTAGTTGAGTCCCGATTTTGTACAGTATCATACTGAAAGAACCAAAACTGAGCTGAAAGTTGTTGACCCAACACGGAATATGTGCCATAAGTCAGAAAGTTAATGTCTCATTTGTGTCCTCTCCTCCTTCAGTCTCCACCCAGAGAAGGCAGTCAAGGTGAACTGACACCAGCCAACAGTCAAACCAGAATGAGCACCAACATGTGAGTCAGCACACTGACCGGAGGGAAAAATCGTCCAGCCGTTCTTCGACATCACTCAGTCCACCTCCTAGTTTCATTGCTGAAGACAGAACAGACTACAAACAGTTTAAAGACTTTAATGTTCTGGATTGAGCCCTTTTTATCACATCTCACGGAGAAAAAAAAGGCCGAAATGATGTGGACATGTAATTAAGATGAAAACTTGTGTGGAAACTCAGCATTAAAGCTGTTACTGGTCGGAGATGCACTTTGCTCTGCTTGCTCTTTATGGAGGACTCATGAACTGAAACAATGTTTTAAAATAAAATGCCTTCCAGAAAATCTTGTTTTCATTTGGTTGTGCATCATGAGACAGTTATTATATATGACTTAAACCGGCTTTTTAAAGAGACCAACATGACTGCTATGTACACTTTGTGAATGCCATGGGAATGATGTACTTCTGGAACATTGAAACACAATTTATATGTTTAATAGGGTGACCTAACCTAATTCAAATGTATTACCATCAATTTAATATCAATCGTTAGCTGATCTGCACTGCTTCCACAACATGGCTGAACATAAATGGCTTGTTACAAAAGAAGGTAGTGTTGCCAATCTTGATGCAGTTCAGCAACTTTTCTGCCATTTTACTTAAAATATGTATTTTTTAATTTCTGACAGACTGTTTTACTAAAATGGGTTTTTGTATTTGAAGATATTTTGAAATGTAATACAAAACTACAGACCCTTTCAAAAAATATGGAAAAGTTCATTTATCTACAAAAGTTCATTCAAAAAGTTAAACTTTAATAGATTATAGATTCAGAGTTTTTTTATTTTTACATAATTTGGGTTTCCAGCCTACAATACTGTGAAAAAAAAATCGTGGTTTTCAGTTTTTGCAGGAAAAAAAAGAAAGAAATTAAGATCATATCAAATGAAACAAAATGTGGACTTTTCAAAACCATATGTCAATCTTCAGTACTTGGTTTGGAATCCCAAATTGCTGTCTCGATACGCCGTGACATTGATGCAATCATCCTTTTGCATTGCCTGGGACTTAGGGAAGTCCAGATGTCCTTGATTCTTGTTAACTTTCATTTGTGTTTGGGTCTGGTGGCCCTCCTTTTCCTCTTGATAATACACCACAGATTCTCAATGGGGTTTAGGTCAGGTACATTTGCTGGACAGTCAAGCACTGTAATGGCATGGGCATCAAACCAGGTTTTGGTATTTCTTGCGGTATGGGTACGGGGGCCAGGTCTTGCTGGTAGATGAAATTTTTGGTTAACAGTTGTGATCTTGGATATGTGATTAAAGTGTTGGTAAAGGTCCAAGGGTTTGGCGGAAGACGGGTGAGGCACAGAATCCTCTTTTTATGAAACAGGCTTGAGTTACCTCTTTTCTCTGGTTTCAGTTACCTGGCTTTCTAAAACGGAAAACTTTCGCGCATTTCAGGGTTCACAGACTCAGGGTTTTTACTAAACCTGCTTTGTGAACTTGACCTCTGGTCTCCAGTCAATAGCAAGGTGCAAACCAACAATTCGGGGCCGGATTTGATCCCAAATGGCAGGTACTAAATTGTGTGTTCACACACTCTAATGCAGGGGTGGCCAAGTTCGGTCCTCGAGAGCCGCTATCCAGCCTGTTTTCCATGTTTCTCTCCACCTACAGACCTGATTCATGATCAGGATCGTTCTCAGGCTTCTCCAAAGCTTTCTGATGAGCTGATCATTAGATTCAACTGCGCTGAAGGAGGGAGACATGGAAAACAGGCTGGAAAGTGGCTCTCAAGGACCGAACTTGGCCACCCCTGCTCGAATGGCTTGCACACGCTGTTGGAAACAAGCTGTAAAAGTGGTGGCAACAGCAGTATTTTTAAAGAGGTGTTTTTCACATAAGGTACTTCATTTAAGATGCAACAAAATTCAGCATTCAGTCGCATTTTGTGTGTAAATGCAAAAAGGTGAGTTAAATGATCACATAAGTTTTGTTTAAATTTCTACTGTGTATATTAGTTTGTATTAGTAGTGTGATGTCTCATCAATCTGTGCTAGTGAGTCACTTAGGCAAATAAACTAAGTAGAAATTCTATTGTTTGTGTCGAATAATTTAACTATCGTACTACTAAATGGAGTTAACATGGGTTTATGATTGCGTACATGATATACATTGTTAGTGCTTTATGTTCCTTTCTGTCTTAAATAATTTGCCTATAGGATGATAACCAAGGAAGAAGGAGGCTTTATGTGGCATGGAGGAAGCGCATAGTCGTGAAATGCCATGCAAACACACTGACAGGTACAGTCACATTAGAGGTCACAGATCACACTTCCCTGTGGTTTGTTTCGTGTCCCAATCTCTTTATCTTTGCCCTTGCACACTGACTCAGAGGTCATATGGTTCTCCGCAGGAAGACACAAATCCTTGTGAGAAGGCTGTCGGTCAGGGAACATGACTTGTATCACGTGACATGCCAGAAATGACTGAGCTGCAGGACATTTTACCTGAATGAGCAATATCATTGGAATAGTGCATTTCCACATTCCGTCGGTGAAGGACAGCAAAGAGGGTACTGTGATCTCTCTCTCTCTCTCTCTCTCTCTCTCTCGCTCTTTCTTTTTCTGTTTCTGTTTCTCTTTTTCTCTCTCCCGTGCATCAATTGCAGTCCAACAGATGGCACATAAGGGTTTGATTGACAGTCTTCAATCACATATGCCATTGAATATTCAAAAGAGTTTTAAAAAAAGAGAAAGCAAGTATAAGTTGAAAGGAACACAGATCTTTAAAAAAAACAACAACAAGATTTAGGATCAGTCTGATGGAGTGTTGTGTTTCAGTAAAGGAATCAGTTTATGGGAAAAATCTTAATAAAGAAATCAAATAATCAAATTTATAAATTACATTTAAAAGAATGGCTACATCCATGTTATTAAAGAAATATGACACAATTATTTTGATTGAGATCAAAATCACAATTAATAAAATTATTAGACATTGGTTTTAGAGCTTAATACTTTTTTTCAACTACTAAAACTCAAAACTATTATCATAGCCTTATGACCATTCATCCCTTCACATTGAACACTTTATTCTTGACTATTCTTTTTGTCAAGTATAAAATGTCCTTGTAAATATCATATGAAATTCAAGCCTCTTGCAGTTTCAGTCTTCATTTTCAAACGTAAGCATTACATTACCCTCTTTATCATATTTATTTATGTTATTTTGTCAAGTCTGGGGACTTAGTGGGCTCTACTTGATACCTCAGGGATAATATTTTGTGCTATATCATATGTGGAGATGTGTTTTGGACAAAAAAAGTGCTTGGATATTTCTATCCTTTGATTACACTGATAAAATACACTAAAATAGCAATTCAAAACAAATACTGGCTGTTCCTGCACGTATTAGCCTATCAGGGGCAATGTGTTGCCATACATACTCTGAGAATGCGATAGAAGACAGTTGTGATTGAGCTCATAACTCGTTTTTCACAGATTGGGAGAAAATTGTGCCTTTTAATAGTGTTATCTTACCTGTGTGTAAGTGTTTCTACAACATTTGTGAGTAAATATTTGTTATATGAAGTAATATCACTGCCGAAGTCGATTCTAATTTTACTTTGGCATTTGAATGGGATCCTCCTTTGACTTTAGCATTAGCGCTGGGCTAGCGATATTTTAAACAAAGCATATTTAGTATTTAAATATACAGTGGATGTTATTCTTGTCATGTGTTTATTTTGACAGTTATGTCCAACTGGGGTGCCATTGAACAGCTTAAAGGACGCTGAGGGACGTGAGAATCATATTGCTTGCCACAAGCAACATCATGCATTCAGGGTACTTTCACAACATAGGGAACTTGTAAACGCATGAGCTGTTCTGCACATTAATCATTTTTCTTCGATTATTATATTTTAAATATCGAGAGAAACCACAATCAAAACCACGCTAAAATTTCAATTAATTGCCCAACTCCAGCCCTATTCATGGCCTTGGTCATTCCAGTTGAACATATGCCAAATGCTGCTGTACTTGTATCCTATCCTCAAGTTCTCTAGTTGAGAGGAACTGATGGCATATGGGTGTATCGGACCATCCATCCACAGAAAAGTAGTGCCGGCAGTAGTGGCGTCTGACTTTTTTTTCAGAAAAGAGTATTGTGATGCAAATTATCACTCTTTTGAACACAAATAGTTTTTAGAAGAAAAACGCTTTATTTCCGAGACCCAAGCCAGCTTGCTGGACTATTTTCCTCTCGTCCAACACCGGACCAGAACTCGTGTCACAGAACGCTGTCAGGGGTAAGTCAGTGCTGATCGCACACACTGGAGGTGAGGATGAAATTGAGATTCATGTCAAAAAATCCGAACGATCCCTTTAATGATTTGGCCAAAAGTAAAATGAGCTTCCCCTCCATGAATGACCAGCAGCCACCACTGCGAGCTGCTGATTATGGGCTGTGTTCATATATTAATGTAAGCGGATGTGCACTTTGCACCCTGGCAGCACATGATAAGGACGACGACAAAATATCGGTCAAACAACTACCTTCGAGTTGTTCTTATTAATCAACAGGTTACAAATGTCACAAAAGAAAATACGCAATAGAATGAATCCGTAATAACCAAACCACTAAGTAGCAAGGGAACACTATCAAATTCAACCTGCTAAAGTGGTTAGTAAGGAGGACTTGCCAGCCACTGATGAATTCACCCTTAATTGGCAGGCTGACAGATGTTAATCAACTTGCTAACCGTTTGTCTCATATTTTTTATTCTCTGCTAAACTAACCACTATTTCACTTCCGCTATGTAATAATCATCTGCAACTTAAATCACCCTCTTAGTCTTCGTGTCCTATTTATTTTTTGTCGTCCATTATGTGGATGATTCTTGCCCGCCCATCGTTTCTTTCATGTCTCTTGCACTCTCTCTCTGCCCTCATTTCTCTTATGCTTTTGTCATTCACTTTCTATCTCTTATCATGAGCATAAACACCCCCAGGCGAAGCCTTCTTTCCTGCTCACATGCACTATAATGCACACACACACACACACACACACACACACACACACACACACACACACACACACACACACACACACTCAAATAGGCTACAGTATGTATGTCAATGATTCCTGAGAGTTGGGACAAATCTTATCCTACATAAGAAACTCTAATGTATATTGAATGTAATTTTTGTCATTCATTTTTAGCCTTTTGTGTGAATTTGTTTAATTGTCTAGTCTGTGGACAGGAGGTGTATGATATTCAACCTGTCGATGATTATGAATTTACAAATTTAGCTTCAAACAATAGCTTCCCTAAATATCACCACCTTATATGAAAATTATGTAAGAAAATATTTTGTTTTCCTATTAAAATTAAGAAGAAATCAGGAAAAATTCAGACTTTTAAGAATTTGGGTTTTCAGAACAGTGTGGAATCACAACACAACCGTACTGTATTTATTCAAATGTATTTCAGAATTTGGATTCTTCTTGAATCTCTTGACTTAAAATTGGACACTTTTTTTTAATGTGTCTGACGGCATTGATATACTGTAAATCAAGCCCTCACCTGAAGTATGATGATGATGATGATTATTATTATTAATTATTATTATTATTATTACGATTATGCTTATTATTATTATTATTATTATTATTATTATTATTATTATTATTATTATTATTATTATTATTATTATTATTATTATTATTATTACTGTTATTATTATTTAATTTAATTTATTTATTTTGATAAAGTGATTTTATTTAGAACCTGTTCATGGATAAATACCTCAGACTTCTATACAAATATATGCAAGTACTAATAATACCATGTGCATTAAAAAAAAAAAAAAACATTTTTTAAAACCTCTTTTGGCCCTTATCTCAACAATAAATGATGTACTGAATATTGGAGGTTTAGGGGTGTAGAGCACAGGCAAGAAGTTTCACATGAAACTGACAAAAAAGCAAAACACTTTTTGTGAGTCTGTGACCAAACTGTCAAACATGATCAACGTTATTTAAATGCTGAGCTGTAGAAAAGAGGAATGAAATGGAACTATTTTTCAAAAAAAAACATTCCACAGCCACTAAGTTGTGAGGGAAGACAATTAGTTTTGATAAAGTATCCATCCATCCATCCATTTTCTTGACCGCTTATTCCTCACAAGGGTCGCGGGGGCTGCTGGCGCCTATCTCAGCTGGCTCTGGGCAGTAGGCGGGGGACACCCTGGACTGGTTGCCAACCAATCGCAGGGCACACAGAGACGAACAACCATCCACACTCACAAGCACACCTAGGGACAATTCGGAGCGCCCAATTAACCTGCCATGCATGTCTTTGGAATGTGGGAGGAGACCGGAGTACCCGGAGAAGACCCACGCGGGCACGGGGAGAACATGCAAACTCCACCCAGGAAGGTCCGAGCCTGGACTCGAACCGGAGACCTCAGAACTGGGAAGCGGACGTGCTAACCACTCGACTACCGTGCCGCCTTTGATAAAGTACATGCAGGTTAATCGTATGTTCACAGGGTGTTTCATCTCAATACGTCTCTTTACAAAATCTCATATCTTGGTAATTGGCAAACGTGGGTAAAATCTCCATTTTTCTCTTTTTCTTGCAGCAGCAGCAGTGGTTTTGCCAGACCATTGTTACGTCACAATCAATGTTTCAGCTTTTTGCGTAAAATGCAATTTCCACCAAATTGCCTCTTTGACTGTAAAGGAGAAAGCGTTCCAACAGTGAAGACTTGGATAACTGAAGCCTTGATAACCATTGATCCCGATATATTTGTTCGAGTTTGGCAAGAAATGGAATACCGTTTCGATGCACACCGTGGAACCAAGGGCTTCGCTTATTGAGCATTTGTGAAAAGTTGAATAAAACGTTTATTCTTTGGATTTTTGTGTTCAAATTTTTGCTGTGTAAACTTAAGATTAGTGTTGTTCCGACACCGTTTTTTGGCCCCCGATACCGATACCCAGCTTTGCAGTATCGGCCGATACCATACCGATACTTGATTTTTTTTTCCCTCAACATGAAAAAGCTGTCCTGCTATTGGTTCAGAGCATTCAAGGGCCAATAGGATATCTTAGATCGGCATGCAGTGAACATGTCACGTATCAGTGAATGTCGTGGACCAGCAAGACACAAGATTCTGCATCCAAAATCCTATATTAGCGTTGGAATTAATGGTATCGGCATGTTACTTGTGAGTACTCACCGATACCGATACCACTGTTTTAATGCAGTATCGGTATCGGAACAACACTACTTAAGATCAATAGTTCCACGGGAAAAAAAGTTTGGTTTCATATCTTCAACAGTTATTGCGATGTAAGTTATCAGAAAGTGATATATTGAGATGAAACACTTTTTTTTTTTTTTTCTGGAGTAAATGTCACTGTCATTTCTTGCATTTGCTTTTATTCAGGGAACTTTGGCTCCAATTAATTCATCATAGCTCGTTGAAAGCTTTACTAATTTAGACAGACCAATTTGTTACAAACATCCAACATGCTACCTTGTATTATGATATACGACAAGTGGGTAATTTTATAATCGGTGCTATCACAATATATTACTTGAATGTTTACAGTCATACAGCTCTGAGGGATGAAGACACCAAAGTATTGTGTGACTGACGGGTGTACAAGGACACGGATGAAAGGTCTTGGCTGTTAGTATGCCGTTAGATTTGTGCCACATTGACATGCACATAATCAGATTTGTGAGCCAAAAACATCTATTGTGCACCTAGCAGTGTTGGGGGTAACACGTTGCAAAAGTTGTGTGTGACAGTAATAGTGACAATGGAGTACAGTAATATAATGCGTTACTCATTATACTGTATTTTTGTAGTATTATTACAGTTACTGTGTTAAGTCATTCTGAGCTGCGACAGGAAGAAGCTAAAATGCTGATTTGAAACGCATTCTATTGCATAAATTGCATACCATGAATCCAAGTCCAAATAGTCTTTTGTGTGTTCCCCTGACTGTGCACTTCCTATTTGTGCTCACGTCTTTAAAATCTTCCACACATTAAGCATGTAAAATGGAATTGGAGTAGGTTAGCAAAAAAACAACGCTAGGAATATTTTTACTTCTGAGGTGTATTGATTGATTTCAGCCATAGCATGGACCCCAAAGCGGCCTCAGCAATGCTTGAGCAATTTAGTAGACTTATCCACAACCAGGGATGCACACGGCGTAAAAATATAAAAAGGTAGAACAAAAAACATCAGCCAAAAAGTTGTTGCAAAAAACAAACCGGTTAATGTACTAAAATAAGGAATGACCCTGGCAATAATTGCCAAGCTTGCAACCAACACGTCTAAAAGTGCCTGAAGAGGAACAAGAGGAACAAAAAATAAACAGGGGTCAGGAAAAACAGGAACATAACATGAGGAATGTTTAAAACAAAAATATTGATACTGATATTGATACTTCAGTCATTGACTCAAGAAATACGTACTTTGGATGAAAAGCACTAGTAACTGTCATGACTGGGTTACGCCAGGGTTAAGTTTGGGTCGTGCAAGGGTCATTTTTGGGTCATGACCGTGAGGTCAAGTGTCTGTTGTGAACTGTTGTTTTGAACTGATGTAATCGGTATCTAGTTTCAACTGGTTTTACCTATGTGATGTCATGAGCTATGTGATGTCATGAATCTTTACTCTCTTTTTCTGGTCAACAGCCAATCAGATAATTCCCGGTCAGTCCTGCTACCCACATGTCTAGCCACAGCCAATCCGATCAATTCGCTGTCTATTTAAGCCAAACCGACACGGTCTGGAGGTTGGATCCCAAAGTGCAGATGCAAATAAGGTATTAACTCTTTATCTACACAACTTGACTAAATGAAAAACAACGGGAATGCATCGAGAATCACGAGACGCTAAGCCCCCTTGGGCTGTGGAGCTCCACAGAGGAACAGTGGTAACAGAAGCAATAATCCGACAAACACACACTTCTCGGTTTGGCTTAAATAAACAGTGAATTGATCAGATTGGCTGTAGCAAGACAAGAGTTAAAACCTTATTTGCGTCTGCGCTTTGGGATCCAACCTCCAGAACATGACAGCAACAACTTGTAAGATGGTTTTGATTATGAAAATGGGTGATTTTTGCAGCTTGTGGCAAAAATGCATCCATCCACCAATTTTCTTCACCGCTTACCTCTCACAAGGGTCGCGGGGGTGCTGGAGCCTATCCCAGCTGGCTTTGGGCAGAAGGTGGGGTGCACCCAGGACTGGTTGTCAGCCAATCACAGGCAAAAATCCAATTCATGCTAAATATAGGATTTTTTTTTCTTTTTCTCTATTAACACAACATTAAAATAAATCATGCAGATACTTGTGGGCTACTGATGGCTGACTTCTGTGTCAATTTACCTTATTATTATTGTGTTTCATATTTTGGATCATATTAATGTCAGAAGTGCCACATTCATATACATGTGCATAATTATGTTGATACTTAATTGGTTTAAACCTTTTTGAGGGAATCGGATGCCATTTATATTTGCATTTTTAATGTTCATACACACTTCCTTTCAGAGTGAAGAAAAAGGAACGTTGCGTTGTTTGTTCCTAACAATTCAAACTGACATCAGTAAGAAAAATAAAATGTGTTCCATGAATGAAATTGTTCGATCATGCAACCCATGTTCCAAAGAGAGATGTATAATACACACATGGGTCCATTCTCTTCTGAAGTACTTGTTCAGCTGATAGTCATCACGGTTAATATAATCAGACTGAGTGCAGCAATGGTAGCCCATCATGATGAGATTGTCTCTCGAATATTCAGATAACTGTAGCATTTTCTTCCTCTCCCACTTGGACTCGCACACTCTCCAAGGACACACAGACTTACGCACAATAAACGCACACGCACAGACAGACGGGCAATTCAGGAACTCGTGATTATGCCGGTCTGTAAAATCGGTACTGAGAAGTACTTTTTCAAACTTCTTTTTCAGGATTTGATTTCGACTCTTCTCGTCAACGTTTAGTTTCTTACATGCAATTTGACACTGTTGTCTGATGAAGGAAATAACTCAACTGAAAATTGAGTTCACATGGATGTTGCGGTAACCTGCAGTTGAACCTGAAGCCCAGAAGTGGAGCCCTTCGCATTAAACAGTACCCAAAAAGGAACTCTTGATTGATTGATTGATTGATTGATTGGGTTTATTGAAAATGTAAACAAACACATCACAAGTATAAAATACAAGTTGAACTTAAAAAAGGAGAAAAAGAAAAGAAAATCGTCAGTAGTATCTGAATTTAAATGTTCAAAAGGAGTAGGAAGAAGTACAAAAACGGATCTAGTCCTACTCACTAATACTTCTATCATAATATACTAATATGTTGTTCTTACTAACAGAAAAATTAAATAGAAAATAAACAAAACATGTTTATCTTAATTGCACAGATATATTGATATGAGTTGTAAGTCCTTATCCATTACATATATGCAAAGAAGAGAGAGCAAAAGTAAAGCCCTACATATACAATAAATTCCCAAACATTAAGTATTAATCATACGTGGGATAAATTTATCTTTTTAAACCTCTTTTTAAATGCAGTACTTGATTCACAGTTTTTCCAGTTTAATTTCAAAGTTGTTCCACTAATTAACCCCTTTAAACAGAAACACAAATTTGCTTTATGTTTGTTCTTATCATTGTCACGTATACTCTCAGTTCCAAAAAAATTGCATCACTCCTTCTCGTGGGATATTGTTAACTTGTTTAGTTTTGTCTAAACATTAATTAAACAATATCAAATACACAACAATATTTGGTTAATAAAATGTCACTGGTAAAAATGGTTTTGCAAATACATTTTGATGCGCAACATTATAGTATTTTTTTATTGGATTAATGTTACTAATAGAACAATCAAGTCTAAAAATAAAAATATTTGATTGTGATTGCCCAGTCTGACATGAAATCACAAAATTAACATTCTGATGATTTTCACATTTAATACTACTATTACATACTGTACCTACATATCAAGTGCGTAAAAATACTTTTTATTTTTATTTTATTTTATTTTTTGTCTACATTGAGTACCGTACGTTTCCCCCATGTCCCCCAACAGTTTGGCTCCAACCATTTGTGACACCACATGTTTCTGCTCGCAAATGTGTGGAAATGGGATTAAGTTTTTCCTCTTCCCTGCCATGTGAACATCTAATTAATATCAGATTGTCACTGGGACTCTGCACATTGATGTCAACCCACGGCGCAATGATAACAACCAATGGTTGCTATCCACTCTTCTCTTCTCAGCCAGCCACTGACCTCGGGGGAGGAGACAGTGCAGAGATTGTCTACGTTTGTGAAGAAGGCTCACTCAGTGAGACCAGAGCAATTTCAAGCAAAAGTGACTTTCAGCCTAGTTCAAATAACTCACAAATTGCTCAGGAGCAAGCCAATTCATACAACATTCAGCTGATCCTCTCGATAGTGGCCAAAGAACAGAACTACAGTGGCTATAAAAAGTCTTCACAGCCAAGAAAAAGCATTTTCAGATATTTTCTCCCCACCAAATTTAATAAATAAATAAATCAATTTTGACAGCGGGAGTACAATAAACCAAAACTGAGACAATGTGGTTGGACAAGTGTGTGCACTCGCTTTTAACTAGTGATATGCCTTTGTTCAGAATCAGAATTAACCAAACTCCTGTCAAATATGAATCAGGACACGCTTGCCGTCATTTCAAGTGCCCTTTGTTAACCCCTAAAAACATTTCAGATATACTATTAACCTGACTTTCATTTTCTGTCCGATTACAAGTTTGAAGATTTTGTGCTATTGTTGACTGCTGTTTGAAACTGTTCACAATTCTCTCCAGCTTGAGGAAGGTCCCAATTCCATGTGAAGGGAAAACAAATCTAAGCAAATCATGCTTGACTACTAGAGGCTATGCTGTTCATTTGGTGTT
Organism: Festucalex cinctus; assembly: GCF_051991245.1. Lineage (NCBI taxonomy): Eukaryota > Metazoa > Chordata > Actinopteri > Syngnathiformes > Syngnathidae > Festucalex > Festucalex cinctus. The sequence continues at coordinate 37,391,062 of NC_135411.1, forward strand.
GAACAGTGGCCAAAAAGTTCAACTTCGTCAAGTCAAGTCATCTTTATGTATATGTTTCATTGGCCTGTATAACACATTTGTGCCTTTTTTTTTTTTTTTTTTTTTAATTTCCTCTCACCGAAAAAGTTTATTTAAATTTAAATTTATTAAATTTCTTTACATTTATTCTTTACAATTGACTTATACAGGTATAGGTCACATTAATGGTGGGAAATGTTTTGCACTGATACTGGTATATCTTGTTCACTTTATTTTCACATCACAAAAACCTGTCAAATTAAAGTCAGTTTAATTGAAAACAAAATTACAGCGTAGTAGCCAGATAATGAAATATCCAATGGCAGGACTGAATGCAACAATTCAATAAAAAATTATTGATGCCAGTAAGCGTATTGCACACAATATGAAACTGAAAAGATTTTGAGCCAATTTAAAAATGTTATTTGAAAAAGTTCAAATCCCCTACTTTTAGCCTTTCAAATGGGAATGCTTTCTGATTTACTTCGGCCTCGATGGAAGCATATAAATTGAGGGGGGTGATAGACATCAACTTGGACTGATGTATCTGCGTCCTTGTTCTGAACACTGTGCCAAAAAGGATTTAGTTCGGATTGAAGACAAGAAAGGACGCTTTCCAAAAGTCCTAGTGAGACCTCCTCCCGCCCAATCTCTCCTCCGGTGACGCGCTCGGAGCTGAGGCTGCCTTCATCGCCTTCACTCCGCCCGGCTGGCTGCTCGCTGCACACCACCTCTGACACAAGAGACGAGAGCCAGCGAGTGCACAACTGAGCGCTGCAAACCTCTGGAGCGGATCTGCGCTCGTTCTACGCAGACAGGATTTAGGGAGAGGGGACATAAGTTGAAAGCGGCACGAGGCTGCAACGACCTACAGTCCAGTTAAACAAGGTAACCGTGCAAGCCCACATATGCTTTTGAACGCTGGGTTATGAATATCACGCACTGATGTATTTAGAAGGTTAATAAACCTCCAGCCTGTGGTCATCCTGCAGCATCAGCTAATAATCAGTCCTTATTTTCGGGCATTGCTTGCATGATTAAGTTGCATGAGGATCTGTGGGATTGGGAACAGCAAACGTGTTTTGTTTTTTTCTCCCTTTAATGTGGAGTTTATCTGTGTTGCCATTCTTTGGTGGCATGATGATCGTCAGTCTCTCTCTCTCTCTCTGTATCTCTCTCTCTCTCTCTCTCTCTCTCTCTCTCTCTCTCTCTCTCTCTCTCTCTCTCTCTCTCTCTCTCTCTCTCTCTCTCTCTCTCTCTCTCTCTGTGTATCTCGCTCTCACTTTCGCTGTTGTCTTACTTCAGTAAGCATCCCATCAATTTTCTTTAATGGTCATCTTCATTTGGGCGTAGCGGGTGAGCTGGACCCCCTCGACTGGTCGCCAGCCAATCGTAAGACATTTACAAACGACTCACATTCACACCAAAGAACAATTTAGAGTCTTCAATGAACCAACATGCCACCAACATGTATGTTTTTAGTATGTGGGAGGAAGCGTCTGCCCAGAGTAACACCACAATACCTTAGCTGTTGTCTGAAGTTTAGCTAGCCTTTCCCGTACACCATCTAGATACCACACTTTGCCATTTTCCATATTTTAGTATAGGATATTTACAAGTAGGTGTGCATTGTTCATGTGCTGGTGCAGATGAATCTGATTCCCAACTGATATTAAGTAGGCCTGTAGCATTTATCTCTGCCGGGAGAGGAAGCGCTCATTAGGACAAATGTAATTGTTACACAAGTGGTATTTAACTCTGCCGCTTGCTTTCTCTCTCTCTCTCTCTCTCTCTCTCTCTCTCTCTCTCTCTCTCTCTCTCTCTCTCTCTCTCTCTCTCTCTCTCTCTCTCTCTCTCTCTCTCTCTCTCCCAAACACAAGCACATATGCACACTCACACACTCACAATATCCTCCTCATGTCTGCTGTTTTTGCCACCGTTTTTGGATGAGAGGAGTGAGCACATGCAGAGCCACTTAACGTTTTAGAATGAAAATTGCTAGAATTTGAGAAGTACTTGCAATTTGTGCACTTATTGATTGTGTTGTTCAGTGGTTATATATATATATATTAGGGGTGTTAAAAAATCGATTCGGCGATATATCGCGATACTACATCGCGCGATTCTCGAATCGATTCAATAAAGGCAGAATCGATTTTTTTTTTATTTTTTTTTTTTATTTTTTTATTTTTTTATTTTTTAGGATTCACACCTTGAGCATGGAAGAATGTTATATGAACGGAACATTAAGCCTTAATATTTTATTTTAATGCTGTTCAAACATGAAACAGATTACAACCTCTATAAGACTGAAATTTCAGATAAATAAATAATACATTTTCATATAAATCTTACACTCTACAAGCTTACTGATTAGTATTTTCTAAATTTGAATGAAAAAAAATCGCGACAATCGACTTATAAATTCGTATCGGGATTAATCGGTATCGAATCGAATCGTGACCTGTGAATCGTGATACGAATCGAATCGTCAGGTACTAGGCAATTCACACCCCTAATATATATATATATATATATATATATATATATATATATATTTGAGATTTGTTTCCTCAATATAAGTTAGACTTACTCTAAAATAAATGCAAATGAACCATAAATTAGGCTTCCATGAAAGTTTATTTATCTCCTTGGATTAGAGTTGTTAAACGATGAATTTGACATCTTTTGGGCGTCGACAAAAAAAATAAATAAAAAAATTCTACCAAACAAGTGTGGGATAAATGTGTTGTGTGTTCTTTTCAAAATATGGATTTTTTTTTTTTTAATGAACAAAAACACTTAATCACCATGCTGATGAATTCCATTTTCCTAGTGTGGAAAAGTGTCTCACCAGTTAAGACTCCTTCCTCCCCTACCACAGGGGTGGCAAACTGCGGTCCTCGAGGGCCGGAGTCCTGCAGGTTTTATAGATTTCCCTACTCAAAGTGCAGCTGATTCCAATTAACAGGCTCGTTATCAGGTTTCTGCAGAGCTTGCTGATGAGCTGATCATGAATCAGCTGTGTTGAAGAAGGGAAATATCCAAAACCTGCAGGACTGCGGCCCTCGAGGACCGGATCTCGCCACCCCTGCCCTACCAGGTATGCTGTAGTCACCAGTCAGCTTCTGTAGTCAGGGACCAGACCGCCAAGTTCCTGTCCTTCAGCCACCTTCCAGGTCACACTGCAGAGTGCAGTCCCTCCCACAGGGAGTGAGCCAGTTGGAAGGGGGACCCACATTACTTCATTGGTAGTGCCTGGCCAGCCCCAATGGGTGCAGGCCCACCATACAGGAGCTTGATAAATTCATGTTTCTGGTATTTATGGACCACAATTTAACTGAATGAAATTACATTTCACTGAATTTCAGGAAAATCCTTAATCAGACAAATACAATATTTAAATGTCATTGTTATTTCTGATCACATTTACAGCTGTAGAATTATTAATTGGGTTACAAAGTGTGGCATCACTATTTGTATTTTTAAGGACTTTATTTGACAAAAAATCACCATGTACTATTTAAACGGTGCTACACATTGGTGTTTAACATACCCTAGTATCTAATCTAAGGTTTCAGGGGGATTGCTGCAGAGGGGACTTGACATGGAAAAGACTTTGAACATTTTGTGCATAGCCTAAATTCTTTGTTAAACAGGGTGTCGACCTCCTAACGTAAGGTTGTTTGTTTTCATCCGTTTTTTTTTAATTTCATTTTTTTTATTTTTTTTTATTTTTTTAAGCAGTAAAACATATCTAGGGCCATTGATAGTGTAGTTGTTCACAGAGCTGACATTCTTGCACCTGGTGTGGAATAACTGTTGAATGAACTGTGTGTGCCAGCTATGTTTGATTATTCATCCATTCATTTCCTTGACTGCTCATTCCACACAAGGGTCGCGGGGGGTGCTGGAGCCTATCTCAGCTGGCTCTGGGCAGTAGGCGGAGTACACCCTAGACTGGTTGCCCGCCAATCGCATTATGTCTGATTATTCTATATGGTAAAATGGTAGTGGAGACCGGGTCTAGTTGTATCACGGGTAAGTTGTCACGTTGCAATTTTCTTCTCCACCAGAGGGCGCAACTAAAAAGTGGAATACCAGTTTTCTTCGTATAAATGGTGAGGGGTTGTGTACTGTCTGAGAAGAGACTAGCACATTGTGAGCTGTCATGAGTGACAGTAATCTGTTTTTCACAACCCAAAGTAAAATATTTCAACTTCATATTTTTTTTAAACAGGCGTCGTATATAGACAAATTCTAGCAGCAAATCATATGGACTCGTTAGAGGAGAGATTTAGGCATCTTGTCATGCCTCAGTCACTGCTCAATTTTAAGCTAACTTTAAGCTAGAGTAAGTTTTAGCCAACATGGTAGATTGGGGCAACTTGTCTCAGTCATTTAGGGGTTTGTTGTCACATATGCAAAGAATGGGCCAATGAAAAATGCACCTCCGGCAACTCTGTTTACGTATGCTAGAATTGTTCGTCCGATAATGAGTCTGAAGAGTGAGGAATTTAGTTTTCCAGGTTTTGTTTCATTGTTTAAAAAATGATTTTCCAGTTGTTGGAACTACAGTATGCCCACGTCAGCACTGGTTTAAGTTTCATGATGAACCATCCATCCATACATCCATTGCTTTATTTTTGGAAATTCAATTTAATCTAAAATTTACAGTATAAGGGAAGCAAATCAGGCATTTGAGGCTGACAGCTATGACCCATACGCAAGCAGTTACTAAGGACTTTATTCTATTTCATAATATTTTATGTTAAAGTCTGTTCAATAACGATGGTAAATTTCAATAGATCAACGATAAAAACTTTATCTGGCGGGAATAGCAAACAAACAAACAAAAAAACCAGGAGAACAAGGATAATTTTGTCCTTGTTTTAATAGTTGCAAAAGCCAATGTGACATCTTACCCCATATGGTGTGACAACTTGCCCATTGACGGGGCAGCATGTCACACGTTCACTCCCTCTATTTGATGGCTTATAACTGCACTGACACAAAGTACGAAAATGGCATGTTTACAAAAAATATACCCAAGACTTTCCTCTGGTATACGTTTTGTTTATATATGATGTATTGATTCCGAGAAATATATAAAAGTATAAAAAGTGTTACAACTAGCCCCGGTGTCCCCTACTTCATTTATATAGTGCTTTATCGCCTTCCAAGGCCCTCAAAGTGATTTACAACTCAACTCATTCACCTACTGACAACGCAGCATCAGGAGCAAATGGGGGATCGGTATCTTTCTCAAGGATACTTCGACGTGGTCACAAAGGCCTGGGATCGAACCTACTTGCTTGTGAGACAACCACTCTACCAATGAGCCACGCCGCCCCAACAGACAGATGTGATTTCTACCAGTAGAGGGGTGTGTTTCTGATGCCAATGGACGGCACCCTGTCAAAGAGAATGTAAAGAGAAATTGCGTCAAAGACTGCACTCAGATCTTAAAAATATGAGTAAACTTTAGTCTGGAGTCAGCGCCTATCAGAAGGTTATTATTGATTTGATGAAATCACTTCTGGGCGCTGAGCGTCAGCAGCCTGCTGCAGCAGCTTTCACTCACTTCCCCTTTTATTTATTTATGTTGCGCTTCTTTATGGGATTTTACCCCCATTTGCCATTTTTTTTTAAGTCCAATATATATTGTCGGAGAATATCGATGCTATCTGACAACATCCCCTCGGCTCTTTTAAGCCAGCGCTGAACTCAAGCAAAGTGAGCAAATGGACTGAATAGGACCGGAGATTTAAACCATGTGGAGTTGCTTGCCAACAAAATGGACTAACTTAAGTCTGTTAGAAAACTGCAGTTGCTTTTTTTTCCTGTTTCTTTTTTACATTCAACCATCGTGCTTGTAAACTTATTGGGTATGTAAATTTATGAGTCTACTATTTAGTAAGAAAAACGCTTCATGGCCATAAAATCCAAAAATACGATGACAATTGCACACAAAAAAAAAAGAGAAAGCTGGTACTAAACATCGAATCAGCAAGCAGCAATACTTTTAAAAGTCACTCATAAAAAAAAAAAGAAGCACAAGTATTTACAGTATCTTTTTACAAAAGAGATCTTAGAGAAAAAGAATGAAGTCGAATAATATTTCAGAGAAGGAAACTTAGTATCTATTAACGTGTAAATCCAAAAAGACTCCTTCTGCAGGAGTCTTTTTAATCTCTCACCTCCCCTTATAGACGGAGGTATATGTTCTATAAAATGGGCCCACTCGGTCCTCGAGGGCAGGTTTTGGATGTTTCCTTTCTCCAACACAGCTGATATATGATCAATTCATCAGGAAATTCTGCATAAGCCCGATGATGATCCTATTGATTGGCATCAGCTTGTTTTGGAAAAGGGAAACCTCCAAAACCTGCAGGACTCCTGCCCTTGAGGGCCGAGTTTGTCCACCCCTGTTCTATACCATAGACTTTTAGAGTTTTAATACAATGATTGGGATGTTTATAATGCAGTGCCATAGGGTATAGAGCATTACCAGTTCTTTTGGCTTGTTTGTGCTCTGAATGTCTGGATTTAAATTTGCGCTATGTTGTATCAATTGAGAAACAGCCACAAGGGCATTCAAGTTTGTAGACCACATAGGTAGTGTTATAGTTAATAAATTAATTTATATTGTAATTTTGATTAATTGTATTTATTAAAAAAAAAAAATGGTGGTCTTTATGATATTACAGTGCGCGCAGTTGTCGCATCTAAAGTTGCCAGTTATTGTACTGAGCCAAGACTTTTTTTTTTTTTTGGAAAGGGGGAAGATAGCTCTTGACTGGTTTATTGTTAAGGGTGGGGGCCTTTCGGAAGCTAATTGTTGGAGTATGTAGAAGTACTTCTCCAAGTAAGCTGTCACTTGTAAGGATACTCCAAATTTGTTTAATTAGATGTTTCATTTGATTAGGTTTGGAGGTGTAAGGTGTTAGAAAGTACTTGATTTCTACTTTCTTCATTCTTTTGTTTTGAAATGAATAAATCATTTCAATTTTTTTCTCTTAGCTTTCTGAAGAGCCATAGAAATTATTTATTTTTTGTATCCTTTACTTATGAATCTTTCTCTCGTATCTGTGACAACTGTTTTGATATTTTCAGAGGTCGAAGCTGGCATGTGCATGTGAATTTTGGTGACGCTTCATAGCATTTTGGTGTCAAAAAGTGATGTTTAGCTTTTGTACATTTACAGTTGTGCATGACAGGATGTTGGGATCACGAGATAACATTTTAAAGGGATACAATTATATTAATAAGGAATATTTTATATTATTATTGTTGTTGTTGTTTTTGTTATTATTTTAAACTTTGTTTTTTTTTTCTTTTATTATTTTATGTCTAATGCTCAAGTTGTATTTTTGAGCAGCATTTTGTTCCAGCAATTTATTTTCATTTTTTTTAAGTGCTATATAAATAAAGTAACGTTTTACCACTGCTATTTCTGTGCAACTGAGGAGGCGCTGACCGGATCAAATATGATACTAATAAACGTGACAGAAGTGGAGATGCTGATTGTGACTTTTCTCCCCGCTTTCAACTGGAAGCTTGGCAAATAGCTCAAATTTATTGAAATAGTTGTGGTCTGAAAGCAGATTTCCTGAATATAGGCGATATTGCTGCTGATTTGAAAGATGTGGAATGCCATCAGAACAAAGACGGCAGGATCAAAAGATGAGCGTTTGTTATGAGATGATTGGATGTGGATACTCAGTCTCAGACATCTCAAGACCGTGGCATCAGACAGATATTTTTAGACTCAGTGTGAGTTATATTTACAGACGTCATTATCTGTGATGTGCATCACAAATAAACACCCACCAATCTGCTCAGACATCTGTGGAAAATGATGCTTGAATAATTTTTGTTGGTGGGTGGGGGCTGTTATACCGGCTGGCTGATATCATTTCACAGGCTATTATTTTGAGTTGACATACCATTTTAACACACTCTTGTGTTCCTTGGCAAAACTGTTAACTCATTCACTCCCAGCCATTTTTAAAGAGGAATCCCGTTCGCTCCCAGCTGTTTTACTGGATTTTGGCTGATTTTGCCAGACCGACGGAATATTGTCTTCTATTGCTATAAAAACATGGAAGCTACCAAAAGAAAGATTAAAGTCTCTTCTTTCATAAGGAAAAAAAAGTATGTTTCTATCTGTTTCCGTTTTTGCAGCAATTAGCATTAGAAGAAGGCTAAGTTTCATCAGTTTTCACAAATTTATTTAAAATTGGAAGTAATTGAGCTTTTTTTTCCATGGCCCTGGTTGCTCTCCTTTGCTCTGCTGCCACCTGCAGGCCGTTTGTGTAATAACTACCATTTCTTCAACCGTTCTTTGCAGTTGAGAGGTCTTTTGTATGCGCTAGCATAAAATACATAAAAAACGCAATAATACGTCTTTGGGAGCAAATGAGTTAATTATCTGCATTGCCATAAGCAAAGTAAATTGACGACTTTGTGGTAGCAGCACAGGTTACTCTACTGTCAACTATTAAGCTGTCTAATATGATGATTATTCCTCTAGACAAGGTGTCGACACTTATTTATATATATGCACCGACTGCCGGGGGGTGTGGTTGTCTGGGGCTGGGGTCTCTTATGCTTGAGAGACCCGCCATGTATATTTGAGTGTGTAACACGCTCCCTCACATGAACACACAAACACATTCTCAAACACATGCATGGGAAAATTTGACAGGTGCAGAATAGAAGACTTTCCGCATCAGCGATGTTGTGGCTATTATTTACTTTTTCAAAAAGATTTGGATGTGGTTTCATAAGTTGTGGACCAATTTCTAATGCATATTTGGGGAAAAATACAATCTAGTACATTTTGGATAGCTGATGAATAGGCATTGGGACGAGACACAAATTCCACAGGATGAGATGTCTCACAAGATTGAGTCCTCAAGAACGAGACTAGACTTTCAAACATTTGTATTATAAAATAATATAAATCAAACTTTATTTAAATAGCACCTTTCATACATTCAAAATGCAACTCAAAGTGCTGAACGTCCATATTACAATAAAAAGCAAAAGCCACACCTACCCCCACATCCCCATGATCGTACCCTCACCCAAACACAACAGACACACGAAAACCACAACATGGCGGGGCACAGACGTACCCTGTAAGGAAAGGCACCCAGGAGGAGTTCGTCCACAGTGAGAGGGATGAAGACCCTCTCAGTGTGGAGGCTTCCCCCATGAGGAAACACTGGAGCTAAAAATGTAATAACTACCAAATAAAAACATTTAAACACTAAAAGAAAACAGTTAAACACTATAGAAAAAATAAAATAAAAACAAAGCTACAAAACAATATAGATTAAAATAGTTACCGTTAATAAATAAAAGGGGATAAAAAGGAAAAAAAAAAGATCAATCAAATGCCAAACTAAAAAACTAAGTCTTAAGCCTCCTCTTAAAAACATCAAATTCTCTGCAGATCTGATGCTCTCTGGCAGGCCATTCCATAGGTGAGGACCATAGTGGCTAAAGGCAGCTTCACCATGTGTCTTGGTCCTCACCTTAGGAATAGTTCAAAGGCCGCTGCCAGAAGACCTCAGAGGCCGCGAGGGGTAATAGGGTAAAAGCAAGTCAGATAAATAAGATGGGCCAAGACCGTTAAGACATTTAAAAACTAATAAAAGCACCTTAAAATCAATCCTGAAACGCACGGGGAGCCAATGCAGCGATTTTAAAACTGGTGTAATGTGCTCCCGCCCTCCGGTCCCCGTCAGCACACGTGCAGCTGAGTTCTGAAGGAGCTGTAGGATTGAAATATTCTTTTTGGGAAGACCGGAGAGCAGGGAATTACAATAATCTAAACGACAAGAAATAAAAGCATGCATCAGCACCTCCGTGTTGGCCTGTGAGAGAAACGGGCGGACTCTGGCAATATTCTTAAGATGGTAAAAAACAATCTCGGCTACATTTTTAATATGAGGAATAAAACTAAGCTCAGAGTCAAAAATGACGTCCAAATTCTTCACACATTGCGAGGGTTTAAAATCTTGTAGTTTAGGTAAAAGTTTCTCTCTCTGACCTTCAGGACCGGTGACTAAAAACTCTGTTTTGTCCTGGTTGAGCTGCAGGAAATTTTTTGCCATCCATGACTTAATATCTAAAATACAGTTTAAAAGGGTATCAATAGGCCCCATGTCATCAGGTGACACGGCGATATACAGCTGTGTATCATCAGCGTAACTGTGGAAGTTGACGCCGTGTCTCCTGATGACTTCCCAATGGGGAAGCATGTAAAAGATTAAAAAGTAATGGGCCTAAGATTGAACCTTGGGGAACCCCACATTTAATTTCATGGGTTTCAGAGGAACATGCATCCATACTTACAAAGAAATATCGGTGTGTGAGATAGAAGTAAAACCAGTTAAAAGCAGTACCAGAGATGCGCACCAGGCTTCTAAGTCTGTTCAATAAAATGTGGTGATCTACTGTATCAAAGGCAGCACTTAAATCCAGTAGCACCAAGATTGTAAGCTTTTTCAGGTCTTCGTGCCTGATATCATTTAAAATCTTTAAAAGGGCAGTCTCGGTACTGTGGTTCATCCAAAAACCAGACTGATATTTCTCTAAAATATTATTTGTATCTAAAAATGAATTTAAATTGAATAAAAACATTTTTTTCCCTAAAATCTTACTTAAAAAGGGTAAGTTGGATACAGGTCGGTAACTATTAAAACTGCTGGGGTCCAAATTGCTTTTCTTCAGAAGGGGCTTCACCACCGCCGTTTTAAAGGCGGCAGGAAAGACACCCCTCTGAAGAGAGCAATTGACTATATTTAAAATCTGATCCTCAAAAAGTCCATAAAATGTCTTAAAAAGTGATGTGGGAATCGGATCTAAAAGGCAGGTTGTTGGGTTGACCTGGGAGAAAACTCGACCAAGTGTCCTTGCATCAACCAGGGTAAAACTTTCCAGTGTTTCCTCAGGTTTATTAAAACTTGTATTTTGATAAACTAAAAGACTGGACCTAATGCCATTAATTTTACTTCTGAAGAGGTCTGCAAAGCCTTCAGAGAGAGTGTTTGATGGAGTCTGTGATGGCTTTTTAAAATTAGGATTGGTTAAAAGATCGAAGGTGGAGAAAAGAAATTTAGGATCTTTTGAAAGAACTGCGATTACATTTGAGAAATAGGATGTTCTTGCCTGTTTGACTGTTTTATTGTAGGATTTGAGTTTAGATTGGAGTGCAAGCTGAGTACAGTCTGCCAGCCTCTGAGCCAGGCAGACTCTCTCTCACCATGGTCACAAAAATAAAATGAAAAAGAAGACATTCCTCTGGTTGTATCTTGCTGAGCGGCAAAGGCTTGCAAGGCTTTGCTCAAGTAGCAAGTATTGCTGTCAGGGTTCGTTCTGGCGCACGTCATGGCACATTTTGCATTGAGTGAACCCTGATGAAAAAAACAACACTCTCTACGCGTCCACCACACTACCAAAATGGCGACATGCTCAAATTCAACAGTTTTCTAAGTTGCTTTCCTGACTCCCTTGGCTACTTAGATGTGGAACGGGAGGAGCAAAAAAAAAGAAGAAGAAAAAAAAAAGCTTTATAATAGGCTTTTTATTTGACTGAAACATCTTCCAATTAGTAGATTAACTCCTTACCTGTTCAAAATGGGTAGTCTACTGCTGCAAGCCTCCGGCAAATAGTTTTCAGACTGGCTTCAGGTTCGAATTTCCCGCCCTAGGTCTGCGGATCGTGTGCGCATTGTGTACTAGAAGGCAGTATGCAGTTTCAATCTTCGGCCATAGGTGACAGTAGCGATTTAAAATTCAATTTCCTCCATTTAGCATCTGCAAGTCATAATTAAGACCTGCAATGTAAGCTTCTGTGAGTGAGTGAAAAAATAATAATAATCCGCGCGTTCTTTCAAATTGCCGCCGGAGTGACGTCACGCAGCTGACACGTTCGCCCGGCCCCGTTTGCGACACGCCACCCCCCGCTCTGCGATTGGCTGGAGGGGCGTAAACACTGTCTTTCCACAGAAACGTCCCGCTGTTTACAAAACAAACACAAGATTGCAAAATACAGGCTGGGGGTGTGGGGGTTTAGGACAAAATCACTCCCACACGTTATGAAAAGCCCATATCTATTCATTGAAAAGTAGTTAATTTGTTTAAATCCTGTATTTAAAAAGTGCATTTTCCTGAGTGAAACCAGCAGACAGCCCCTTTAAACTGAACATCCATTTATATCAACATATTTTTCATTCTTATCAACCAAAATCAAATGGATCAGGTCCCCAATAATTTTGTTGTTAACTCCAAAATAAGCATATGTGGACAGGCTGCTAAACCATCTGATATGTGTTATGTGCATATTTTTTGACAAGATGGCTTTTGAGAGAGGAGCTCATGTCTAGTCTGAGTAGAAAAATAGATTCATCTTGGAATTCGTTTTTGGTGAGGTTTATGCCAGTTTTCAGTTTGGCATGACAACAAAATCCGACAAAGCCTGATACAATGGCAGCACTGTCAAAAGTGGGAGGGCACACTTTAAAGAAGAACATGTTTTGTTTTGTTTGCCAGTTTATATTTAGGGTAAAGTTCCAGAATAGCACAAGTGTGCGCTAGTTATAATTACTTGGCCCATTTCTACCACTACAGTGTGCCATTATCTAGCTAAATATGGCTATATTCTGAAAAATCCAGCCCCCCTGGATTCAATAATTTAAAGAAACAACTGTATTTTATGTCTTTGTGTCTATAGTAACACAATGAAATTCAAAGCATTGCGGCTATAAAGATGGTAATTAGATGGAACCATGCTCTCAATTGTCTGAGGCTGAATGTGCACCACTGTGTTTATTAAACAGTTAACTTTCCCTGTAGCGTCTTTGTTATCTGGACCCACACTGACACAACACCAAGCGAGGCATGTAGTGACATATTGGATGAGCCTGCCGCCGGTCCGCGCCGTCTGGGCGCCTGTTAGCCCCCAAGCTAGCTGGTGGCTAGCGCCTCTAGTCGCAGGGTGAAAAAGCCCCGCGATGACTCAGTGGGATATCGTCCAACCACCGGAGAATTTAAGATGTACTGTATTTTCGTGGCTCTAACTGTCTAACAAATAGGAACGTGTAGGCATATGTTAGAGGTAAATGGAAACATGATGATAAAATAAATTTGATTGACAATTAAAATGTGTGTTTTCAGAGCATTCAGTAGACACGCCAGCAGCACCTGCGATCAGAGAAAACAACAGTGAAAATAATAGTAAATAAAAAAAAATTCTGATGCAGGCAAGAGATGAAGAGAAGTGATGGGGAGAACAGCTCTTTTCTGCTAATGTAAACATTTAATATTTTCATTTTCAGCAAAGCAACTGTGGTGTTTTGAAATTATCTTAAAAGGGATGACTTGGAGCCATTCACAAGAAGAATCATGCTTTAACGACACTTCTTTAATTTCAAATATTCCTTTATCCAGGTATTTTAACACAATTGGTGAAATTGGCGCAGGCCTTTCCCAGAGAAATACTGTATATCCAATTGCCACTCACAGTGGACGAGTTAAATCAAACATGACGTTTATGCAGTTGCTGGCTTCGCCAGAATTATTGCAGAGATCAGTTTAGTTTTATTTTTGTAATTCAGTCATATGTTTGTTTGTCTTCCAGTAATACTTCCGATTCACTACCTCAAACTTTATTTTCTGGTTGTAGTGTTGTCCCCAAAATTTCCATGTCATAATTCATTACCGCTACATAAAGTGCAAAACTCTTTTCAATATGGTTGCCTCCATTACTTTATAACACCTGCTGTGTTGTGCCCGCACACAGTTTTGTAAGTCAATGTGTCCATTTGGCTCTCAAAATCCACATTTTGATGCGAAAACTTCAATGAAAGATATGTGACCGGCCCTAACAAAAGGGTCCTATATAAAAAATAAAATAAAAATAAAAACATAATTGATTGAATCGAATCGATTATTCTACACTTGATTCCCTTTAAAATGATAATACATGGACGTACCTTAAAAATTGATAAAGTTACACCGCAGCAATTTTAATGTTTGCAGGTTGAAATCTCTTGTTTTGAGACGGAGTTTAAAGTTTTGTTCCTTGCATCTTTCAAATGTCCATTGCAACCAGTATCTCAGGAAAAACATATTGACCCCAAATTTTCAGGAACTGTTATTAGATCACTGGAAAGTCAATAGTAGCTAAGGATATCATATGAAATTTTAATCCTTTAAAAGTTTTGGAAGTTTGACCTCTTAACAGATGAAATCAGCCTCATCCTTGAAGATCACATTAATTAAGCTTACAATTCATCTTCTGAGGCATCATCAGCCAACGTTTGTTCTTTTATCGTTGCTCCTTGTGGTAGTTTCTTGTTTAAATTACGTCATATTACTGCAGTGGGAAATTTGATCTAATAATTTGGTGTGAATTAAAACAATTATTTGCCATATGGTGTGGATCTGTGACAAGTCAGTTTATTGATAACTTCTCACTGATGTTACAGTATATCTCGAATGCTTTTGGTCACATAAAGAAAATGAAAATGCTGTGATGGTTCAACACAGTCCCCATAGCAATGGCTGCCATGTCCTCGGCATCCGATCTCCGACCCCCCGCAGCAACAGGAGCAGAGGCGCTTCCCCGCCCCTCCATCCAGGCCTGAGTGGACTAACCATTTAAAACATTTCATGGTCTCTGAAGAGGCAAACACCATCTAAGACAGGCTGGTGATGCTGATTGTGTTTTTGAAGATCATGTACACCTGCTCAAAATGCCCATTTAATGCAAGCGTCCAACAGTTGGACCAGTAAATGAGAAGGAGTCGTTACTGTCTGACACCTGGAATAGCAACTAACAGAATTAGTTAAGTCATCTTCATTTATATAGCACTTTCAAACAGCTTTAGTTGTCACAACTCTTTACAGAAACACAACAAAAACATAACAAAACATTAATCACAACAAACCGACATTTTTTTTTTCATTCCTACTACAGACGCTTTGTAGAAACAAGATGGGCTGATGATGAATCAATGCTGACAATAAGCTTTATTAAAAATTAATTATTTAAGTTGTTCTTAAGTAGCGGGATAGTGACTAATGTCTCCTGTGCAATATTTGCATCTTTTGGGGTGGGTGAAAATGAGCAAGCTTCACATGTTTTAACATCGCTGTTGTTTCAGATTTGATGCACACATATATATCAAGAAAATATAGAATGAGGAACATAATAATAATAATAATAATAATAATATAAAAAGAAAGAAATAAGCCCAAACACTTTCTCACCCTAACCATTTGAGTCTAATTCATTCATCATGGATACAGTGGTACCTCTACTTACGAAATGAATTGGTTCCGGAAGAAAGTTCTTAACTAGAAATTTTTGTAAGTAGAGACGTATTTTCCATGTAAATGCCCTAATCCGTTCCAAGCCTCCCAATTTTCAGATAAATGTTTTATAAAGCATAAAAAGGCATCAAAACATGTAACAAATACCGTACATGTTACAATTAGATTATTGCACAATAAGTGAGAGTTGTGCATAATATAAAAAAAAACAAAGAATAAAAATTATGGTTGTTTAGCTTTTTAACTGCTGTCCTCATCGTTTTTTGCCCTCTTTGGTTCATGTTCTCTCTCAGAGTGTTTTTTGCCTGGTGTTTTGTAAAGAACTGATCCAAGGATGTTTTTTTTTTTTTTTTTTTTTTTTTTTTAAACAATCCTTAGAAAACGTCCATGGCAAACATCATCATAGTGAGCGATCGCCCGACTTGTGAACACTTTTTCTGGGTGATTCTTTTCAATAAATTCCGAAACTTCATGGAAACGTCAGGTATGGCGAGGCATCTTTTTCCAAAAAAGGCCCGTCTCGTCACAATTAAAAACTTACTGTGCAACGTAGCCTTCATCAATCACCAATTGTTTGAATTTTTGCACAAATTCGTCAGCTGTTAGTTAATACATTTATGTAAAACTATCTTAACACCTCATGGCCCGAGGGACGAATGACGAGGACGGTACATGGACACATCTATTATCTATCTATTTACACACATAGACACATGCGGTATGCTAAGGTAATAGCCAATGGCAGAGCAGCTGTAAGTATGTTGCGCTAAACCAAGAATATACCACAAACTAACCCCCCAAAACTTTGATAGCGTTACAAACACATTCAATCATTGCAGTACACTTTGAAATACAATGCAGTAAACAGCTTACAGCTTAGCATGCCAAAACACTCCTGCTTGATAGGAAAGGTTGTGTACAGTGTTTTCTTCAGTGACTCCTGACCTGAAAACGGTGAACCCATGTACTAACAACACAAGCTAGCATTTGTGCACAGGTTCAGTGATGTTCCATTGAGGTCTTTGGTTAGGATTTTTGACGTTGCGCTAAATCCTAGTTTGGCGACCGTGAGCCAAAGCAGCCCATCGTATCTATCCACTCTCTCTTACTGTCAATCACAAATCTATCATTGCTGCTATTAGATTCGTAGTTGGATGAGCGAGTCGGTGCCTGGGAGTGAAGCAAGTGAGCGAGTCGGTGGGTGGAATTTTTGCCATCTTTGGTTGAGTGGACATCTAGTTCAGTGTTTTTCTTTCTTTTTTTTTTCTTTAAGTATTTTTCTATCCGACAGTAACTGTTCAATGTCTTAATTAAAGATACGTGCCAATACATTGTTAGATTTGCGATCAGATAAACGAGTCAGTGGCCGGGGGCAGAGTGAGTGCGGGTAGGTCAGTCCTTCTCAAAGAGTGGGATGGGCCACCTCTTTGGGTTGCTTTTACCATGCCTTGGGGGACCTGTGTAACCCCAGAGAATATATTAATATCATGCAGTAAGTATACAGTACTTTTTTAAATTACCAATTAACAGAAAATTCCTGAGAGTATTCCACAAATAATGGTGTATAGGTTGCAAAGAGAAAACCCACAAATACCGTATTTTCCACACTATAAGGCGCACCGCATTATAAGGCGCACCTTCAATGAATGACATATTTTAAAACTTTTTCCACATATAAAGCGCTACAGTAGAGGCTGGGGTTTCGTTATGCATCCATTAGATGGTGCTGCGCTAAAGAGAATGTCAACAAAACAGTCAGATAGGTCAGTCAAACTTTATTAATAGATTACAAACCAGCTTTCTGACAACTCCAAAATTAAAAAACAGCTGTTTTGTTATTTTCTCTGACGTAAAGTATTAGTATGCGCGTCACCGATCGTGCAGGGTCACCGATAGCGTCTTGACAGCGAGACCTGTTGCGGCTCAATATTGATCCATATATAAGGCGCACTGGATTATAAGGCGCATGGTCAGCTTTTGAAAAAAAAATGAAGGCCTTTAGATGTGCCTTATAGTGCGGAAAATACGGTAATTGAATTTGCAAATGCAGAACTATGAATATGCAGAGTTCTACATTATACTGTTGGATTTTCAAGAAAAAAAATGTCACACTGATAATGGAGAGGCCTGCAATACTCATGTATCACACATGACACATTTAGTGTAATAGTGTCGTTAATACTTACTGGAGTACCTCACGAATAGAGAGTTACAATACTGTAGCCGAGAGGTCACAAAACTATGTAGCCTACTAGTCTTTCCGTATGGGCTAGCGCAGGGGTAGGCGACACTGGTCCTTGAGAGCCACAGTAGATAGATAGATAGATAGATAGTGTATATGTTTTAGATGTATCCCTCTTCCAATACAGGTGAGGATCGTTATCAGGTTCTCCATATAGTGAAGTGATGAGCTAATCATTTGAATCAACTGTGTTGGAGGAGGGATACATCTGAAACATATACACTATCTATCTATCTATCTATCTATCTATCTATCTATCTATCTATCTATCTATCTATCTATCTATCAAGATTCCACATATTTTGACTTAATAAACAAGAGTCGGTCAGAGACTGATGTGGCCCAGGGTGTAGTCCGCCTTTCCCCAGAAGCGACACACATCCATGCATGTATCCACACTGTTCTTCCTCTTATCACAGTCAAGGCAGTCGGTTAATCAGTGCGAACCCCTCCCGTTTTGGCACACTTCCTCATCACATCAGGCTTTGTTGAATTCCGTTTTCATGCCACACTGGAAATTGGCATAAAGCTCGTCTAAAATGAATTCTCTGATGAGTCTATTTTCTGCTTGGTTGCTCATGTATCCCTGTTGCAAATAGACTAGATTTAAGCACCTCGCTGACACCACATGTAAGAAATATGTCAACGATAGAAAGGGACTGAGTGTTCTCAATAATTTGATTGCAAATGTCAACAATTTGAATACAGCTGATGAGTGCAAAAAGTGCTGCAACAGCTGTATCTCGTACAAACCAGCACCAAGTTACAAAATGATAAATGTAATGTAACGTAATGTAATTGATTTAGTAACTCAGTTTCTGTCTTGTACATAATTAGTATAATTAATTACACAGCACCATAATTTATATTTATTATGTTCTAGATACTTGTATAGTGCGAAAGATGTTTATAATAGCTGAATGAAGAATAAAATGGTTTCATGCTTATTGATGCCCCGTAAACTGTTTGTTGCTTTCAACCCAAACATTATTTTTTACTCTTCCCCGTTCTCACCATCAATTACAGATAATGTGTGGCTTGATACTGCGGCGCTTTATTCAAACAAATTCTAGTAACGCGTAGGGGTGTGAATTGCCTAGTACCTGACGATTCGATTCGTATCACGATTCACAGGTCACGATTCGATTCGATACCGATTAATCCCGATACGAATTTATCGTAAGTCGATTGTTGCGATTTTTTTTCATTCAAATTTAGAAAATACTAATCAGTAAGCTTGTAGAGTGTAAGATTTATATGAAAATGTATTATTTATTTATCTGAAATTTCAGTCTTATAGAGGTTGTAATCTGTTTCATGTTTGAACAGCATTAAAATAAAAATATTAAGGCTTAATGTTCCGTTCATATAACATTCTTCCATGCTCAAGGTGTGAATCCTAACCCGAAGTCAGACGTTTTGTTGAATATTTTTCCATTAAAAATGGAAGTTTAAAAATCGATTCACACACACACACACACACACACACACACACACACACAAAAAGGCAATGATGATAAGACGTTGAATCGGTAAGACTACCGAATGAACAATTCTGAGCTCTTTAAAAAAAAAAAAAAAAAAAAAAAAAAAAAAAACGATTTTTTTTTTAATTGAATCGATTCGAGAATCGCGCGATGTAGTATCGCGATATATCGCCGAATCGATTTTTTTTAACACCCCTAGTAATGCGACACTTTACATGATCAGTAACGCTAACGGTGCTACAACTATGGGAAAAGTAGTTCATTAGATTACTCAGTTACTAAAAAGTAATGCCGTTTGTAACGCCATTATACTTAAATGATGTTATTCCCAACACTGGATATCAGTTTTACAAATGACAGAGATGAATGGAAAACAAGAGTTTTTGTTTCTTTTTTAGAAAAGTTCCACATAGACAACATTTAAGCTCGCAGACCCTACCTAACGATAACGGTTAGGTGAAAAATCAGTAACACATTCACTGCCAGTCCAGCAAAAACATTGACATTGACGTCTTTTTCCGTCAATGGTAGTGAATGAGTTAACTCAACAAAGCAAAAAACAACAAGAACAAGTATGTTCAAATCAAATCAATTAACAGAAATGAATTGTCCTATTTAACAATTTCATTGATGCTTTGGTCAGTGCAGCAGGTGTTAAGTTTGACCAATGACCTCACATACCCATTTATCGTAGATAGATTTTGTTCAAGTTGATCATACTGAGAGCAATGTCCCAGATATAATAAGTGCTTCTGACAAGCACAAGATTTGTATCTTGACAAAATTGAGTGTTGAATTCATTATTTTTTTTCCTAGCTCTGAACATCTTGACTTTCTTCCTATATGGCAAGCCATGCATTAAAGAAAAAAAAGAAAAATTGTAGCCTACTTATCATTGTAAAACATAATTTTCTTCATCGGTTTGTGAACAAACCAGTATATGAACACACTTTTCAGAACGACTGTTGAAATGATTTACAAACAGCGGTAGTTGCTTTTGCACAATGTAGAAATTGTTTGCTCTGACTGTAACACATTTCAGATACAGATTCATACCGTTTTTCTCTAAATGAGCCCTCTGAATGGCTGTTCAAGTGGTTTTGCTATTAATTAAGAAATGCCAGTTCTGGAGGTGCCATTTGAACTCATGCTGGCAGGGATGCGTGTGTGCAGCGGGTGTGGCACCTGTGCCTGGGTGGAGATTCTGGCATCAGCCACTTGCCTTTCCATTCATTTGAATTTTATTTTATATGCACTGGTTCACCACAGACACTCAGGATGTCTATACATTTACGAGAAGTACTAAACTAGCAAACAACATTATCTTTCCACAGAATCCTTGAACTCATTTTAGATGTTGCAATGGCCTTGTGTCTTTATTTTGTGTCAATTGAATTTACAAAACAAGATACCTACTGCAGCATTCAGTTAATATCAAGCAGATAATGCAGTGTGCGTACAGGATGGAAGGTGAGCATCACTTTCTGGTGAGTACGTCACGCAAATGTTCTTTTTATGCCCTGGCTGGCCTCTGTGTGTCAGTGTGTGGGAATACGCAACCACACACTTCAATGCCAATGTGCAATGACTGTACTGTGTGTGTCTTCGTGCATGAGTGCTAGCAAAAGATCTCATGGCATGGCCCTGTGGTGTATTGAGGTCAGATGAAACTGAGAGGCATCAGGGCTATGTAAATCGTATGCATGCGCACATGCATACACAGTGTCCCTACTTTACAAACAGTAGCTGTTACAGCCAGCACCAAAAGGCTGACGATGTACAGCTGGCCAGAGTGCAAGTAACGTGCTCTTCATACAAAGTGGAAGAACATTCTTACAGGAGAGCAAGATAGCAGGCAGAAAGATGAGAAAGTCTTTGTGTTTTACTTTTTCCCATGAAGAACAAATGTCACATTTTCACTGCTTATCCGGTTACCAACTGATACATGAGTAAATATAATTGTAGTGTTTTTTGTTTTTTTGTTTTTTTAAAGCCACTCGCAGACTCTCATTGTCATTGTCTGTTGTGTAGCAAATGTTACGTTTTCTGTATAGCATCTTTTTTCTTTCATTGCCTTGCTGGCAGTGCACAAGTCGTTTCCAGGCCCACTAAAGTAGGTGGTCTTGCCTTTGATACCATGTTAAAGACAGAGACACTATTGTCTTTATCCCAAGTCAGTGAACTATGAATCAACATAAATTATTTCTTTCTTTTTGTGGAAAAAAAGATTCCATGGTACTTTTCCTCAGAGAACTTTACTTGAGTTAAGTCTTATTTATTGTTTTTATGTAGTGTGCGACATTTACTTTCAGAAATTAAAAACTTTAATGCAATTAATAAGCGCCACAACTTTAAACAAGATTTCAGCTATTACTATTTCCTTATTGATTGACACCAGATTAGGTCAAGTATCGATACCAAATATCTATTGTGATTTGGGTTTGGTTAGTTTTGTTGTCTTTTGTCTATTTTGTTATGTTTTCCTTGCGTCTCCCGTTGTCTCATTAAATGTGATCTCATACACCTTTGCTTGTCAACCCACCCCTTTGTGTTAGCCAATCAGTTCCCTCAACCACATGTCTCTTGTCCAGGTGTAGCTCATTGTCTCATTAGTGAATGTGGCCCTGTTTACACCGAAACAAATCTTGTACAGACAGAAACTTTTCAAGAGATGCGAGTGTCCAAAAGAAGACACCTGGGACGTTTCAAGTCTGTAATATATATGCCAAGTCTAGAGTGGCGCTGTAGAGCTGCCACAGGGAGTTAACCGAAAGCGTAGAAGTAGAATCAGCAAAGAAGACGAACCACTGATCTGAATAGCCGGTTTTGAAGCTGCGAGGCCGCCATATTACTCCTTCCAAGAAGCATTTCTCGCCATACGATCCTATACATCTACAGTATCGAAATTAGAGAACATTTGAGACAGTACTTAGTAGAAAAGGGCTAATAGAAAAGAAGCTAAAGAGTGAATACTTGTACTGGTATCGGTGTGAAATAAAAGTTTATTGAACATCCTTAATTGACATTAAATGGATGCAAGTTATGAAACAACATACAGTAGTGTAGACAAGACCCATAAGCTCTCTGAATCTGAATAAAAAACAAAACAAAACAAAAGATCTTCACGTTTCCACTGTATTTCCTTCTTGGTGCATGTAGTGTTTGAGTGCGATTAGTGCTTCAATAACAAAATATAATGTTGCTTCTTTTTTTTCTTATCATGCTCATGCACTGTATAAGCGCTGCCGGAGGTATTTTTTTTTTCTTTCTTTTTTTTTTATACAAGAGGCTATGCATGTAACCTAGAATTTTGTGTTACCGCTGGGTTGCCAAATTAGTCTGTAATTTCTCCACTGAGAAAATTGTCTCCAAACAACAGAGCGAGGTACTTCTCTTGTTGCCATGGTGAACTCAGCAGGTTTTCGCCAGCAGGTGTATGCTAGGAGTACTTCTGTTTGTGACGGTGTGTGCGTGTGAGCGAGAGAGAGACATGTATGTGATCAGGACAATGAAATTGGTGATTAAAATGGGCTGCGTTCAACCTCAATTGTCTGCTCACGACAAGCACTTCTGCTCCTTTTGACATATTGTGCACGCATGCATGGAGAGTTTTTTTTAGTGAGTGAGTGAGTGTGTGTGAGAGAGAGAGAGAGAGAGAGAGAGAGAGAGAGAGAGAGAGAGAGAGAGAGAGAGAGAGAGAGAGAGAGAGAGAGAGAGAGAGAGAGAGAGAGAGAGAGAGAGAGAGAATTGCACTGTAGCAACTCATTATCATGCAGACTTCTGACCGGTTTATAGCTTGGCTGCCCTTGATATGTCTCTCTCTCTCGCTCTCTCTCTCATACACAAACAAACACACTCAGACACTAGCATGGAATCAGTATGGTACAGGACCTTACGAGGACTGCAAAGAAAATGGTAGGAGAGATAGGCAAATGTAAATTATACAAGTCTGACAGAACATGACCACACACACACTTTGTGTCTTTGTGTGTATCCAAGGGGAATAGTGTGTTTACGAAGGTATGCATGCATTTGCATGTTCTCCTCTCCACCAGAGTAGAAGTGATGCTGTTGTTTGCAGTGCAGTCTATAAATCTGTTTTCAAAGCCCGCGTGTGTGCGTGCGTGCGCGTGCGTGTGTGTCGAAGTCTTAAAATGTGAAGCCAAGCGTAGAGAAATGATGGTGACAAAGCCTGGAAATGTGGTTTGAGCCAACATACAGCTCAAATGTTGACAAATGTGTATTCCTCTATGCTGATGAATTAGGTTTTTATTTTGAATATTTCAGGTAATACATGCAATGGTTGACTTTCCAGAATTTGATTTAAAAAATTGCTTGATCGTCCACCCCGCAACATTTTTAACCGATATTACGTTTGCATGAGTAAATCTTTTAACATTGAAAGCACCCAAGCCTTTGCAGGAAAATAAATAAGATGGAGTTAAATTGTCCGGAAAATGACAAGCATGGATGAGATACGCAGTTCCGCTCGGTGTGAATTGGGTCTTTGGGGACTCTTTACACTTGTATTACAAGAGTGAGGCAGCATATCTGGCGGGATTGTTTTCATTTAAGAGTGTGGCCAGATGGGAGACTAACCAAAGACATGCTGCCCTGGGTCTTCTTGCCCATGCAGCGTGCATTCTAAACACTAACGTGTTTTTAGGGGATTCAGTTTAAAAAAAAAAAAAAAAAAAAAAAAAAAGGGTTTTCTTTTCATGTTTCAGTTCAACATACAATTGTAATAAGTTCTCATTTCCTTCTTAACCAGTATTATGTGCGTCGTCTATTATCAGCATTGCTCACTGGCCACATGAATGAAAGGCAATGAAATATTAATTCTATTATCTGTCTGCTGCCCCGGTTTATAAACTCTTTTTTTTTTCTGCAGACTGCAGCAGTAGCTAATCAGTCAATGAGCTGCTGCTGTGTTTACATGCACAAATTAATCGGGTCACTGACAGTGTCTCCACTTTCCACACTTCTCTGAAATCACACTTTACATGCACTGAGTGCAATTTGATGCTCCTTTCGGTTTGTTTAGCAGTGGGAGTCAACACTTGTTTCGACTAGCCACTTGCTCCAATCTGACTAGATAAAACCTTGGAACGGATCACCAGAGAAAAGTGAGGGATCACTGTACAGCATTTGAGTGGTCCCAAAGAAACATATACAGTACATCAATCATAAGCAGAAGTAAAGTAGACAATATTTACACCAAAATGAATGGGAAAGTATTTGACAAATACAAAGAAAGTTAATTTAAGATGATTTCTTTGGGCAAAATTTGCCTTAATTTGTTATTTTATAAAGATTACATTTAGGTATTTAATTTGGTTTTAATTTTGGTTTTTGGATAGTGTTATATATTGCAGGGCACATGTCTGAATTTGCATATTTCCATTTGATATTTTTGTCTACTTGCCTTGACATTCACATTCTGATTTAAAGATTAATACATCTGAGGTTACTCAACAGTTACTCCGTATTTGAGGAGTTTTGTGTGAGACAGGTATGCTAATCATCCTTTTAAAATGTTGAGTCAGATTTTGGAGTGAACGCGAATTTAAAAGTCTGATTTCAATCAATTCAATGCACTAGTTTGGTTTTTAATGTTATGACTCACATGGTTTGGCGCTGCTGGCCCATGCAGCGGGTTTTTGTGAGATTCTTTTTCTCTCTTGGAAATCTGCCTGCTTGAGATAAAACCAAAGCAGGGACATTGCAAATGGACAGCAAACAATGAGCTGCAATTCATTATAAAGCTCATTAAAGCTTACAAGAGCTGCAGTGTCAGTCTTTCTCTCCTAGTTCATCACTATGAACAGTGCTCCAATAATATTTTTGCTCCTCTTTTATTGCTAAAAACTGTCTCGATGCTTTAACACTTACCAGAAATTTTTCATTTGGTCCAGACTGTCACATTTTTTTCCACTCTTCACTAAGTAATGATGACTGTAATTGCATTAAGTAACATGAGGTTTTGATGGACTTGGTATTTTAAGTGGTTTTAATGTATCTTCCAGAGATGATTTGTCTTGTTTTACAGTATTGAGAATGCAATATTATATTAATATATAGATGAAACAATATGCAGTAAATAATCACCCCAACCAGTAATGTTATGACTGTGTTTTGAGTTGGGCCATTGTGTTATGATGTTGATGTTGTCAGTAGCTATGCAGTTGCTATGTCCCTTATTTGTAGTTGCTATGTCTCTTATGATGATGAGGTATTAGCCACTCTTAATTTGTCTAGTCACTCTTATTTTATAGTTGTCATGGTCCTGTAATCGTCACTCATAGATCCTTGTATGTAGGTTTATTTGTGACTCATTTTGTCATTTTAACCTTTCCTCTGTCATGTCGAATTGTGCATAAGTGAGAGTTAGTAGATGACACTTTTGTCAGTACATCGAGGTTCGATAGCCGAGGTTTCTCTCAGAACGGCTACGTTTCGTATCCCTACGTTTCAATGCAAGCTTTCTTCCAATGCATGTGTCTCCACCAGAACGTACTTTATTACAAACACCTTGTTCAAGCATAACAGTGTCCATATGTGCACTTGGTGTTAGAACTGCATACCAGTTAGTAGGGATGTAATGATACATCGAAAATTGATTGAATATTATGCTGTCCTCGCGGCACGTGACTATGTGCTGCTAGACAGCCAGCGAACTTAAAGAAAACTCCACACGCAAGGCGTACGTTTCTTGCTTTATGAAGCTTTCTTGCTCTTACAAACACAGCAATATGAATGTAAAAGTGGATAAAAGTAACTGAAACAGAAAAACACAGTATGTTACTAATTACATTGTAGACGCTATCATACAAGTAACAAGCTAACACTGCTGATACAGCCTGATACAACAATGAAGTTGCATACATTCGTATGTTCAAATTAAAAGGCAACATAGCCTTTCTAACTCAAAATAACCTTATTAATACTTACAAAGACTAATGTCTTCCAAGGCTCAAGTGTTTGGAGCACATTAAACGTGTTTTATGACTTCTACACACCAAACTGAAAAGATTGCGTCCTCCAGAGAGTGGAATTACGTCAAAGCTGCCCGATTAGCGACAGATGCTCTTACAATACAAACAAATCAAAACGCTCCACCAAAGGAGGATGTCTCACTCTGACGAATATTCCACATCAGTTTTAGCACTTTACACTAGGAAATACACTGTAATAAAGTAACTTATCTTTTAACAAATATGGACTTATTTATAAGTTTTAACATATAACACATGTAAAATCTAAAAATGAAATCATGCCTTGCCTCTTCACCAGAAGACATGACAATTATTGAGTTAAGCTGCTCAAAATATGCGTGAATATAAAAAATAAACGAATCACTCTGCAACACCATGTTAACCGTTATGACTTGCACAGTTTTTCGTCATTTTCAGTTGGAGCCTTTTTTTGGGACTGACTTGCGTATATCCAGTATTGGCCCAAGTAGTCGGTAAAGTAGCAAGCACGCAGCAAGCTACATGTTTATGTGATTCATAATGAAAAACTTGGCCAGACCTTTGTCTGTAAGCAATCAATTTGATGTTTGATGTGTTGTAAGTGGTCTGTGGCTGCGGTATCAGTTGAATTGCACTTGCGGTGAAGTCACGTTTCACTTATGTGGTGCTTAATTAATCCAGTAGGGGCTGATTGTTACATTTGTTGAACAGACATAGTGTAACATGGGTGCAAATGTTTTGGATGTTGTTTATTCTTTAATGACAAAGAACATTTGTAATCTAAGTGATGATAACTGGGAATTTACTGTAATTGAAAGAGTCAGACACAAGACATTGTACTCTGGTAAAGTTTGCTTTCTGTTTATTATTTCAGTCTTACAAATTTAACAAACAAAAACAAGATAAACGAATACATGAGTGTAAAGGAATAACACTGAGGAAGGAAAAGAGTCAATGAATCAGCACGAATCCTCAATTAAACTTCAACAGACAAAAATATTAAACAGTTAAAAATAGTTCATTTTCAAGTTATTGTTTTTTTGAAAAGTTACAAAAAAGATATTGTTTGTAAGGAAAAATACAGATGTTAAAAACATATATTGGTTATAAAAGGAGTATATTGTAAAAAAATAAAAATAAAACAAAAATCGTATTGAAACTCGGCAACTGAAAATCAAATCGAATTGTGGCTTGGGTGAATTGTTCCATCCCCACCAGTTAGGGATGAAGATGTATGAAAATGTCATTACTAGAGCCAACATTATCAATGTTTTTGGTGTTATCACAATATTGCGAAAGCAAATGCAGACAAAAACAAAAAATACTCATACACAACCAAAAGCATTACAAAAACAGTTATTTTATATTCACCTATTGGTTGATCAACATGTCAGCCTATGTCAGGCAGCAAGGGCTGAGAATTCACCCATATGAAACAATGGGCCTTGTTGTTTACAGGAACTTGTGTGAAGTTGTCGAGCAAGTAGACATTCAAGTCCTAAGTTGTGGTCACAGTGGCCAAGTCGTTTGAGTTCATGAACTCGTTTAGTTAGGTACAACACTGCCAATGTTAATGCCGGTCAATTAATTTGATAATCTGAAAAATTTTATGACAAGTTTCTTTTTAGGGAGGATGCTAATTTTCAGGACTAAAAACATAGTTGTAATTGGTTGGGTCGATTAAAAATTTTGCAAGTCCAATGCTCGAGTCTGAGACAAATCTGAGCCAAATGCCAGTCAGAGTAAACAAGAGACAACAAAAAGTCTTGACTTCAGTACTAAGCCATGTTTTCATGATATATTAAATGTATTGGTAAGACCAAATGCTTTTTAATAATAAAAAAAAAAAGAGGTTAGAAAAAAAAACAGACTTAAGTTTTGAAGTTATAAGTTAATTTTTTTTCCCTTGCTATCACATTGTTGAACAGTGTGGAATTGTTTGAAGCATAACGTAAACCTTTCAAAATAAAAGTTTCAATTAATTTCAATATTGAAATATAGGCTTATCTTCTATTTTTAGCTCATATTTTATATCCAGGAGGAGTCAGTGCCTCATGAGGCATCAACCTCACCGCACGTCACTGCAACCAAAGTGATTTTACAAGACCCCACAAAATGTATACAAAAGGGAGAGGAGCACAGTAGCTTCATTTCCCACAATTTCGACCAATTCCTTGGTATCTTAATAGCATGTCTGAGATTTTTATACACATTTGTCAGAGCCTTGATTATGATCCATGGACATTTGATTTCGTGTGTGTGTGTGTGTGTTTTTCTTCTCACATCCTA
This sequence comes from Festucalex cinctus, assembly GCF_051991245.1. Classification (NCBI taxonomy): domain Eukaryota; kingdom Metazoa; phylum Chordata; class Actinopteri; order Syngnathiformes; family Syngnathidae; genus Festucalex; species Festucalex cinctus. Next base: position 37,419,423 of record NC_135411.1, read on the forward strand.
ATTGGGTCACATGGGAGAAAAAAAAAATCAGAAATGTGTCACTTGAACCATGTAGTGCAAATCCAGCGAATGTTGCAGCCCATTTTCTCATTTATTCTAAGCTCATAGCAACTTAAGTAATTCGTACGTGCCATTTAGGTACTTAGAGGGGGAAAATAGGCATGTTGAGAAATAGTTTATTTAAAGCACTGATTTAAAAACCCAGATTGTCAAGAAAGCAGCCATGTATGAAGGTAGAATCTACCACTGAGTGGTTCAAACAGGCTTCAGGCTGCACTTTTCAGAATGTGCAGCAGCGTCAACGAGGTAGCAGACAAAGCTCGAGAAGGAGCGCACAAGGCAGGGAGGATTAGGAGATTGATAGAGAGGGACATGATGAGATGTTTGGAGGGATAGATAGGGGAGGACGACAGAGAGGCAACGATGTTGTATAATGTGAGAGCAGATCACAAAGAATGGGCTTCAGAAAAACTGTCTATTTGTGTGTGTACGCGTGTGCTCATGTATGTGTTTGGGGCGAGGGGGTTGCAGCTTTGATGGGTATGTAGGAGGAATGAAAAGCCTGTCTCCTCCTCTTAACATCACACATGCTTCGTCTTCCTCTTTCTGCCTCATTTCTCCTCAGCTTGTTCTTTTCCTCCTACATCTCACCTCTTTCTCCCGCTTCCCCTTCTTTTCTCTGTTTGGTTAGCTTGACCTTGAATATTGCAAATAGTTGGGCTTTTTTGAAAATAGCTACACAGAGCAAAACCGGTTCCACGTTCCTGCTCCTTTGCTCAAGCAAGGTTAGGGTTCATCTAAAGGTAGAGGTCAGTCATGAAGAGAAATGAATGCTTTGGTATTTCTATCTGAAAAAGTGAGGTTGCAGAGAGTTACGTCGGCTGACAGAATTTGCCAGCAAATTTCTAAATCTGAGTCACAAGAAGATTGTTTGTCACCTCAGTCAGAGTGGAGTGCAGCAGAAGCCCTGGAGGCTAATGGGGCTGACAGAGAGAGAGGGAACAACTTCAGCTAGATGGAGTGCATAGAGGGAGGATGTCTGCTTCATTCAGCATTCACCAACAACCATCACAAATCTTCAATTGCATGGGTCTAATATTAAGAAATTCATTAACTCATTTACTCCCAATAACGTATAAATACGTTTTTTAATGTTCTAAGTGTCCCAAAGACATATTTATACGTTTTATTTATTTATTTATTTTTTTATGCTAGAGCATACAGAAGGCTTTGATGCAGCCTCTCAACTGCAAAGAACGGTTGGAGAAATGGTAGTTATTATTACACAAATGGCCAGCAGGTGGGAGCAGAGCAAAGGAGATCAACCAGCGCCATCTAGAAAAAAAGCTCAACTACTTACAATTTTAAATAGATTTGTGAAAACTGATGAAACTTAGCTCTCTTCTAATGCTAATTGCTGCAAAATGGAAACAGATACAAACATACTTTTTTTTTTTGATGAAAGAAGAGACTTTAATCTTTCTTTTGATAGGTTCCATGCTTTTAGAGCAATAGAACATAATATTCTGTGGGCCTTGCAAAATCAGTCAAAATCCAGTAAAACAGCCGGGAGCGAACGGGATTGCTTCTGTGAAAATGGCTGGGAGCGAATGAGTTAAGACCATAAGTATACTAACTAATACACTTCATCTTTTGCTTTTGATGTTTTCGTTTGGTTTAGGGATGGGCGAGTACCGATACCAGCCTTTTTTCAAGTATTCGAGTACTCGTGACGCAGACGAGTACAAGCGACCGATGGCAGAGGGGGAAGACGTTAAGTGAGTCCTCCTTGCCTGTAACTGGCGCTAGCTTGCAGCAGTTTTTCACCAAAACTTCACCGGTTTGAAAATACTCCAAAATTGTGAATCTTAAACTAAAAGAGCATTTTTGTGTTTTATTTTGAGCGTTAAGACTATTGAAGAGTGACTGTGCTGTTTTTTGTTGTTGTTTTTTTTGTTTTGTTTTGTCAAAATTAAAGGAAATTTGTTTAAAAATATCTTTTAGTGATTTTTTTAAATTTGTCAACATGTATTACTGGTATCGGCAGTTGGTATCGGTACCGGTGAGTACTGAGGGTCTGAGTATTGGTATCCGTATCGGTCTGAAAAAAAGTGGTATCGAACATCCCTAGTTTGGTTATTTCTTTAGTTGATTGTTTTGCTGCCTGCTCTTGACAACCTTGTAATTATTACCATTTTGTTTCAGGAAAGGCAAAGAATAAAACAATGTTTGAAGTATTTTTCTTTGAAAATCTCGCAACAAACAACTGTTACTTGGCAGCTTTAGCACCAGAAATGAACCGCACACATAGGGTCAGATCCACTACAACTAAAGGTTTGTGTAGCTTTTGCGCAGCGCTAACCGTTATAAATGGAACAATCCGGAGCGTGTAACGCACTAAGCACGCACAGATGGGGAAATTCAGCCCTAACTGCGCTGCCAACCAGATTACGCCCTGGTGCACTGGTGGTTTTTGCGCATATGTAAATGAGGTCGTTTGCATACATTTGACGGAGAAATTGTCCACCTCTCTTCAAATGAGACTCATTGATAAACAGCGTCTAATTCACTAAAATATATTGAAAAATTATTGCGCCAATAATTAGTATTTTTAAGGACATTAATGAATGAATGACTGAATAACGTGGTCCTATTCCTCTCCATTCACTACAGCTTAATGGCTTGAAATGAGTAAAACGCTGTTGCACCTCCTCGTCCAACTTCGCTTTGTGATAATGTCATCTTTCTCGCAACTGTTACTATACTACCATGTTTTTGGCGCAAATCCATTGCCATGTGTGGTAAATCAGGCGCAACTTTGCTCCCAGCTGTCAAACTTTATGGGTGTGTTTGCGCTGGTATATCATTAAAGCAATATTCTTTGTGAATAGGACGTTCAGAGGGAGCAAGCTGCGGGTGCAGATGTGGAGCAGTTTTTAGCACTGTTAGCAGACGCAGCATGGGGCAAATCCACTAAGAATGTGCTGTGTCCGCTGATAGCACCATAACTTGCTATTCACTTGACTTGACTTGACTTCATTAGCACCCATAGTTTCCTCCCTCTTTACTTTATAGCGCTATTTAATTACCAGCACAAAAACGCCCACACAGTGTTATTGTTATTGATTGATTTATTGAACATATAAACATTACAAGATATCAAAACAAAAATTGAAAGAAAGAAAAGGACCATATGTCATAGTTCAGCCCAGTTTCAAAGGGAGTAGGAAGAAGTACAGGAGTTTATACGTTATTCTTTTTCAATAATATATACCAAAAACAAATATACAAATAAAAGTTTATGCTGTAGTTCTGTGTTCTGTGTATATCTGATTTGTTGCGATTTGTATGCTTAACAGTTGAGTGCAGTTTGCACCTGATTTAGCACACATGGCAACGATGGATTTGCGCCAAGCACACCATGGCAGAATAATAACAGTCGAGAGAAAATTGAAATGATAAGAAAGCGAGCTTGGCCAGAGGAACTGCAAAAGTGGGACTGTCACATTCAGCATCATTAAGCTATAGTGAGCGGAGAGGAATATGACAACGTCATTCATTTAATGTCCATAAAATACTAATTATTGGTGATTTGGGCATATGTAGAGATGTCCTCATGGAATTTCATATTAGCACAATGTCACACACCCAAACATATAGAAGACAAGGAAAGATGCTTGAAACAATCGTTAGCAATGTAAAACACCCCCACATAGCTCATGAATTTAATTTTAAATATCAATGCCTTCTTTAAAGATCCCCTGAAATGAGCTTTGCAACAATGACACCAACCATCCCCTGGACGCCCTAATCCTGTATCAAAAGAAATTTTCACAATATTGTACCTTGTGGTAGAGTTGCAGGCTACAGGTCTACTGTTAGCCTAGCATCAAATGAGTGGGGGGTGGGGGGGGGGGGGGTATTGGGAGGGTGCCCTACTGTTTGAGAAGCACTGGGCTATGGTAAGGCATACTTATGATGAATCACCGAAAAAAGTGAACATTTCATTTCAGGGGACCTTTAAGTGATCGCCTAAGTCTTTTTCCCCCCAAATTTTTAGAAAAAAACAAAAAATTGAACAATTTGCATCATGAGATGATTTAGGCAAAAAAAATAAATAAATTGCAAAAAAAAATTACTTTGGTAATTATTTTAAGAGTGCATATATATATATATATATATATATATATATATATATATATATATATATATATATATATATATATATATATATATATATATATATATATATATATATATATATATATATATATTAGGGGTGTCACGATTCGCCAACTCCACGATTCGATTTAAATTTCGATTTTGGGGTCACGATTCGATTTTTTTTTCGATTTTTTTTTTTTCTCCGCTCCCCCACTTTATAACACAGAGGCATATGCTTCTGTAGGCTAAGGCTAGTCTATGATCATTGGTTCTATTCATTGTACAGTAAATCTTATTTCAAAAGATCGGCTACATATAGGTGATGCAATTTCCATATTATTTTTGTGTAAATTTATGTAATATATGATAATTGACATTAGGCAGGAATGATCAAATTCAAAGAATTTATTTACAATATAAAGTTAACCGTCTTGTTCTTACTGAAGTGTAAAATAAAAAATAAAAAAACAAAAACAAAAAGTCACAGTGGGTGCCTGCCATCTACTGACTGTTTTTGGTTACAACAGTGTGCTGTGCGTTCCTCTTAAAATAATGTGCAATGTGCAACAACAACAAAAAATATATTGTATCCAAAGTCATGGAACAAATACAGCCTGAACAAACTATATCCCAACATTTACAGTTGCTGGGCATACTGTAGCGTGGTTCAAGTACACTAATTAAATGTTTGAATCCAGCGTTTTCCAAGGCTGCAGGTCTGCTGCTATAAATAGACCTATGGATCTGGCGTTTCGCGCGAGCTGAAGTGTGTGGAAGTTTCACTGTAAATGAGGATGAAATAGTTGGTTGGACCGTTGTTTTCCCACTTCTAGTTGAATTTGATAAATCTAAATCTTTGTGATGCCTGCGTAAATGTCCCGCCGCCGGCTCCGCTCCCCTAGTATGTATGTGTGTGTTTGTGTCGGCTGGTGCCCGTATAATGGTACTTCAGTTTGAATGCGCCAGCGCGACACTCTGATTGGAGGACTGTGCCAGCGCGACACTCCGATTGGACGACTGTGCCAGCGCGACACTCCGATTGGACGACTGTGCCAGCGCGACGCTATTGTGTATCCGTGTATTATACCCCTATTGGTTATTGTTGTTTCTCCTCCGTTCTGTCAGTTCTGTCAAATGCGGTTATTATTTGTTCACCTTCCACTTTCACTCCCTTGTCAAACCCCTGCCTGAAATTTCAATTAAAACTACTCAGATGTTAAAGTCGACCCGTGTTTATCTACTCTATATTTTCTGTTATTGTGTTACTTCCCTTCCCCTTGACGAGCCGGGCGTAACACCGTGGCCGAGTACAGGGGGGGGGGGGGGGGGGGGGCATCGAATCGTGTGTCCTCTCTTCTATTTCGATGCTCGAAATCGTGACGTAATTTCGATCGATTTCGATAAAAAATCGAAATCGTGACACCCTTAATATATATATATATATATATATATATATATATATATATATATATATATATATATATATATATATATATATATATATTTTGCTTGTTTTGTCTGTTTGTTTTTTAAGAGTGGACCCTGAGTCCGGAATAAAAATTGAATTGAATTGAATTGAATATTGTACCGTCTCAAGAATATTGCCAGCAGACCTTGGCTCTCATCTTAAATTAATTTGAGTAACACATATGGCTACTGTTGGCCGTGGCCGATGCTGAACAAAAGAAAAACACAGTGTGCCGAAAGTAGCAACACGGGCAGCAACTTTGTAACGTATGGCTCTCTCCCTTCTCACTCCAACCCTCTGTGCTACTCTCCCCTCCCTTCCAAGTTAAACGATGGGTTCACATTCACAAACACAAGGAAACAAGAATGCAAAACAAAATATGCATCGTGACAGTGTGTAATCGTTAACGTCATGTAGTGGTGAACTAATATTTCATTTAATTAAAAAAAAAAACACAATTTCAATAATATGCAAAAAAAAAAAAAAAAAAAAAGTCCTATCACATCAACGTACATTTTTCAATATATCAGTCAGTATTTATATTACATGGCTTGAGTCTCCTGCAATTGGCTGGCAACCAGTCCAGGGTGTACCTCGCCTACTGCCTGAAGCCAGCTGGGATAGGCTCCAGCATCCCCACGACCGTTGTTTGGAGTAAGTAGTTAAGAAAATGGATGGATGGATGGATGGAGTCTCACCTTACAAGAGGTTGACATTTTCTCCCCCATTTTCCTGCTACGGATGCCCAAGGACAACTTTGCGAACGTAGTTAGCCCCAATTGGTCGACCGCCGTGATTCGGGCTCCCGTTGCTTGTCATCTTCTGCTTTGCTCTCGCAAGCTTTTACTAGTTTTTTTTTTTTTTTTTTTTTTAAACTAGCTTCTCCCTCTAGACACGCTTGTTTGCCACTTCTGCGTCCCTCCCCAGGCTTCAAACCGGCTGCCAAGTCGCCGTCTCTTGCCGAGATGTTCGTTTGCTCACGCAAAATAAGAATTGGTAGGCTTGCACAGTGAGATCTCTCTGAGCCACTGTAGTGTGCGTGCTTCGTAATGCATGCGCTTCGGCTGCATGATAGTGACATCTTGTGGTCACATATTACACACTGTCGTTTTAACAGGAGCATAACACAACCTGGTTCATTATGGTCTTTATTTATAAGGATAAAATGTTATTGAACAAAAGTTTACCGAAATAAATACTTTTTAAAATGTAGTTGTAAATATGAAACTCACTGAATGCAGGACCACGTCAGTGATGTTGTGATTGAGTGTGAAAGTTTGTCTATTTCTATTTGGGACCTGTGATATAAATTGTAACCAGTCAAAGCCTATGATAGGCTGACAAAATATGATAAACTTTTACTGTGAAATGTGTGCAATTCATATGCTGTCATTTTATGACTACAGCAGGTTTTAGACTTTTGTGACTTGCATGCTTCAGATTTAGCGAAAAGGTCAGTTTATTGTCTCATCTGCCCTACAACGGTAAGGTAGTACAGTAAAAGTCATTTGGTTTTTCACTGCAAGTGTAATTTATTATTTTTGACATCCTTTTCCCGCCCGTTCAAATGTGGGGCAGCATGGCTCAGTGAGGGAGTGGTCGTGAGGTTGCGGGTTTGATCCTCTCCACTGGTGACCGTGTCAAAGTGTCTTTGAGCAAGACACTAAACCCCAATTTGCTCCCAGTGGACCTGGCAGCATCATGCACGGGAGCAGCCGACCACTGGTGTATGTGTATGTATGAATGGGTGAATGTGAGGCTTTGTAAAGTGCTTTGGGCACGATATGGTGTAGATAAAGCGCTCCATAAAAAGCAGTCCATTCCATTCAAACCAACAGTCTTTCCAACACAGACGTTGTCCTTGAAAATTCTTCTTGAGATGCAAATAAATCGGTGATTTTGGACCCTAAAAAGCAACCTGCCGATGCTGTGCCATGCTTCTGTGCAATGCCTGCTTGGTCTCACCCATGTGATTGCGCTCCTTACTGCACTGCAACGCATAGACAACATTGCTGTCTTTGCTTCTGGAGATTTTGTCCTTGGCGAGAACCATCTTTTGTCTGAGGGTGTTAGCAGGTTTGAAATGCATCAGTGTTTTATAAAGATAATTCTTTTGTATTTCCACCACATTCTGCCTCCTGTTCCTGTCTTCAGGCTCAGGCATTGTGGCTGTTATTCGCTTGGCTGATTTGACAACAACACTATTGTTGACCACCAGCAGGGAACACACCCACGACGAATAAATTGAGGAACCTAAAATTTAGAAAATAAAAATAAACATTTTAGGTGCAATGTCTTCAACAAGAATAGTCCAGTTGTTTTATTTAAACTTTTGTTTGTTTGTTTATTTTGGGGGGGCATCAAACTGCAAAGTATTATTTCCACCACAGCTGACAAATTTATAATTGGGGGATTATAAAATAGCTAAAATACTAATGTCCCCAGGTAAGAAGGAACAATTTACTGGTTGAGTAAGTTATTGCAGTCTGCTTTCATTTACTGGATTAAGAAAGCTGTATAAAACATTTTAATATGAGATCTGTAGCAAAACTGGAAAAGTGTGGAAATAAGATTTAGCAACTTGTATCAGTAAATAATTTTCTCACTCACTCATCTTTTCTCGAGCCCTTGCCTAACCACATGTGGAGGAATAAGGTGGGGAGAAATGAAGGTGGTGGAGGAGGAAAGAATTGAAAGAAAAAACCACAGCGGATTAACAGATGAAGAGAACCAAGCAGATGAAGAGGGGGAGGAGAAAGGGCTGAGAAGAAAATGGAAAAGAGATTTATGTCATTGTGTTCAGCAAAGCAAACCAAGTTAAATACCCGAGTACAGAAAGACTATAGGAAGGAAAAATAGGACACTGGATCTTGAGCTAGTCCAACATTTGTGTAATATTCAGTTAAATTTGCGATTTAGCACTAAGTATGTTAATGACCTTGCTCGGTGAAAGGTTATTAATATCTACCCTAGGCATGACATGAGAGTCAACCAAGCCACTTATTTTACCTGTATTGCCAAGTCAGAGTAAAAGTCAAAAGATCAGTATAAAAGTTAAAAATAATTGAGCTCAAAATGTCCTTTAGATCACATTTTATTGTATTCTCATCTGGGAGCAAAAGGTTGTGGTGGAGGATGGGTTTTGATCTACATATCTCTGTTTTGCAAAGATGCTTTACACGGCATATTTCTCCAGTGGGTTGAGGGGCAATATGACACAGACATACCGGGTATGTCTGAAAACAAATTGGTTTCTTTCAGCTTTTTTTTTTTAGATGTCTTTCTTTCCATAAAAATATGATGCATTACATTCCTCTTCCCTCTCAGTTTCCCTAAAGTAAACTTGAAGGTCGTGTATTTGTCATTCAGGAGGAAATTCCACATGGTTAGAATTAATATACATTTGACAGAAACAGTAGATTTAGCTAAATGTTTACCGGTAGCTCTTTTTTGTAGACAATATAACCATTTATTTGTTTATTTATTCATTTTATTTTATTTTTTTAACAATTAAGAACACAAATGTTAATGGTCATTGATGCTCATAATGTTGAAGACATTGAAGACAGTGTCACTGGAGGGATTTATGGTCCTATGGAAAAAACATCTCTTCAAGCTTCACTACATCAATGCCGATAATCCATCCATCCATTTACGACTGCTTATCAGGGGTTTGGTCTTGGGAACAGAAGCTTTAGCAGGGAAGCCAAGATTTCCCTCTCCCCCAGCCTCTTCGTCTAGCTCCTCCAGGGGGCTCCCAAGGTGTTTGCAGGCAAGCATTTTCCCAGCCAACCGTAGGCGCCTCCCTAATTTGAAGAATGGAGGAGTGCAGTCAACACTAGTATGCCGGGCTTGCGGAAACAAACACACTCACTGGCACGTTCACTCACTGTCACTGTGACATGGGCATATAAGCTTCAAGATCTCCCCTAGCGGATGATGTGATGTGGGCAATTTCAAAACCACCTTGTACCCACGATGTGGTAGGGAACAGGTTTTGAAAGTCATCCTTCAATGTGCTCAATGACTTATCTTCTTGTCCAGTTTGGTGCAAAATTGCACGGCGCAATGACTGCTTCTGCTGGGTCAAGACGTGGTTGGATCTTTCTGTCATGTAGCTGAGGGAGCTGATAGGAAGACACGAGGGACCATGTTGACAAGCACTGGTACAAACAATAGACTTAACGAACAGGACACCAAATGAAGCACAAGACAACATTATACAAATCCTAATGCAAAGCTAAACGAAAAGATGGATAATGGCAGCTTGTATCCGGGATCTTGTTCTTTCGCTCATGACCAAACCTCGTGACCATAGGTGAGGTGAATTGAAAATATTCATTTCTAGGGCCCAAAATTGTCATCACTTTTCTGCTTTGAACTCCTGTCCCCCTGGCAATACACGACTATTCTACTACTTAGAAGTACATACTACTATTAAAACACATAGGGGCCTATTCACTAAAGGTTTGTGTCGCTTTTGCACGGTGCTAACCGGTAAAAATGGAGCAAACCGGGAGCGCCTATTTCACTAAATACACGCAGATGTGGAAATCCGTCACTAAAGCGCGCTGCCAACCAGATTACGCCACGGTGCGCCGGTATTATTTGCGTGTATGTAAATTAGGTAATTTGCATACATTTAACGCAAAATATGCCCATCCCAATGCAAATGAGACTCATTAATATACAGCGTCTAATTCACTAAAGCCAGCGCAAATTAGCCACACAGCAGTACATGCAATTTGCGGCACAACATGATTACGCAGAGAGTGAGAGAGAGTGAGAGAGAGAGAGATTGAGATTTTTCTATGTTGGTTTTGGACACATAAATTTAACCCGGGCTGATCGGCAATGGCGGGAGTCATTTTACGATCATTTGTACGTGCCAGATGCATACCGTACACCCACGCTAACCTCTGAAAATATATTTTTTTAAAACGACCGCACCAATAATTTGTACTTTATGAATGAATGACGCCTTTGTCGTCCTCTCTGCTCTGTACAGCTTAATGGCGCTATAAACACTTATTCTCGGTCCAACCTCGCTTTCCGATAATGTCATCTTTCTCGCAATTTGTTACTATAACAACCATCTTGGAGCAAATCCATTGCCATGCCTGTTTTGTGGGCGTGTTTGCGCCGGTATTTGATTAGAGCAATATCCTTAGTGAATAGGTGGGTAACTGGACGCAGACTGCGGGTGCAGTTGTGGTGCAATATTTCGCGCTATTACTGGACGCAGCACATTCTTAGTGAATATACCCCATAGTGTTTTTTTGTTTTGTTTTGGAGTTTCAGAATCCTAACATTGTTTGTGCCTATCCACGAAACAGTAACTCAGAATACCCACCCAATTTGGAATCCTTGGAGGGGATGCTGAAGAGCGCTCCCGCTGAGGACTCCATCAACTGGGGGACTTCAATGCTCACGTTCATGAGTAATGACGGAGGAACCTCGGAGTAGCATGGTTGGGAGGAAAAGCCCCCTGATCATATTGTTGTTATGTGCTCACAAATTGCCCATACCGAATAACATGTTGAGAGACATAAGAGTGTCCATATGTGCATTTAGCATTAGGACACCCTTAGGCTGCAGTTTGATGATCGACTCTGGGGTTGTTTCATTGGAGTTGTGAGCGCATAACTAGGACATTCGGTTGAAGAGAGGGACGGAACTGTCAACTGATCACCACCTGATCACAATCATATTGGTCTACTGGCGCAGTCCCTTGTCAGAAGGAGTTTCAACTCCCACTTCTGGTGGAACTTTGCCCTCGTCCCTGGGGTGGCAGGGGACACAGAGTCCGAGTGGACCACGTTCCATGCCTACAAACTATCCGTGAAGCATTTTATGTTATTTTAGCTTTCATCTGGCCCGTGAGTTTTCCCAGGTTTGACTAAAAGATCCAATGTATCTATGTGTGTAGCCCTGATTCTCTCTGTCTCTTTAAATACCAAAATAGAAAAAGGGCGGTGAAAACCATAAAAAGAGAGAGCACACAGTCAATCAGATGCACAGACTGAGACTGATGAGGGAGATTATGGGTGAGAGAGGCTGACACGATGGAATAGAGAGAAACCGTTAGACTGGAAAAGACTGCAGAGATGTGGCCAGCAAGGCAGCGATCATTTGCCATTGAGTGAATGTTAGTGCGACACATTACGCCCATCAGAGCAAACACACCCTCTACAACCTTCCCTTTTGGGTTTCAACTATAAAGCTTTAAAGGCTCAGATGATTTGATCTTGAACAATTAATGACGGATAGTGGTGCGCGCTTCTGCATGTGTGGCTGTGGACGAGAGAGCGGTTCTATGTGGTAAATTGTCGTAGAAAGATGAAAATAGCAGCCAGACAAAATGACTAATTATCATTAATTGTGCATTCTCTGTCTGTCTCCTTATCCTGCTGTCTGTGTAGACTTTCCATCTTTCTTTGCCCATCTTTGTCATGCTACAATTTACTCAATTTTTGCAGAAGTTCCTTTTATCCAATTTCATCTCTCTGAATATGGTCTTAAATTTAGAAGGTTGAGCATTTTTTATTTAAAAAAGAAGACATTATAAGTAAAGCTGGTGACATTTTCTTGAGCATGGTCTTGCTTTCTGTAAGAAGTAACCGTATTGCATCATCCCTTAGGTCCTCCCTCCTCAAAACATTGCAAGCGACCTCTGAGTTGTTCTCTCACTGACATATTAAGGAGCATCTCAATTGTCTGAAACATGCATCCATGTTTGAGGATCGAGCGTCGAGGAGCTTAAATCGAGGGACATCTGATGTGTCCTCTGTGGAAGTATTGACGCTCCCGTTGGTGACGTGTGAAAATGGGCGTGTACCAGCTGGCCCATAAAACCACACAGGACTTCAAATTATATAGTTAGAATCCCTGTTTGTGTCATTTCATTGTTATTTTAATGTGAATATACATATGTGGCTGAGTGTCTGTTCTATTTGGGGCATTACTTAATACCAATAAGACTTGATTACACTCGCAAATGATTACTAAGCTGAACGTACTTCTGTTTCTAATGTTTGTTGGTTGCTATTTCAGTATTATCAAATGCATTTGTGTGTACAATATATTCCTTCTGACACATATTTGTTATTCTCTTTTGAATGTGACACTGCTTAGCTGCTGCTGCTTCTTAATTAAATGAGGGGATAAATGACGTTATATTGGATTAAATGGGATTGAATTTGGTCATATAAAGAACATTACAAACGTTTTGATGGTTCTTCAGCTTCTCACATTCTAAGTAGTGCACAAGCAACATTCAAATTCGTTCATTATTTAGTTATTTTAATACATGATTACAAGTCATTTCAAATATGCATTTGTGTGCATTGGAATTGGAGCGGGTGAGGGAGACCGATCCCACTTTTCTTTCTATCTGCCATTTTGTCGAGTGTAAGGTTATTAATGCTTGCCTTTAATTTAATCCCACTTGAAACCTAAAGCATAAAGTGGACATTTGTGGTGATAATACATTCTGTCATGCAGACGGTGCATTCCTGATATGAGTGCTGAAAACAAACATGTTCTACTGACAGCACAACCATTTGAAAGATGACCATTTGAATGATGGATATCATTCAAATGGAATGATGTTACTAATAAATAAGCAGCATTGATAGAGATGATAAGCAGCTGTTACCATCAGTTCAGTATTGCAGTGTGTCAGACTTATCGTCTGACATGTGCAGATAGAATTTGGCATGTGTTAAATTAAAATCATTTTAAACACTTAGAAAAACAGATTGCAGCTAAGATTACACCGGGGCACTGCTTGAAAAACAATCATCTCTCGCATGTTTAGCTGTTTTCCTTATGTCCCTTATCTCTCTTTCTGTTTTCACACTTTTCCTCACTCAGTGTGCACTTCAGTCTCTCTGCTGCCAATTTCATTCTCCACCTCTCTCTGTGTGTCTCTTTGGAAGTACTGTCTATATTTAGGCAAGCAAAGGCTGTGCTTGAGCTGCCATGTGTTTTTAAGTTGATGAAGAAAATTCCAGTCCTCCTGTGAGACTTGGTGACCTCACACAAAAACAAACCCAATTAAATGCACTGAACAATGTTGTGTTGTTTTCACATTCTGACTCGCATTGTCCAAGTAGATAAAGTGACTAAAAGTCAAAGCTGACAAATGGCATTTTCATGCGGCACATACTGACTGATCCCCATGACTTGACTGTTCAGTTTGTGTTGTTCAACATTTTGTCCTATAGGTGTCGGTAGCACACGGTTAAGCACACTGTTAATGTTAATTCAAAACAATTCACGAATAAGAAGAAGAGATTTCCACTATGGCCAAATGTTACCCACCAGAAATCCAACTGCAGGGAACCCTGGTTCTAGAGAGCCACAGTCATTCTTGTTTTAGATGTCTCCATCCTCCAACACACCTGATTCAATGATCAGGGTCGTTAACAGGATTCTCCAGAGTTGGCTGATGAGCTGATCATTTGAATCAGCTGAGTTGGAGGAGCGATACATCTAAAAGCAGCAAGACTGCGGCTCTTGAGGACCAGGGTTCGCCTACCCCTGAATTGAGGAGTTGAGTTGAGGGAAACAACAAGGACAAAGCTAGACGTAATTTAAAATGATATCTTCACTGAAGCAAGTCACAAACCAATCGTCTCCATGTCTACATTTATTTTTGTGTTATTTGCAACTAGGGCTACTAGTATTACTAATTGTTATTTATTTTTCAGATAAACGAATGCACTCTTTTAAGATCTCCGAAAAATGTTGTTGCTGTATGCCAAGTGTCACCAACTGTGGCCCTTGAGGGCCCCTAACAGCAAGCTCCGCAGAAGCCTAATATTGATCCTAATCGTTTGAATCAGGTGCGTTGGAGGAGGTAAACGTTCAAAACATACTGGATAGGACCGGAGTTGGTGACCCCTGCTGTCTGCCCTATAAGCATTTTATTATGAGTAACTCAACTTCAGACTCAATTTACTTGTACAGTTGTGTGTTGATGTGACATCTTGAGGCTGGAGTCAGTCAGACTGGTGCTTTCAAATGTTGTTACTTCTTTTGATGAGCATCAGCAACTGTGCTGTCCTCTATCCATATCCGAGGGTGTTAGGATAAGTTGAAAGATTCATTGGAAAAAAATGAAAAACCTGTATGTATAGTTCCTGTGAAGTGAGAGTGGGTGGATCATAGCCCTGTGAATTGAAGATTACCACAGTCAAAGAATATGCTGACCTTTCAATTTAAATCATGCGGATGTACAAAGACGCCCAAATATCAAGTCTGCAATTCAGGGTGTCACTGTTTCATTTTAGAGGGCATAGGCCTACATTGGAGATCTCATTAAATGTCTGCACAGTCTGAGTGAAAACACCTTCCAGATTCAATAGGTTCATTCTCATTGAAACTGAAATCCCACAGACACGTAATACAGAAACAAGTATTTTACCATATTTATCTACTGCATCTAGTTATGGAAAACTGTATGTCAGGGTTATTTAAGCCGGGCCAGACCTATTAGGCGCCCGGTAAATAGCCGATAATGACACATTTCAAACCAATAGGGATGAAAAAATATTCACTTTTTATTCATCTCCCTTTGAAATTTAGAAACATGCCAAAGGCATAGAAAAAACAGCATAAATCGCAGTAACGAAGATGTTATTGACCAACACCAGTGTTTTTTTTCCCCCCCACTGAAATAAGAAATAAAATCAATTTAATACTAACATACCGGTAAATAAAATTCTGTAAATAATCATTTTGGTCACATCTTACCCCAGCATACCTCAAACTGCATAAAAACATAAAACATTTGAGTCTGGTTATGTCTGAACGTTTACGTGTTTTTAAGCATGCATTTCCTCAAAGTCAACAGTGATTAATTTTATGCTAATTTGCTGAGTCATGTGATTTCAGCATGTTATCTTCTGCTCCAGTTTCCTTCATATCAGTTCACAGCTCAGTCCACTGCATATATGCTAAAGACCTACTTAGCATTCGTAAAAACAAGTTTTTTTTTTTTTTTAAGTAACTAATGGAGGCATTGTTCTTCTTTCTCTGCCTACTATATTTTGGAAGCTGATTGGTTTTAATAGCACATTCCAGCTCAGGGAGAGCTCCAGAACATTCTTGATTTAATGCAGACATCTAGAGAGACTCTAGCAGCATTCAATCAGGGAGAAAACCAAAATTTGATTCTTCCCCCTAACCTGTGTATGCTCTTTCTTTGCCTCCTGTATTCCATTTGATGTCTCTGCAGTTATTTATTCCTCAGAGACCTTTTTAAAATGAATGTCAAATGCCTGAAGTTGTTGAGAATCAAGTTAAGAGACTTTATTTTAGCCTAACCCTGTATGACACTCATGCGTTTGTGAATGTTCAAATTTGAAATCTTCTGAACAAGTCACAGGGAGTTCATTTATCATTGAAAGGGTGAACAAAATAATGTTTGATGTTGTACATCAAAGTCAGTTGTGGTTTTAGTTAATAGTTCTTTGCATTAACGTACATGACACCTGTA
Source organism: Festucalex cinctus (assembly GCF_051991245.1). Lineage (NCBI taxonomy): Eukaryota > Metazoa > Chordata > Actinopteri > Syngnathiformes > Syngnathidae > Festucalex > Festucalex cinctus. The sequence goes on from NC_135411.1 coordinate 37,435,559, forward strand.
CCAATTTTAAAAGACTTTTAAGAAAATTATTTCGAAAATATATTGCAAATAGGCTTTCGGATTATTTTTCTTTTTCCACTCACCCACTCACAGAAGCTTACGTGTGTGAATGAGTGAGTGAAAAAAAAAAAAAAATCTGTGCGTGCTTTCAAATTTCCGCGGGAGTGACGTCACGCAGCTGACACGTTCTCCCGGCCCCGTTTGCGACACGCCACCCCCCGCTCTGCGATTGGCTGGAGGGTTGTAAACACTGTCTTTCCACAGAAACGTCCCGCTGTTTACAAAACAAACACAAAATGGCAAAATACAGGCTGGGGGTGTGGGGGTTTAGGACAAAATCACCCCCACACGTTATGAAAAACCCATATCTATAAATTGAGAAGTAGTTTGTTTGTTTAAATCCTGTATTTAAAAAGTGTATTTTCCTGAGTGAAACCGGCAGACTGCCCCTTTAAAAGCAAAGGTGTTTTTTTGTGTTTGTTTGTTTGTTTTTGTCCTGGCACTCCTCCCATAAAAGTCAGCTCTCTCCTTGTAGGCCTTAACTGCTGTTAATTACGGGTCTGCTGCAGGGTGAATGATGAGAAAATCTGTGGCATCTCCTGAAAAAGTGACACCCCACAGAGCCAATAAAGTGCAAGGGTTGCAAAGTTTTACAAAGAAAGCTCTTATCCACTTATACCTGTGTGAGAATATGCCGCTGCCTTATGCGCATGGAGCAACTAGATGTTGATCATTTGTTGTAATTTTATAGCCTACGGCACATGGTTTATGCTCACCTGTCTTTGAAGCAGGCAGAGTGGGTTCATTTCCAACTCTGTAACTGTGTAAATGAGGGAGTGTGAGTGAAAGGTTGTCTGCTGTATTCTCGTTCAAAGAGAAAGTGTCATCAAAATCCAAGACATGCGCTCCAGCACAGCCAATCTGGCCAATGCTGCACTGCTTCAAACCTAGACAAGCATCGCTCCCTAATCAGAAAAGCAAGGGTAAGCAGAGACAGAATTTGACACCCAAAGCCCACCATAAAAAAAGGGCCTTTGACCTCAATAATACTGAAACAGACGAAAGTACAAGGCTCATAGTCTTAGTGCTGATTCAATACGAGCAATTACCTTTCCAATCCGATACTAGTACAAATCTAAGATGGTATCAATTTGATTTCTTTCTTTTTTTTTTTCTTTTTTTTTTCAATTCTCAAAAGAAAGATTCATAATGAATACAAGATACCAAAGAAATGTATTTACTTAGTCATTAATATGGAATTAACAGTCAGACATTTGCTGTTTTATAATACTGGATTAGAATAGGAGATTTTGTTTTTTTCAAGGTTGACATTGCAAAACAGAATCTGTTGTTACCTGGACAAATAATTGTTAAAAAAAATAAAATAAATAGATGGAAATGGAAATGACTACAACACTTTGTAATAACAGAATCATCTTTATTGGCCAAGTATGTAATAACACACAAAGGATTTGTCTCCGGTACTATGAGCTAAACTAGTATTACAGTAAGAAGCAACTATATTAACAAACAAGCATGGTGTCCTCTGCAATCTTCAGGATTTTGACAGGTGTGTGCGTTGAGGTGCAGTCGTTTGTGAATCGTGACTGTAGAGGGAGAAGCGTAGCAGAGAGACGACGCATGCTCGCGGGGCCCCGGTGCCGATGGTGCGTGTTGATGATGTGTCCTCCCCCCACCATCCTGTTTTATCAGGAAGCTGTACATCAAATGACAGGAGGCGCACTGAGCTGGAGAAGCTTAGAGGAGATGTGTTGAACGCAAAACTGAAGCCCACAAACATGATCCTAGCATAGCCGGTGAGTTGTTCCAGGATGAAGTGCAGTCCCATGTCGACTGCATCATCCACCCACCTAGTTGCTCAGTAGGTAAACAGTGGATCCATGCTCTTTAGGTGGTCCAGCAGGCTTGTACACTAAAATTGGATTGTTAAAAAAAAAATACATCAGAATGGCCAATTTGTATCGGTTGACCCAATCACTAATATATATTGGTTGAAAACACCTACCATTCTAGAGTGGTTGTTTTAACTAAAGGGTCTGTCGGACACATAACTATCGACTAGATTTAACCATTTTTAGGTAGATTTGACCAATCAGTTTTTAGAGTGTAGTCGTCGCCAGCTTGTTGGAGACTGGGATAATCAAGTCGTTCGAACGTCTTGATAAAGTCATTTGAACGTATTGGTGAAGTTGCTCAAACGACGGTGTAAAACGTAGGCTAAATGCTAAAAACAATCCCACCCCACAATGCCCCATTATAGAAAAATAGAGCAATATGTTCAAACGACTTCAATAACACCCAGGACAGGTACATTTGAACAACCTTATCAATATGTTCAATATCAATGCCCCTGCCCTAAATTGTTGGTAGGTGTGAATGTGAGTGTGAAAGCGAAGTGCTCTGAAATTGGCTGGCGACCAGTTCAAGGCGCACTGCCTCTTGTCCAAAGTCGGCTGGGATGGACGGATGGATCTAAAGTGAATCCACCAATTTTTGTAAAGCTGCAAAAATCTGCTTTTGTCTCATGTTGCTTTTGTTCTTGTTCAGCTTTCTCTAAAAGGAACTGTTTCGCTTTTCTGTTTTGGGCTTGTGGCTCTTTAGCTTTCGGGAGTACTGTGTGCTGGGATGGAAGGTGGTTGGCCTGTGGTGTCACTCTGGAGGAAAATGAAGCAGCAGTGATTTTGTGGGCTCAGGTGTGTTTCAATAAAGTAACCAGCTGAGGTTATTGACAGCTAATTGCTTTGCTATGATGAAATACTACATTACATGAGTAATTATAGAGCTAGGTTACATTAGCGTGACCAAGCATCCGCCTTTGCCCAGACAAGTTTTAAGTACTTTTTTTTTTTTTTTTTTTTTTACATCCTTTCCAGGCATCCGGATGGATTTTACTAATTACATTTTAGATTTTATCAATTTTCATTGTGCGGCAAATGGGTGTTAGCACTACTGGTGGACCAAGGACAACTCAAGTCGATCACGAGGAGTATAGGGAAAAAAGAACGGCGAGTATGTGTTGTTATTGTGATACACTATAGTATATACTGCTCAAAAAAATTAAAGGAACAAAGTGTACCCTTAATTGTTTTGAACTGTGTATATGCTATGCATATATGTATTGCTTTTACACTTTGTTGTTCCTTTAAAAAAAATTGTTATCAATGTATTAAAAAATATTTTTAAAAGAAAAAGTTAGGTCAACGTTTTATGTACCTCATTTCCTTAGCATTCAAATACTGGCCGGAGAGATATGACAGCGGCCCAGAACTTAAGTTCAGTGGTAGGCCCACTGAGGTGCCACACCGGAGGGTGCGGGTACCATCTCCACTTGTCCCTGTTTAAAAAAAAAAAAAAAAAAAAAAGATTACAGGTGCAAAAAAGGTTGGGCTTACAACATTGTGTCATTATTTATTCATGTTTTACTTTTACTACCCATACAGAGGAGGCATACGTTAAAAGTCACAGAAGTGACATTACTAAACAAAACCACATTAGCTTACATTGCTTCTGAATATAACGTTGTATAATAAATCTGTTTAATCATTCAGAAAAGGCAGTACACTAAAGTCTGTTTGCTGTGAATTTGTCACAACAGTCTGACATTAGTGCAGCAATTAGCAAACTTGTTAAAAGGAGCCATTAGTAACAAAGGGTTGAATAACTGATTACTGATGACTCAGTATGAACATTAATAATTGAGCTTAATTGGTTACATTTATGTACTTGCTTCTGTGGCCGTTCCGTTGTCATCTGCATTATCATTTGTAAAGGTAGAATTTCAAGTTCATGTAGTGATGATGTGGGGCATGACGTCACCAAATCTATCTACCCCCTACCTCATGTGAACTCAGCCAAACATTATTATATAACATTATTATCAGAAGCGAATGCTGGTAATGTTAGCTAACAGTGCAAAGTGGTTCTTTTGCTTTGGAACGTCATACAGCTTTGCTGATCCTCTCATCGGATGAAAATCTTTTTGGTTTGCTTATTATGACAACTGGCCCCACTGTTTTGTAAAAGTGAAGAACGGCTCGTTCACAGGCCCATTTTCAGAAAGAGACAGATAGCTGAAAATTTAATTCGTTGTCCAATTTCACACTTGGTGGGTGGGCAGGCACCCCAGAAATCCAATTAGATGTAAACATGCTTTAAAAAGTAAATATTCCATAATATATCCTCAACTCACCTCACCGTTGCAGAGGAGAGGGCAGGGTAATTTAATGTTGTTGCCTGCTGTAATTCTGTTTGGGCTTTATTGTGCTAACTGCAAGTAGTGCGATTCCAAAATTGCGTTTCTCTAGTTAAAAGGCCAGGCAAGTTCTGCCAGCCAACATTAAAGACCAAGCTTCGTGTACTGGCATGCTGACATGATTGCCATATCATTTGGATTTTCCACTGCAAGGACCCTGTAATTGGACATGATAGTGCCAACAGCAGCATGACTCAAATTACTAATGCTGTTATGTACACCTGTGGTTGACTAAAATGCTCGTGGCAAAAAAAAAAAAAAAAAAAGTCACACTTGAGCTTACATGCTTACTCTACAACGTATGTTTATTCAAATGTGTGAAGCATCTTTGTTCCCATGACATCAGTGTTTCCTGTTTTGTTTATCCATTTAGAAACACAAATATCACTTATAACAATGAGTTTCCCCATGTTGTCACCCAGTAGTCAGCAGCATTAGATTTGATTTAACACTAAATGCTATCATTAATGCTCCTGAAAGTTATATAAGTTTAAAAAAAAAAAAGAAAAAGAAAAAAAACAAACAACAATAATAGGTGGACACTGGACAGATGGATGACTAAATAGAGTTGCTGAAACAATATAACACACCCTATAGTTTCACTCAAGAGGTTTCAATGTATTTGTAAGGTTTTCTATTTATGTGTCGAGAGCAGGGGTGTCCAAACTTTTTCATTTGAGGGCCACATAGAGAAATTCAGAAGGATGCAAGGGCCACATAATGTTATGAAGAGAAATTGTGTTTAGTCCTAAAAATTGTACAAATAATTTATTTGTGCTTTTGCGTATTTAGAAAAATGCTACAGTATATAAACCAATTTATTTGTAATATGGCAGTAGGGTTATTATAGTTATGGCCTTTTTCATTTTAGTTAGTTTTTATTAGTTTTCAGGGTGGTTCTGTTAGTTTTTATTCGTTTAGTTCTTTAGAAAATGTTTAGTTTAGTTTGTTAGTTTCAGTATTAGTATTAGTTTTGTTTTGTTTTTGTTTGTTTTTTTATGTGTATTACTTGTGCGCAATATTAAAAAAAAAAAAAAAAAACACCATGGGAGCAATGTCATCTGAAGGTGCTTTTCTATTGGCTGCTGCTAGATGATGTCACTTCTGTGTGACATACTTTCAAACGTCATTATTCCGGTTTATATAAAAATAAATCTACTAAAAATCACATTTAAAATCATCCCCAAAGGCTCATGCATTAAATTAATGACCAAAGATTAAAACAAAGGACATGTTTGCTTATAGTTTTTTAGTTTTGTAAACATAAAATGTAGTTTGTTAGTTTTCGTTTTTTAAAAAGCATTTTCGTTTTTATTCTATGTCGTTAATATTGTTTTTGGAATTTTATTTTTTTCATTAGTTTACTTAACTAAAATAACCTTTAATGGCACCTGTTTTTTGATACCCTCCCTCCCAACATTTTTTTTTTGTTTATTTTATATGAACTTAGTCAAATGCCATTTTTAGCATATGTTGCGGGCCACTGAAAAATGGACAGCGGGCCGCAAATGGCCCCCGGGCCGTAGTTTGGACACCTCTGGTCTAGAGCTATCATTGAAGCAGTTGGATCAAAACATTGTATTTTATCTGGGGCATATATGAGGATGGCTTCCCTTGACTCATCAATGAATTTAAGGATTGGCATTAACTGAACTTAGTATACAAAAGTCCCAAATATAAGGAAAGGGTAAGAATCGTTGCTGGTAATGAAGCTCAATTAGCAGTTATGACAAACTATTTCCAACAATGAAGGCTGTTGACATTGCTTTCTGCGCAAACGAGATGGAAAATTAATAAGTGCTGCCATATTTACCGCCACCAAGCATGCAAGCACGAACAGCGGGTTGTTTTGGGTTGCTATTTGTTTATTGGGTTGTTAATTAGCAGAATTAGGCAACAAGCACTCAAATGAAAATTTCTTACCTTCTCGCTTAGTGATTTAACACGTCCAATGTAGCCTACACATACACATGAACCACAAACATTATCATCTATAACATGCACACACACACACACACACACATTGCTCTTTGAATATTCCCCCTCCATTCAATTACACTAAGATATTTATCCTTGCATGAATGTTTTCCCCAGTCTGTCGTTGAAAACATTTTCTAGCTGTTATCTTTTGCTTTAGTCAGAGGAACATGTTTTGATGATAAGAACACAGCCATCCTCACATTTTGGAAAGGGAAAGGCATGGAAGAGATAATACCCAAAGGGGATCAAGGTTTGCAGAGAGAGAAACGCTAAGATAAACTACAATGAAGAGGGATGAAGGAAATCCTGAAAGGAAATCAGGACGGGTGAATACTGTGGAGGGAAAAACATTTGCCTTTACATCTTGCTGTTGATTTGGCTTTGATCTTCACGCGTAATTATGTGGATCAGTGGTGGGCAATTCCGGTCGTTAAGGGCCGGCGTCTTGCAGGTTTTAGCAGTTTCCCCTCCTCTAGCACAGCTGATTCCAATCAGCAGGATCATCAGCATTATGCAGAGCTTGCTGATGATCATATGAATCAGGTGTGTTGGAGAAGGGAAACATCCAAAACCTGCAAGACTCCGGCCCTCGAGGACAGTTTGCCCACCCCTGATGCAGATTTACCTTTCACTTTTTTTTTCTAACCACCTTTATTTTTGTTTTACTTTTATTCCTTTCATTCATTTAATTTATTTTGCCCTCTTTGATTTTGGCCGACACAGCACCCCTTTTAATTAAGTGTTGGATACTTTGAAAGCTTGTCTTCCTTTTTGCTTAAGCACAGAAAATGCTCTGTTCTTTAATTTGGTGGTAGCATTTCAGTTGGCGACAGGAATTCATACATTATTCACGAGCATGAGACCTAGATGTGTCTGGTCTCCAACTTATGTCTTGCTACAGGAAAGAAATAATAAATGGTGTAAAATAAACATTCTATATGCACATTTCCCAGGGAACCAACAAAAAGGAAAATAATTAATATTGGTGATTGGGACTTTTGTCCTATGCAGGGTTACAGTTTAGCAAATGTCTGTTCTTGTGAAGCTTATTGAGTGGAAATACTAAAAGGACTGCTTTTTATATAGCGCTTTTATCTATACCATATGGTGCTCAAAACGCGTTACAATGCCTCACATTCATCCATTCACACACCAGTGGTCGGCTGCTGCCAGGTCCACTGGGAGTAAATCAGGGTTCAGTGTCTTGCTCAAGGGCAATAGGGCTGAAACCACAACCTTACATCTACCACTGAGTCATGCCACCCCACACGGTGTCCAACATAGATAAATCACCCATCAATTGTTGGGTAGGTCATTCATTCCTATAAACATCTAGAGCAGAACTCTGTCCTCGAGGGCTGGAGTCCTGCATTTTGGATTTTTCTCTTCTCCACCACACCTGAAGTCCATCAGCAAGCTGTGCATAAGCCTGATAACGATGCTGTTCATTGGAACAGGTGCGTGGAGCAGGGAGCCCTTGAGGAGCGAGTTTGGACACCACTGATCTAGAGCAAGGATGGACATGCATTTAACCTTTATTTATCCAGGTAACTGTGAAGTGAAACAAAACCATGACTAAATAGGAAGCAACCTAAAGCTCACATTGTTGCTGGACACATACAGAGAAGCTATGTTGAAAATTTGTAACACAGTTTGGTGCACGATACCGTTTAAAGACGTCATCAGGGGTGCAACAGCAGAGCAACGTGCTGCCAGTCCATTTGCTTTACTTGCTATCAATGGAGTCCCAAGAATGTCACAAACATGCACACACACTCCATAACGAGAGAGAGAAATGTTGAAATCTTCTCAAAGACCACCTTGCCAGTTGTGTGTCCTTCTACTGGCAGTAAGCCGAGCAGTTCAAAAATAAATGCCCTCCGATTCACAAACACACATTTCAACATCTGAGAAACAGAAATGAGCTTTTATAAATGGTAAGTCATGATAAATGTATACGCAACATTAACAAATGTAAAAAACACTGTATTTGTGGATCTGGAAAAACACGTGTGAAAATCACGAATATATTTGTGAGAATAATTTAATATTTTTAAGACAAATCTCGCCGCATAGGTCAACAGATTGACTAGCAATTTTCAAACTTTTTTTCTCTGTTGGAGGATGAGGAGACTGCGCAAAGCTCGGCGTATTCACCCCTGCGACCCATGTGGCATGCGTTTCCGTCATTTGTCAGCGAAATGGGCCCTGTAAAAATGAAAACCCACCTTTAAATATAAAGATCTTGCTTTAAAAGCCTCTTATTTTTCAACATTTTTCTGTATCCATGTCAACTCTTGTGTAATTTTTTTCACAACATCATGTCTTTTTCCTTTGGCGCTTCCCAATCTATACTTTTCTTTGTCATCGTAATGGCTTTGTGAAATTGCATTTGTCAAAGTCTGTGTCTTTACAAGGTTCCTTATTATTTATTTGTTCCCTTTCATTTTCTGGTCTACTCTTTCCAACTCTACAGTCTCAATCTTGTGAAATTTAAATGCAAATGAATCAAACCAACATTTAACGTATTTCGGCTTAGGTTCAAATGGAGAAATGATCACAGGCTGTGTTCATGTTAGTCACATTATGTATAATTTTACATGTGGAAGTCTTCACTCTTGATAAAAAACTGAAGAGTACATTTGGGGCTCTTGTACCCAAAGTGCATGTAAATAATACAATCACAATTTTTTATTTATTTTTTATTTCCCACTGTGTATTAGTAACTAGCCAAGGGAAATGAAAATCAATACTTGTCAGGTGTTCTGTCAAGTAATGAATGATGTGGAGGAGGACCCAATAGCAAGGAAGCAGGCAAACCCCAGTCAGGGATGCAATCTAAAAGACATTTAACAAAAATGCAACAATTGTCAGTTATACACACATTTTTGCTATTTGCAAGCCAGCCCTAAATAATGGGGCCCAACTGTAAATATATTAAAAATAATAATAATAATCACACAAATGCAAATGGTACTTTGTCGGTGCGTGTTATATGTACCCGTTTTGCATATATATTGTCCCCAGAATGCATTGTGTGGCACAGTTAATGAAGTTATAGGATGTTAAGCCAGGTCATATGTGTTTGGTTAACCAGTAGCTAAATGTATGACGTATTCAGCACGTTTATGATTGATTTATGTTGGTCTATGTAACTTTAGGTTGTGAGTAAAATAATGACATCCAGGGCAATTTCGTGTACAAGTTGTATTGCTCATCTGAGGATTACTTGTAAAATTACAAATTTATGTTTTGATTTTGGCCGTCTGATTAATTGGTCCGACATGACTAATTTTTGTACTTTACAAGAAAATCTCGCAGGCCGGATTAAACCCCTTTGACAGCCTGATCCGGCCCGTGGGCCATACGTTTAAAACCCCTGCTCTAAATTGCAATGTTGTTTGATGTTGTAATGTTTCATTTTCAGTGATTGGGGGATAAATAGGATTTCTGGAAGCTTCTGCCTAAGATATTTGAATTTGGTGTGATTTTCTTACCATCTAATTCATGTACACCTTTTGAAAGAACTCAGATTGAGGGCAAAACAAGGCACAAAGCCCCGGCAGATTCAACCCCTCTCATTTCCCCAACATTTCTTTTCCCTTGATCATGATAGTCGAACTGGGTGGATCTGATGCTGTGGCGCCTTCGGTAACCACAATCTTCATCACTTGACTGTCAAGACGGCCCATTTGGCCTTCAGCATAATGCGTGTAGGAATATCAGAACAAAGTTTCAATCTTCATTATCATGTAGCTGCGGGAAATCCGAATGTTGTTAACATGAGGGCACAAGTCCTGTCCTTGCTCTTGCTCTTACTTGATTGTCACGCCCACACAAAGGCACATAAACAAACACATTAAACAAACCTTTCATTACAGCAATCCATATGGCGATGCGCTGAGAAATGCATTTAATATAAAAGATTGTAGTTATTTTAGTTGAATCCAGTAAATGATGGTATCTGCTGAGCCACTGCGCCACTCATTTAATTAGAAGGAAACATCATTTTGGAATTTGTTTTCAATTTTATACCTCAGAAGAGGGCAAGCTTGTGTGCTAATGAACGACAAATCATTTTTTAAATGAACAGATAGGCCAGGTCATTTAATAGATGAGGTAAGTGTAACAAAAAAAGTTCAAATCTGCCCGGTGATTGGTTGGCGACCAGGCCAAGGTGTACCTCACCTCTCACTGGAAATCTGGAAAAGCTGGGATCAGCTCCAGCACACTCGCAAGCCAAATTAGGTGGAGCTGTATATAAAATAGGTGGAGTTCAAATCTGTACGTAAAATATATACAGTAAATGCAATTAATTAATGGATGGATATTAAACATTTATTTTTATACCTGTATATATCATATAGGTTAATTGGGCACGCTGAACTGTCCCTGCAATTTTCTGACAACCAGTTCTTGGTGTACTCTGCCTAAGCCGAAGCCGGCTGGGATAGGCTCCAGCACCCCTGCGACCCTTGTGAGGAGTAAGCGGTTAAGAAAATGGATGGATATAACATATACAGCAGTTTCCAGATTCACAGTCCCACTATTTCACAGATTTTTACTTAATTTTTTTGCACAGTTATTTCAGTTATGTTGGTCGAACTTTCATTTATATTGGGTGGAATTCCACTATGGACCATGACATGGCGGCACACTTATTTAGCTTGTGGCCATGTAAATGTGAGAGAAGAAGAATGAAACAAGAAGTTATTCTGCACAAGCAAATTATTGAATGTCATCCACTGTAATCCTGCTTTTAACATCTACAGAAAGCGACGGCGAAAGGTTCATTAGATAAAGTACATCTTGAGGCATGATTATTCATGCAATTGTGAGGTTATAAATCAATGTTTTTTTCATTTGGAAATTTATTTTTCTGTCAATAGTATACTGTTGCACAATTTGTACAATAGTTTGTGTTATAGATTGTTCCTGCTTTCGCTCAATATATGTGTTGTGTTTGAATTTAAAAGTCAGCATCTGCGGGTGGTGTTAGTGTCTATGGGTTACTTGAACATCTGTAACGTCACAATTTATGCTTAAAGCTGCCCTATGGAGGAAATTGCCCCAAAATATCTTTACAATAGCCTTTTTATTTGACCATTTATGACTCAAACATCTTCTAAATTGCAGATTAACACTCTAGCTATTCGCAATGGGTACTCCTGCAAGGCCCTGGCCAATTGTTTACTGACTGGATTCAAATTTGAATTTGCGGCCCTTTGTCTGCGGATGTGACGTCATGTGTGCATTGTGTATGTGAGAAGGGAGTGTGCAGTTTCGAGTGGTACCGTCACTTGCCTTAGGTACCGGTTGGCGTGGGTTCGCTTCCCCGCCTGGGAGACCATGTAAGTTTGTGTGCGTGTTTGTGTGAGTGAGTGGGGGGAGTGTGCAGTTTCATTTTTCGGCCACATCTGCCAGTAGCGAATCCAAATGTAATTTCCTGCATTGAGCAGCTTTAAGGTATATTGAGGTTTTGGAGCAAAATTATGCTGGCATCCAAGCTTCCAGCTTATTTCACCAAAACAATTCAAAACCACATTCGCATGTTACAACAGTGTGGCTTTGTAGCAAAAGAGTGCAAGTACTAGACTGGCTTGCCAATAGTCCAGACCTGCCACCCAGTGAGTATGTGTAGCATGTTATGAAGCACAAAATATGACAGCGAACACCCTGGAGACTGTTGAGAAACTGAAGTTGCACATCAAGCAAGAATGGGAAAGTATTCCACCTTCAAAACATCACCAATGAGTGTCCTCAGTTCCCAAAAACGTGTTATAACAAAAGTGATGTCATACAGTGGTGAGTGAATATTTGCTAAAACGTTAATGAGTTTTAACATTATTATCAAGTCTTTGTAGTGTAGTGTATTCGATTGAAATTAGATTGACAGGGATTTGCAAATGCGTGTATTCTGTTTTTATTCACATTATTTTACACTAAGTCCCAACCTAATTGGAATCTGGGTTTTGTCCAGAAAATGTTCTCCTTGAATTCATGTCTGTGTTTTTCCTATACCTTCTTGTAATTGGATAGCTGTCAGTGGAGTTACAAAGTCATTTTATATTCACAGCAGTAGGTTCGGCAGTCTCTCTCTCTCTCTCTCTCTCTCTCTCTCTCTCTCTCTCTCTCTCTCTCTCTCTCTCTCTCTCTCTCTCTCTCGCACACGCACTGTATTAACGAATCACCAAAAATGTGCTTCAGTCTGCGCGTCTGTTGTCCTTTCAAGAATTATCATTTGAATGTCAGACCTGTGCAGATGACTCACGAAGCAAACAAACAAAACAATAGCTGTAGTCAGTTGTCACATCATGATGCTGACAGGGTCATTGACAAACAACGAGCCGTATCTCTCACCTTTTGCTCAGCTATTTCGTCACTGTAAAATTCCCTCCTGTTTGATCAAATCTACACCGCAAAATGTGTGTCCGTGATCCTGCGGGTTCTTGGGAGACGGATAGGAATGTAAGCTATTTTGACCTTGAAGGACCAAACAGTTAAAAATGAATACCTTTGTGAAGCATCTCTACCACATGCACAGTTTTTATGGCGCTATTTCAGAAGCTATAGGGACAGGTCCCAGGTGCCATTAAATAATGATGTAAAAAAATAAGTGTGTATGATTTCACTGTGTTGTATGTGGAGGTATCGTCTGTTTTCTTCTTTATTTAATCAGGAGATTCAGAATCTCTTTTGCAACAGTCATAGCGAATACAGCAACATAAGAGATGCACATACAGGCACATTTCGAACAAACATAGAAACAGCTACAATATGGAAAATCAAATCAACAATAATAATCATCATCAGGGCTCAAATAAGAGGACATGATCATCTCAGTCATGCGACAGCATGCAGGAAGTGGGAGTGGATAACACATGCTGTTGTCACATTGCTGGCTCAAGTTTTGATGATTTCATTTCCAGTCATCTGCATTTAGTCATTTTCAGGGAAGATTTTAACACTCAGGGAAATGCTCTTTTTTCTGATAAATATGCAAACCAATAAATTAATTTAGGTAGATATTTTGTGAATTCCAAATTAAATTATGGTGTCAAGGTGACACACAGCAAAACAAATTTTGCTTAGTTAAAAGACAGACACCTTGAGGAAGATGAACATTTTTAAGAAAAACACAAGAAAAAGTCACTTCAGAGGTTTAACTATGATTAATATTTAGGAATCACTGAATTCTTATGATGAAAAAAATGTTAAGTTAACAAAAGGTTATCAAAGAAGTTATCAAAATGATCAAAAACTATTGGTAGTTCAATCAATTGCTGTAACTATTTGAACAAACAGACACATACTGAGCCAGATGAAAGCGTTTTTATGTCCTAGAAAATGGAATGTGAACACCATCTGCCAGTATCATAAAAAATGGTGCAATTACAAAAGTAATTTTGCACACAGGCAGCAAGAAAGAGATTAAACAATAAACAGAAGCGGTGAAGGCTGATTGGTGCAGTGTTGAATGGAATGTTTTGAGACTTGGCTTTGGGATTATTTCTTATCTAGTTTTCTAAGATTATATTCTCCTATTAAAGGACTCGTATACATTGTAGCGAAAAGACCCGGAAAATGTTTTTCTTTTCAGTGCAGTTGTACAATATAAGAATAATAGCCTGAGAGTTGGCTCTTTAATAGAGGATGCTGCCTTTCCATCCAGCTGAGTCACCTTGAAAGAGACACAAATTAAACAATAAAAAATGAAATATAATACAAACACATCAAAATGTATGTACATCTGCTTTTAAATAAGTAAGATAAATAATAGTTGATGAGAGTATAAAATGTATGTCCTTTGAATGGCAAATTCTGGCCTGGTGGAGTCTCTGGATGAGCCATCCTGCAGTGCTGGCTGATGAGCAAAAACTTCTTTGACACAGATTCGTTCGGTGGATTTTATTTTATTTTTATTTTTTGGTTAAATATAGCTGATGTCAAAAAATGTCCATCTCTCCAAAAAGGTATTGTCTTGAACAAATATGTATGCTTCAAATAATAAATCAATCAAAAAAAAAAAAGAGTCATATAAATGTACTGTTTGTCTTAAATGTACTTTGCAGTGACATTCCGACGCAGCACATTGCACGCACATACACATGCTTACTTATTTTTAAATAAAACAATTTTCACTGTGATTGGCCGGCAACCAGTTCAGGGTGTACCCTGCATACTGCCCAAAGACAGCTGGGATAGGCTCCAGCACCCCCGTGACCCTTGTGAGGAAAAGCGGCTCAGAAAATGAGTGAATGAATAAAAGCATTTTCATGTGAAGACATACTTTCAAGGACCAAAATAAGAACACATAAACATGTCACTCACCATTAGCTACGCTTCACCGAGCAGGTGATGGCCTGATGGCTATCGTGTTTATGACGGATGAAGTTGCTAGCACAGAATTCTTGTCTGCGCGTTAATGGACAGAATAATCTGCCAATGAAGCGTCACTTTGCGCGGCTGCTCTTTAAATATTGCTAGCAGCGATCGTGGTCGGCCCAAGTTGTTATCTTTCAGCTAACTTTTCGACTTTTCTGTTACTCTGCTAGCGTCCATGGACCTTCCACAGCGACACTGACGTCGCGAGAGCCACCGGCGGATCGTGTGTTGTCAAATTATAATTATATTATATTGCATTTTTTTTATTATTATTATTTTTTTTAGGCAATGGGAACAATGATGTGTTTTTTTTTATTTTTTAATATCCACCACAACGTAATGATGCCACGTTGAGAGTTTTTCAGAACAAAATATGGACAATCCGGTGTGACAAAAAGTAAAAAATGAACTGGTGAATGGTGAAATCAGAACAACTTTAGAACTAGATTTTGCTTGAAAATTGTGGTCCAATTATGAGTTATTTAGGCTGACAAAGAAATATTATGTCAAGTCATTATTATTGCCATTATGAATGCAGTTGCTATTGAACAGGCTGTCAAACGCTGTCATGCTGTTCATTCATTTGTGTCAGAAACTGAGGATGTGCATTGATTTGAGATATTCCATCTCTCCACTCTCCTCATATTACAATGATAAATGAGTCATACAGATTCACAGCAACACATTTATCCAGTACCTTGATTGATTTTACATCAGATACTGACAAGATCCACATGCGCACACACACGCTTAAAGCAATATTTGTTCTGCCACAACAAATGTTACAGGGAAGGGGTGATAATTGTTCACTTGTCTGAATCCTGGGTGGATGTTAAAGGTTGTCTGTGTATGTGCCCTGTGATTGAGTGGCGACCAGTTCAGGGGGTAGTTGGACTTTTTGCCTGCAGTCATCTGTGATCAGCTGTGACGCTGAATTGGATGTGTCGACTGAAGGACCGTGATGAAGCCACTGTATCAATTCTTTATTGAAAACTCATGTACATCAACTGCTTTCAATCTCTCAATCGCAACTATGTAATATGGTGAGCAAATATGTATTATTACATGTCACGATCGTTTCCCATAATTCCCTCAGTTTTTTTCCCCATTTGCTAAAACACTAAATTGACATGCACAGCACCATTATTTAATACTGATAGACATAGAGCAAATCCAGTTCTCTGCATAAGAAATCAGAAGCAACATCAACCATGGGCTGACAAAGTGAGAGCCTGCCCAATTTTTGTTGCCTCTCGTTTATGTATACCGTATTTTCCGCACTATAAGGCGCACCTAAAAGCCTTCAATTTTTTCAAAAGCTGACCATGCGCCTTACAATCAGGTGCGCCTTGAATATGGATCAATATTGAGCCGCAACAGGTCTCACTGTCAAGACGCTATCGGTGACCCAGCACGATCGGCATGCACAGAACATCCCGCCATCTTGGTTAGCTAATACTAATACTTTACCGCAGAGAAAATAATAAAACAGCTGTTTATTCATTTTGGGAGTGAATGCAGTTGTCAGTAAGCTGGTTTGTAATCTATTAATAAAGTTTGACTGACTTATCTGACTGTTTTGTTGACATTCCCTTTAGCGCAGCACCATCTAATGGATGCATAACGTAACTCCACCCTCTACTGTAGCGCCTTATATATGGAAAAAGTTCATACATTGAAGGTGCGCCTTATAATGTGGTGTGCCTTATAGTGCGGAAAATACAGTATATATTTTCTGCAATTTTCTTTTTCAGTTTACGATTTTGTGAGCAAATATTTGTTCACGCCAATGTAAACATATCAGCTGTGAATATGTTGCACTGACCTGCTGGTGAGAAAAAAAAAGTACATTTAAATTGTTAAAAAGTTTCAACAGCATGTGTGTATCTTCAAATATTTCTGTGCATGTGAACAATCTGAAGAATGTTCTACAATTTGAACTAGGTTAGTATTATGACAAAGCATACTAAAGATGAGTGCCTTTCATTATGAACAGTATGTAGTGGATGAGACATTCACTTGGTACAAGAGTTTGATTTTGGTAAAGCTATACGTAGTTTAGGTTGCAGTGTTCATTTTGTGAGGGATTTTGCAAGTCAGGTGTTCTTTTGTGAATTGTGTTAAGTATTTTGATAAAACGAGCCTAGTTTGCAAACAAAAACAAATAAGCATTACCCAGTTTGGTTCCAATCTTGTCAAAGTATGTCTGAGCAAAATACTGAGCCCACAGTTTCCGCCCATGCCTCTCAGCATGTGAACTAATGATCCATTTATTTTCCCTTTCATGATAGTTTATACTAAATTGCACATAACCATGTAAATGAGGCAAACATTTACCTTTAACTACCTAGAAGTATAAAAACACTTCTGCTTAGCCAATTGTGACTCCCACCCAGCAATGTTCTATTCTGCTGATTGTATTCCGTATTGTGGAGGGCTGGAGACTTTCCCGGTTCATTTCGAGGCAGAAGCAAGGTACACTCAGGAAAGATCACCATGAGTCAATCACTGAGCTGACACAGAAACAGATTAAATTTACTTTCACAGCTATCAGTAATCAGACTGCGCTCAGGCTCAAGTTTGAAAGCAACTTTAGTGCAATTACTTTGAGAGTTTGGTCAAGTGTGAGTGAGCACTATAATCAAAACCTTGTTGTGCCCAGAAAAAAAAGAAAAAAAGAGAAGACTCTGGTACTTTGGGTTGCAAGAGGTCCCAAGAGTTTTGACTGCACATCACGTTGAGTAGTCTAAACTTAGAAAGGCTGATGTGTGATTGAGTGATTTTGCCTTGTTATTCTAGTGGTGTGTTAGTTCTATGCTATATTGTGCACTGTCAAGACTTTGCAAATAGTTGCTTGTTCAGTAACATAAGAGGGAGCAGCTTCCTCTGTGTAAGGATTTAGATGTTTGCTTGAGACTAGAATGTTTTGTTGTGTTATTTTCTCCCTTTGAAGTCAAAAAATGCTAATGTGAACTTTGCGCTTTTCTGACACTGTCGTTTCTGAGCAGGGGCTGAGTCATTTTACATACTGGTTCCCTTGGGCCAGTAACATAGTTATTCGTGTTTTGTAATATTCGTTATAGTTATTATTAACCTGTATAACGGTGACCACAGCAAGCACGGGCAATTAGTGACAGTGGAGCGTACCTCAGCTGTGCACGTGAGACATAAAAGAGCAAAGGTGGGATAATGCACAGCTGCTATGTCTGACTTTGTCATTTTTGACCTGACCTGCTTGAACCTAAAATGTTTTCAATCAACCTTCTGCTTGTCGACCCGTGGGAGGTCTGCTTGAACACCAGTGAGGGAAATGCTCCACCAAGCAATTGGTAGCAAAAGTTCCATGACATTTTAAATCCCCCATCTGTTCATGTTTAATTAGGTTGGGGCTCAGATGTACAGAGGCATAAATGGAGCTGCAAAGCAATTTGCACCACTCTGACAGTCTTCTCAGGAGGCCACACCGTACATTGAATGCTGTGTGGATGACAAGACATGAGGAAGTGTGTGACCTGCTAACATACAGGGTGAAAATAGCTCATTTGGAATGACTTTGCCTTTGCAGCTGAAGAGTGATAGGGTTGAGTCATGTTGTGGACAAAATCTATAAACAGAAAAAAAAAGATAAAAAAAGCATTAATTTGTGAGACGAGTAATGCTTGCTTATACAGTGAACCTCTTCTGTGTTGTGGCTCATCTTTTGCACCATCTTTATCAATGATTTTTTGTTTTGTTTATGTTTTTTATAGTACAGTATACAGGCAAGTCCATATTTAGTTACTTTATGTGTAATATTACAACATGCCAAGTAAAACTGAAACTGAATGTAGATGTAGCATAATTAAGTTACTTTTTGTTATATCGGTATTTGTTAAAACGGTCATTCAGACTTGGCAGTAGCACATGAACTTAAAAAAAAAAAAAACATCCATCACTGGCCCTATTTTGTACTTCCATCCATCCATCCATCCATTTTCTTGACCGCTTATTCCTCACAAGGGTCGCGGGGGGTGCTGGCGCCTATCCCTGGACTGGTTGCCAACCAATCGCAGGGCTATTTTGTACTTGTAATTTGATATAAAAGAAACTGCTGCGCCTGAGGAAAAACAACGAATCAGGTGTCATTCATATGTCACACACTCATGGATATACCCCAGGAAAAGCACCTTATTCGTCATTCGAGTTTTACTCGAACATGAAATCGGTTATCGGTTTAGAGGTTGTTTTTTGTTTTTTTGTTTGTTTGTTTTTTTTAAGTGGGGGAGCAGTGGTGTTTTAAAAAAATGGCATGATTCATGAAAAGTTCTTACACTACAGAATAGTTTTCAGCTTCAATGTGTTCATAGTTCATTTGTGTAGTCATAAATAAACGTAAAATAAATGTTTAACTGTCATCTAAGAACACTTCATGAATCAGTTGAGGTCATTTTCTCAGTGTCTACAACCTGGAGAAATCAAATTAGTTTGAATACCAAAAAAAAATAAATAAATAAAAATAATCATACTCTTTTTCTGGTGTGTTGTTGGATTTTTATGACCACGTTTGTATTTTCTGCTTCTTGTGGAAGTGATGGTGCCACAGTTCTCAAGTGTTGCATCATTTTTAATCTTTATTAAGTAAACTGATGATGAAAAAAAAGTGCTGGTGCATATAGTACTGACAAAGAGACCTAATTAGCAAAAAAGGCCGTTGTGGCTCCCCAGCTGGACCCTGTTCAACGTGCACATCACGTGCCTGTTCTACTCATCACGATTTATTCCAGATTTTATTACCAGATTCCACCCAGAATGATCAGTATTATAAGATAATATACAAAATACGTTCATGAAATTGTTACTCTGTTGTTCTAATATATTTCTAATTTTACTCTTTATCTGGCATCTCCTTTTATAAAGTAGACATCGGCAGTCAAAGGTATTTATTGTGCTCATAGTTCATTGATCAGGTTAGCTAATCAAAAACAAATACCCAACCAAATACATTTCAAACTAGAGCTGCGAGCAGCGATAAAATGCCCTTGCAAGTCGCAACCCTGGTCACGTTGCGGTACTTGCACGTTGGGGTAGCCTACTGTCAGGACAAGAACCCTCTAAAATACAAATGTTTTTGCCAGGGCTCGCATGTGTATTAATTATTATTAAAATGCCAAAAAGGGTGTACAATTTCCAAAATCAAATCAAAATGGCGGACTTACTATTAGGTTTAGCATATGGCTACAAAATACTTTTTTTTTTTTTTTTTTTTTTTTTGTAGGTCTTAGGCTGATAGATGTGCCTTCATTTCTCACAAGTACAGGTGAAACGAACAACTAGGAGTGCATTATTAAAGATTTGTGGAGGTTGCCGTTGAGCCTTTTATTGACAATTGCACAAGAAATCTATAAAACATTGATTTTCATGACAGGTCTCATGAGTTTTCACCCATTTTTAGACCCTCAAAAACAGCAGCATTTTTCTTTGCAAACAATGCATCGCCACAGCAACAGCGTGTGACGAAATTAGAAAAAAACCTTCAATAACATTTCATCTGTAACATCTTAAAGAAAATACTTTTTTTGTACGTCGAAGGCTGTTACATATGCCTCCAAATTTTAGGTCAAACGTACAACTTGGAATTCTTTGTTGTGAAGGACTTTTCGCAAAATGTTGGATTTCCTCTGAATAAAATTGTGTTCAAATATACGAAACAAAGCCTGTTTATTCGCAATGCTTAATTGAGTACCGGTAAGTAGTCAAATTTAAACATTTCAATGATAAATGTGCAAATACTGTCAATCTGTAATTAGGAAGAGGGCAAAAACTATTTGACAGAACTTTAAGCCTTCGAAAACGTGCTGTGCTCCATAGCAATTGTTTTCCTACTCAGCTGCTCAGAAATTATATTGATGACATATCATCATTACAAGTCATGAAATGTGTTTCCCACACTCCAAAAATTAAAAATTAAAAAAATAGAAATATGCTTGAACTATTACGGGTAATTAATCATATTTTCTTTTTCATTAAAGGGTTTGTGTTTGCCAGCGGAACATCATTTCAAGAAAATTGAGTTGAATTAATTTCATTCATGTCAATTGAGATGAATTGAGATTGAGGTTCATTCCATGCGACGACTAATAGGCTCAGCTACGATGCTCACATTTTTGACAAGATGCAAATTGAGGACGTTCTTTGAGACTGCACAGACTTGAAATCTTTTCATCTGTTCCAATTGTACCTGTATGTATGTAACAGATAAATATGTACTCGGACTTGTGTGTGCGATGTTTGGAGGTTGATAGTTATTGTGTGGTTAATCGTTATATTTGATCATTTTAACCTGCTGCAAAATTGGAGGCTACTGTGTTAAATGAATTAACATTTGTTGGCTTCATATTTTACATGGATTTGTTTGCATGTGAAATGTTGAAGTTGAACTCTGATTATCATTGAGTGCTAGTACCAACATCAAATACAAGTGTGGGTTCAAATCCCATCTTCTGCTATCCTATGTGGTCTTTACATCACTTTGAATTTTGTTGCACCACTATAAACTAGATTTAGTTTGACTAGAGAAAATAAGTACAGCCATGTTAATTGAATGGCAAGAGTAACAGAATGAAACTGTTGAGATGAAATATACTTCTTTCCAATAACGTGATTAAAACAGATTGAAGATTCATGTTTTTTTTTTTTTAAATGTAATTTGGGTATTAAGATAAATCATGTCCATCGAGGTGCAAACTGTCCCGTGTGCTTGAATCAGAAAAGGCACGCAGTACAGATTCTATCATTGCCTTAAAGGTGTCACCTTGCGCACCTTCCTGACATTTACACACTCAGATGGTGTGACCTTGAAATGAAAGACTGTAGTTCCCTGACCAATCACTCCGGAGGCTGTATTAAGGTCTAGCGCTTCTGGAAGGTGAAACATCATATCGCACGTTTTGAGTCATTTCACAGTCGCTGACGGCAGGTGATGACTGGCACCGGCCGACTGGGTTGACGTGTTGGGTTGCACATCTGGTCCGTATACGCTCACCGACGGACCAACAACTTTCTGACACATTATTTTCCAAATCGATCTCTATGGAATTCGCTAAACTCCACCATCCGGAAATTAGAGCCACTTCAGACTTTACCGAATCACACCTCTCTGGTGGTTGAGCATGAACGTCCATGTTACGCCTGGTGGATGTGTCAGAAGCCTTGACAGGAAAATCGCTGTGCCTTCAAAGAGCGCAAGAAAAACGTGGAAGAAATGGACTTAAGCATGAATGGGAAAATATGCACCCAAATGAATTATTTGGAGCGTAGTCAGATGCTCTGATCCAAGTTCATACAAACATGCAATATCATTTACAGTTATAAATATAATAATAGTATTTCATAAGAATTACTTCTAAGCCAAATATCATATCGATAATAATATTTAGAATTAACTTTTTTCTTTCATGACTTTAACAATCTGATTAAAAAAAAAATAAAAACAACAACAACTCAGATACTGTATACTGCAAAATTGCATTTGCAGCAGCTATACTGTAAAAGAGTTTGTGAGTATTTATTTATTTATTATTTACTAGTTTAGGATTGTTGGAGGTCTATGGTAAACTTAGCCTTCTAGTTACAGTATTTTTCGGATTATACGTCGCTCCGGATTATAAGTCGCACCAGCCAAAAAATGCATAATTAAGAAGGAAAAAATAAGTATACGTATAAGTATATAATAAGTATATAATAAGTCACACTGGAGTATTAGTTGCATTTTTGGAGGAAATTTATTTGATAAAATCCAACACCAAAAACATACATGTCATCTTGAAAGGTAATTTAAAATAAAAATAAAAGAGAACAACAGGCTGAATAAGTGTACGGTATACTAACGTTACATGACTGACATGCCTGGTAATGTCAGTAACAACGTAACATATTAAGAGTTTGTGGCGAACAGTGACGTGAGTCGGAGGGTTGAAGCACAGAGCCAAAGGCTGGTGTTTTGACATCAGCTTCTGAGGTCTTAACAGCAACTCCCCACTCAGCTAGAAGCTAACAGGCTAACTCCCCTTTTCCACATAACAAAACCTTCCACCCGGAACTCTCCCTTCGCCCCAACGTTCCGTGGGTGAATTATGTTCCCATCACTACAAGTTATTCATATAACTCTAGCATAAAGAACATGCTAACAAGTTCACCAAACTATCAGTTTCACTCCAAATCACTAAATCCAATGAAATCTTCACTCTCTGTGTCACTTTTAAACAACTCCCCCAACTCAAAAGGTAGACGATGAGCCGCTTCCTCTTCTACTGGCAATGTTGAAATTATCAACACAGGCCTAGGGCGCCCTCTTGCGGTTTAGTGTGAAAATAACATGTGAAATAATATAATAATGTGTTAATAATTTCACACATAAGTCGCACCAGAGTATAAGTCGCACCCCCAGCCAAACTATGAAAAAAAATGTGACTTATAATCCGAAAAATACGGTATATATGATTATGATACCTAAAGATGGGAAGTAACTGAGTACAAATGACCTCAGACTTGGAAGAAAAGTTTCCTCGGCCACAAAAGAGCTTGTTCCATGCTCTGCCGATTAAGCGTTATTTCCCATCACTTAGCTTGTGAATTGCACATATCCCCAAGGGTCCACCTACCCTCATTTGAGAACCACTGCATTAGAAAATGCATTATCATATCATGTGCAGTCATGATTTATGTTTTTCCTTACAGGTCAGAGGTCAGTGAAAGCAGAAGTGTAAGTGGACGGAGATGATGTCCATGCAAAGTAAGTACAATGCTTCATGGTTTTAGATAATTGAAGACTTCTGTTAAATATTTTAGTACTTGCAAACTGAATGTATGCACGAGTATTTTACTAAAATGTAATCACTAACAAATGTGTTACATTTTAAGAATGTGAGTGTTTTGAAGAGTGATGTAACGATAAGGGCAATATCGTGATATTGTAATATTAAAACTGCCACAATATCGTCGTCGTCATGTTCACAATATTTAAAAGGAACACATCTGTTAAAAAAAAAAAAAAAAGTCAGGTTGATTTCCATTTGTGCAGTTCTAGCACCCTCTAGTGGCTAGTTTATTAGTGCAATTTAATTTTCATTAGGGATGTTTTGGCCTTCTATGTTTAAAATCTATGCTAATTGTCAGATAAAGGGGAACCTAATTTGCTTGTGAAGTGATCAATGTGTAATATTGTTATAAGAGATTGTAGGTGTTTTTTATGCATTGCTGTTATGTTCAAAAGCACAATATTGTGCTTTTTTTTTTTAGTATGAGCTCTTTTTTTTTTTTTTTTTTACAATATTGTTATCTTTTTTTAAATATCGCCAACCGCACCACAATATCGTGATAATATCATATCGTGATGTTTGGATATTGTTCCATCCTTCGTTGTGAAACCCAAATCAGTTGGCAGTTCACCCAAACATGAAAACCCCACCTGGCTCAGGACTGCCCCCAAAAGACTGGATGAGACTCAAATATCCAACAGCAACATGTTCTGTTGGGGCCTCACGTCACACCTGAAGCTCAAACTGCACGTCTGATCCATCACTGTCATATTCGCCGGCTCCACAGTGGCAACGTGCATCTCACAGCACTCGACAAAACCGCAATCCAATGACTGCAGTGTCTGAATGTAACAGTGTGATCAATGCTTCATATGCAGGAAGAACAAAAACCCAGAAGAAGACAAACAATTCTCTGCTGAACCATCAACTTTGCACACGTCAATATAGTGAATTGCAGGGCTACAAAGAAACACTGAAAAATTGAAGGCTTTGATGAAATATTTGGGGACCCTTTACATCGGACTTATCCAAATGAACTATAACACTTGGTGGGCAATTTTAAACTGAAATACATAGTAATTGTCAAGTTACCATCCATCCATCCATTTTCTTGACCGCTTATTCCTTACAAGGGTCGCGGGGGCTGCTGGCGCCTATCTCAGCTGGCTCTGGGCAGTAGGCAGGGGACACCCTGGACTGGTTGCCAACCAATCGCAGGGCACACAGAGACGAACAACCATCCACACTCACGCACACCTAGGGACAATTCGGAGCGCCCAATTAACCTGCCATGCATGTCTTTGGAATGTGGGAGGAGACCGGAGTACCCGGAGAAGACCCACGCGGGCACGGGGAGAACATGCAAACTCCACCCAGGAAGGTCCGAGCCTGGACTCGAACCGGAGACCTCAGAACTGGGAAGCGGACGTGCTAACCACTCGACTACCGTGCCGCCCTCAAGTTACCAGTTTGAACCTAAATGCATCACTCCGCACCACAACAGAAGTTTAAAGTTAAAGGCGCAGTCTGCCGGATTCACTCAGGAAAATGCACTTTTTAAATACAGGATGTACACACTTAAACTTTCTCTCAGTCTACACATCTGTGTTTATGTTAATCTTTGGTGGTGATTTCGTCTTAAACCCCCACCCCCCCAGCCTGTATTCACACATGTAAGCTTCTGTGAGTGAGTGAGTGAGTGAGTGAGTGAGTGAGTGAGTGAGTGAGTGAGTGAGTGAGTGAGTGAAAAAATAATAATAATCCGTGCATGCTTTCAAATTGCTGCGGGAGTGACGTCACGCAGCTGACACGTTTGCCCGGCCCCGTTTGCGACAGGGGTGTAAACACTGTCTTTCCACAGAAACGTCCCGCTGTTTACAAAACAAACACAAAATGGCAAAATACAGGCTGGGGGGCTTTTAGGACGAAATCACCACCAAAGATAAACATAAACACAGATGTGTAGACTGAGAGAAAGTTAAAGTGTGTACATCCTGTATTTAAAAAGTGCATTTTCCTGAGTGAATCCGGCAGACTGCGTCTTTAAGCTTCCACATCACTACATTTTCTCTCGAGTGAAGAACATGCGAATAAAATGCAGTAGATTGCCATCTGTGAATAGACCCTTTCCATAGCCATCATTTTCACATGAAATGAATCAGTTTAAATATTACAAGTGTCACACATTCTTTTGTTGATGTAGCGCCATATTTTAGTTTATGTTCTCGTTGTTTGTGTCAAAATTGCTTTAGTTACACCAGGTGTGCGCTTGTAAGTCACCTTCACCATCTGCTTTGGGAAAGAATTAAGCAGGTGGGCTGTGTGTAGCTGCTTTGCAAGTAGTCACCCGGTGTTGTTGACCATCTGCTATGTAGAGCTGGTCAGCGGGGTGAGAGACTGACTGCCTCCATCTTTGTGATTTTTTCCCCCCCTTTCGCTGCATCAATTGTCTTTCTTTTGGATCAGGGACAGTTTTCAGCATGTGGTGTGTTTCTGTGGAGAATTTGGTGTTGTGACTTGAGGAGAAGCTGTTTGAAATGTGAAGCTCAAGTAAAAATTCATCAAAATAACATCAGAGGAAGGGAAGTCCCCTGCAGAAAACAGCAAACATTTATTTTACATAGTTTTGGTTTTGCACTCTTCTAATTTATTTTGTGCTGCTACTAGAGGTGGGACAATAATGATGTTGACATTTATTCCATAAAGATTGGAATTATCACTCCACTATCATCTCTAACTGCACAGTATTTATTTGCCAAAATCGGATAGTATGGCTAGAGTATGACAGGCACACTGTCCCCCGAAAGAAATTATAAGGATGTTTTAATATATTTTTTTTTTCCACAAATTTCAATGTCATTCACAAGTATCAGGAAACATCAATGTTGCATAATTTCAAGGCATCCTCAGCTGCCAGTGAATCACACATATTTGGTGTGTCCATGTTCGATCACAACTTTGGTGCGGTGGGCGTGTCCGACGTTACATGAACATAATGTCATGAAGGGTTTCCAGTCAGGTTTTAAGCATAGCACACAGTAACGATATTGTCATGACAATTGACATTGGAGACTCTGTGTCACGTTAGTGGCCACTTCTCAATCCCCTGATGTGTGGGGGTGTGCGTGTGGGGGTGTTTTTTTTATTGCTCTCTTATAGTTAAGATCAGGGGATGTCTTTAATATTTGTCAACTGTTGACCATTTGAGAAAGCCTTTGAGACTCCTTTGTGATTATGGGCTGTATAAATAAACTTGTCGTGTCTGTCACAAAGATGCTCTCTTCGGAATGACCTGATGCTAAACATTTGACAAGGCCCCTCCCTCTTTGTCCATTTTTTAAAAGTTGTCTTAAAACACATATTTATTCTGGGGCTTTTGACTCAGCAGGAGACTCGGCAAGTATCTTATCTTGTTTCTGCTGTATTTGTGTTTTTAATTTGTTGTCACTGTCTTTGTTATCGTATGACTCCTTTTTACGCCTTGTGCAACACTTTGAATGCAGAAATGGTTGTTTTAAAGTGCTTTATGAATAAAGTCGAGTTGGGACAGGCATCTTATAAAAGATTCATGCACGAACGGGAGAAAATGGCTATTAATGATGGTGGCTTTTAAATGTGATGTTTACATCTGTCAACAATGTGGATCTAAATGCCAAGTGACACCTGTTCATATTGATTGACTGCTCACTGTACATTGTTTAACTTTCCTTTTTCAGAACCGCTAAGAATTACTGAAGCCAATAGTCATTACTCTAGTTGAATAAAACAAGTGCTGACAGCCTTGGATGATTGCCATCAAGGACCTACAGTATATCACAGTATTTTAAGCCCTTCCACACTTAACATATGATGGTCATGATGTGATTTCTCATGAAATATGAGTTATCTTAGTTGCTATATGTCTAGCCCGGAAGCCTGGTTCACTAAAACCCTGCCTCTCCCTGTTTGGCTGCCGCGCCCCATTCACGATGTCGTCCTTTCCAGCTGCTACCTGCACCGCTCACGAAATGGTAAATATGGAAGAACATATTGTAGCGTTTAAGAAAGGATCAGGTCAAGCGACAATAGCTAGCAACAGATCTTTAATGCCAATTTGGAACTGTCGGCTAGAAGCACGCCAATACCACAACAACACATAACGGTACATATTACTTCATGGCCCCTCCAGACCATGGGAAACTACAGAATCCGTGAAACACATACAATATTGTAGAGCCTCATGTTCTCAAACCGGAGTCAAGGGGAAATCTTTATACATCATTGATGTACTATACATACATGCACATAGTGATGTGTAAGAAGTATGTTAATTTTTATACAACAAAACACATCCAACATATCGTGCTACCTTTAGTGCTTATTCATATGTTCAGATGTTCAGATATGTGCACTTCTTTTAATTGTCAATTCCCATCAATAACGATGCCCACATTTCAGTGTGTGCAAAAATACACGGAATGAGAAGGACTGTATGTATGGGCGTAAAGGTGCTTCAGTCGGTGCTCTGTCCATGTATTTATCCATGGCTTTTTGCAGTCATTCCGGACGATTACGATTTTAATCGATTTTAATCTAATAAATCCAACAAACGTTTATTTAAAGGTTTGACTTATTCAAAAATAATTCCTGTGCAAAATGCTCAGACACCAGAAACGTATACTGATTCTAGATCAGTTTCAACATAATCTTAACATTCATAGTTTGTGCTTAAATGCCACAATTAAGTAGTTGATAGCTATTGTAAACATGTTTTGTAAGCCACCCATCCAGCATTCTGCCACTTGTGCAAAATTACAACACATTAAAGCATTTGGATGTAACAGAACATAAGAAAAACAGCTTTTTCTAATCCAGGAGACAAACCTCAATTTCACGATTTAACACATTTTCAACAATTCAATTTTTTAAAATGACGATGTATCGAATGAATTCGATTTATTGCCCAGCCCTAGCCCAGCTCTGCCAATGTTATATCTAGTTTTATATATACTTAGTTTCTAGTTAGCTGTTTGATTTATTTACAGCTCTGGCCTCTCTATCAGGTTAGATGATGGGAATTGCGCAAGTTTTAAGGTTTAATCTTCTGGCCAATCCACTTTGGTACTGGCCAAGGTTAACCAGGCAGTCGTCTTAGAAATGACAATCACAGATAAACAGCTGCCGTCTGTCGCCTGGGTAGCCCCGTCAAGCGTGTCTTTTCTGGATACGCTTGTCAGACGTCCCACCTGACTTAGAAAAAAAGCCAGGGAGGTCAGCACCTCAACCGGGGAAGCCACTTGAAGCGCCTCTTCCTGTTACGCCTGTTATGTGGGCGCCTGACTTAGTGAACCGAAGAGGCCGGTGATTCAACCAAGGTGGCCACATTCTAGTGCCTCTTTCCCGGATACACTTGTCGGGCACGATGCTTGGAGAAAGTGGGCGTGTTTTGTTTTCTTTGGGTTGATACAGGTACTTTGGGGGAAAAAAATGCACACAAATATGGGGAGAACATACAAATCCCACAAATGACAGCCAGAGCTTGGATTCAAACAAACAGGTATGTCCTATAGTTAACACTTGTAACCCTAGCTTTAACTGGGTAACACAAGGGTATAGTTATTGGGCGTAATTAGCATAAATGAAATCTAGTGCCCTTTCTAATTTTGGAAAGAAAAACAAATCAATTGCTTATCTCTACCAAGTGTGTGATTCATTTGGAATTTTATCGAATAAAATCGTAAATCAGTTACTTGATTGCTTTCTGATATGATTGTCTATTTAGCATGTTGCTATTTGTCAGGTTATATATGTCTGTATTGTATAACTTAAGAAATATGACATTTCATAATGGATGTCATTATGTTTAATGCCTCGCTCAATCTGCTCAATGCAGCCTGTTGCCACGAGTGTCTAATCATGGCTGTCTGAAACCACTTGCCTCAGTGGAATTAAGCTGCTCGCTAAATAAATGCCAGATTGGGCCACTTGCAGTAATATGACAACATAAAAATTTCACTTGTACACTTCTACATTATGGGTGCAATATGGAGCTCAGAACAGCAAAATGGTGATATAATTTGCATGTGCTAAATTGTAATTGAAAAGTTACTCGGATGCTGTTCATCATGATACAAAGTAGAGGAAAGTAGTTAAGTGTAAAAGAAATATTCAAGATTTTGCACTTTATCACACTCACCGTTTAGTCGCACAGCAATGTAATTCAATATGGCCTAAATTAATGGCTTATAATATACAACCGTCTGCATCAGCATTTGTACTGCTGTTCTAATGAGAAAGTAGTCTGAGACACATTTCTGCAGACAGACATTTTTCATATTGAGCTTAATCTGAGGGGCAAAATATGAAAAATGCCTGTATTTTTTTTTTTTTTATATATATAATTATGCAGGAATTCAAGATTGTATCAAGTGAGTGAAAATGTCTGTTGGCACTAGCTGTTGTGTGGTTGTCGGGTAATGATATTTTCTCCATAAAATTCAAGTAAGTTAGACTGAGGTCTCGGTCCTTTTTGCATCTCAAATACAATCTTGCACAATCTTTCACATCACAGTCCATCATCCACATACACAACTTAACTTAATCCGTCCTTACATTTGCAACATTACCAGCCGCAGTCATGCGCTCACATCCCAGAATATATTGTTTTTTTCTTATACCCGTTTGAATAATGTTTTTATAATTTATCTTCAGTCAAGTGTGCTTCTTCCCTCTCGGGATTGCACCAAAATGAAATACATTAATGAGCGACCATTCAAAAGGTTTCCCCTGGAATTTTATTGTGATCGCAAAGGACAACATTTACATTTACGCATTGACCCCAGCAGCAACGTTCTCCCGCGCAACCGGAAATAGAGGGATTGACGATAGTGAAGACACCACCCAGAAACAATAGCGCCATCTAAACCAAGCGTCATGTGCCCCACTGTGGCAAGATATGCAACTCCCGGATCACGTACAGTGGTGTCTTCGTCACCAACAAGAATCCAGAGTGACAAGTGAATAGTCAGAGGGGAATGAGGCACCAGGGAAGTCACACAGTTCTCACAGAATATATTCACTTCTTTTATTTATTTTTTTCGGCAGCATGGTGACTGGTGTTCTTTTGCAGGGGTTAGGGTAGGTTTAATGTACTCCCTCTTGTAATAGTGTGTTGTTCTCTGTAGTCAACTGCACACGATTTATAATTAATTATGTGGAGCTGTGGAAGTAGTTCACATTTCATTTCTTTGTTACACTGTGCACTTCACATATGTTGAAAAAAATATTACTGGTTTGGAGTTCAACTTACACAAAAAGCAAAATGGGGACTTTACCTCAATTTATTTTCAAGTATTAGGTTAATAAATGTTATACTTATGTCTTGAAAGCATGAAAACTACCACATTTTTTGTTGTAGCTTTACATGAAACCCCATTAAGTGTAAAACACGTAACAAAGTATTCAGAATGAGGTAGATTTTTGTTTTTAAATATACTATAATAAAAATCTAAAGGAAAAGAATACTTTCTGTTGTTTTGGAAAATGCATTTATTAATCATTCAGGTCAACAAAACCATAAGTTTCAGATTTGTTTTTTGTTAACGGAAGTAGCTACCTACTTGAACAAGTAGTCATGCTGAAAATAAATTGTGAGTAGGACAGACATTGGTTTAAAAAAAAAAAAAAGTCCAAAAATGACTTTTATTAAATTCATAAAAATCATTTTTGGACTTAACACGTTCGCCACCCATTGCTAAGGACGCAAGCTCGAGTCTAGGCTTCGGCCTTCCTGGGTGGAGTTTGCATGTTCTCGCCGTGCCTGCGTGGGTTTTCTCCAGGTTCTCCGGTCTCCTTCTGTTGTGTGCTGAAGGCTTGGATCCCAAAACGCAGACACAAATAAGTCTTTATCTATTTATTCACATTGAGAGGCAGAAACTAAGAGAGCGGTACACAGGAACAGTTGAGCCATCCATCCATCCATTTTCTTGAGCGCTTATTCCTCACAAGGGTTGCGGGGGCTGCTGGAGCCTATCTCAGCTGGCTCTGGGCAGTAGGCGGGGTACACCCTGAACTGGTTGCCAACCAATCGCAGATCTCTTGAGATCTTAGACCACTCGGCCATCCTGACCCGTTGAGCTATAATCCGGCAAAACACACACAATTCTCAGACCCTTAAATAGACAGTCAATCAAGCTCATTGGTGGTGGCTAGACATGTGAGTACTAGTACTGACATGGAATTCTCTGATTGGCTGTTGACTCCGTAATTACAGATAGTTCCTGACATCAACAAACATCATATAGCATAAATGATCCTTGACATCATATAGTCCAGACATCATATAGCCTAAAACTAGTTGAAACTGGATGCTGGTACATCAATACCGAAACAGACAGGTAACGGGTCATGAACTCTACTCAAACTTAACCCAGGCGTGACCCCAGACATGAGACAAGACCCAAACATTACTTCTGCATGACTCGAGTCATGACACCTTCCACATTCCAAAGACATGCATGGTAGGTTAATTGGCCGCTATGAATTGTCCCTCGGTATGCTTGTGGATGGTTGTTCGTCTCTGTGTGCCCTGCGAATGGCTGGCAACCAGTTCAGGGTGTGCCCCACCTACTGCCCGAAGCCGGCTGGGATTGGCTCCAGCACCGCCATGACCCTTGTGAGTAGGGCTGCAAAATATATCGAAAAAATATCGATATCGCAATATTGGCCCTTGCAATATGCATATCGCAAAGGCACGCAATAAGTTTTATATGGAATTTTATGCTTTTTATATGAATTTGACCAGTCAGATGCTAACTAAAATGTGCATCGCCATTCAATAGTTGAAAATTATCAAGACATAATTACAATTCATTAACTAAGATTACATGAAGGTTGCTTATTTTGCCCCATGAAAAATGTTTTTCTTTCATTAGGTAATACAAATTTTAATTTCTTTAGGTAAATGTTAAATATCGCAATAATATCGATATCGCTATGTTCAGGAAGTATATCGCATATCGCATGTTTTTCCAATATCGTGCAGCCCTACTTGTGAGGAGTAGGGGAGACTGGGGCTAGTTGTTTCACTTTTTATACTTCTATATATTTATTGGAATCAATACATCATACAGTATATAAACAAAATGTATACCTAAGGAAAGCGCAAAGTCTTGGGTATATTTTTTGTATTCATGTCATTTTCGTACTTTGTGTCAGTGAAGAGTTATAAGCCATCAAATGAGACCCGTGTTCTACGCATTCTAGCTGTCAATACACCTTTATTGTGATGAGGTGCAACAACAACGGTGCACTGTGCACAAATGACATCTTTGATGAAATGAATGTAAAAAGCTGCTATCTGTAAAAGCACACATCTATTTTCATGAGAGACTTCTGTTGTGGTATATAATCCCTGCACAAGTGCATTCGTTTTGGTATGCCCGTTTCGCTTTTTTGCTAGCCAATGTGTCCATTTGGCTCACAAAATCCTCATTTTGATGTGAAAACTGCGATGCGAGACCGCTTATTTCAAGCCTTGCAATTTATGTATGTTGATCATTTTACTTTGGCACAGGTTCAGGACTCTGCAAAAACAAAAAGTATATAAATCGTTGGTTACACGAGTGTGAGCTCGTTTCAAGAGCACTACTTTATGTATTCTTGACAGTAGATAGTCGTTCTACATGTTACGGTAAAATGTTTTTTTAGATGACAAAAAAATTGCATTCTTATATCTGATGTACGTCACACGTTTTCTTTCCTCAGTGAATGAGGCGGACAGTGTGGTGAAAGTGGCTGAGTGGCAACAGACCTACTATGCTTCAGACTCTGGCATCCAATCAGGAGCCACCACAGTGCGGGATGATGACAGCAGTACTGGATGCAGTGGCAGTAAGAAGTATACAAGCAGTGCAGCCAGTATTATTAATGCACCCGCAATAAGCAGTACTGGAGCAGGATCAGCTGGCGAGCAAGAAAGCCCCACAGGTGAAACCTATTTTCTGTCATCCATCCATCCGTCCGTCCCTCCGTCCATCCATCCGTCCAGGGCTGTAAGAGGCTGTTGTGATTTGAGAGGAAATTATCACGTGCTAAGCAGTACTTCCAGTAGCCAAGTTTAGTTTCTCACCATTCAGTCTGTTTTACTTACACATTGAAGCTTTTTATCATTGCATGCTTGTCACTGGCATGATCTGGGTAAGAAGGGATGCAGTGACTTTCCATCAACCTAAAGGTTATAGGTTATCCTGTTGCCTTTTCTGAAGAGTAAATTACTGGTACTTAAACCTCAGTAGTCCACTTATTTATCTACTTCCTATACACCCAATTAACACCATATTTGGTATTTGGGCACTGACATAGTCTTATCTGCTCATTTGTTGGGGGATTATAAATTATTTTCAATCAGCAACTTTTCAGGTCTCTTAACAAGTCGATTTGTTGTGTTTGGTCAAGCAAAGGCAACATGGATTCATAAATCTGACAGAGTAAAAGAAGTATTTTGCATAAATGTGGAAAGTTTAAAGTAAATCCATGGACTTGTGTAGGTATAGGACAAGGGCCTAAATGACGTCTCCCTTCATTTATGTGCTGTGGCCTACAGACAAAGTTGAAACATTTTAGTCTTGTGGCATTTCATATTTTGTATAAAAAAAGAAAAAAGAAAAAAAAGAAGCTACCCATTGCTTATATTTATCCTCTTGAGAGGCTTTTATTAAACACATTTTTAAAACATGATTTATCATTGTTATTGATATTTTGTGATCCTTTGCAATTAAAAAAAACAAAACAAAACAAAAACAAACACAAAACATAATCTTATTGAATAAATATCTGCCCCGGACTCACAATATGTATGTGATACTGATTGAATGTGATGGCACAATATGCCCAAGGTGAGACAAACTGCAAATAGAAAAATGTAGTAGTTGTCTACTCATTTATTGCGTAGGCTCGAATGCCCTTTGTATCCCTACTTTGGAATGACTGGAGCTTCACACCTGAATGCACAGCATGCACTCAAAGCAATTGATCCTCATACCTTATAACTGCTGTGTTTATTTTCAGGTCTGTTAGTCCTGTTTTATACTTAAGTTTCGATTCGTTATAAACTGAATTGATTCTCCTGAGTTCCATATTGATGTGGATCACATACACGCCAACCGCATGCACGCACGCACACACTGAGAGCAGGTGAAGGGGAATGAGATGAGTAAATGAAATAGTTAAATAGTAAAATAGTTCTCAGAACAAAGTGCTCAAAGTCCGCACCACACATCTCTCACTTTTTCTTAAATCTTTGGCAAAACTGTTTTTCAGACTTTTTGCTAGTCTTTTTGTGTCTTTTTCCACTGTGGGTTCAAAGTAGCGTGGCCAGCTGTCCTTATTTAGGTAGGTCAGTCTTAATATTCAGTGATGTGTCCTGCGTCCTGTGCAACCCTAAGCAGGACGCTGGTTTGTCATCTTTTTATTTTTTTATTTTTTTAAAGAAAATGAGCCAGGGTTGAGTTTATGGGACCCAACAACAGCCCCACCTCACATTTGTCACAACTGGCCCATTATTGGCCAAGAGTGGCTTCAGTTAAATGCAGTAAAAAGGCAGCGCTAGCAAAAATACCAAAATACCTTTGACATTCTGTCCTTGGTAAGAGTGTGCTCCGTTTATTCCCTACATTATTAGATTTACAACTTATACAAGATAAAGCAATGTCTTAATTTAAATTATATACTTTGAAATAATAAATGATACGTTATGTTAATAATTTAATAGTCATATGTTACTTTATGTAACTTAAGTGGATTTAGAAAACAAACGGTCCAAAAGCAAACACAGCACATACCTTCATTCAAATAATGGCGCACACAAAGGGCTGCTGTTGGTCCGGGTCGCTGCTCCACTCCGTATTGGGAATTGCATAGGGATCAAAACCAACTTGCAGTTTTTCAAGGTATCGGTTCCAGACTTCACGGCCTAGTTTGTCTTTGTGAACTCACACGCTTCTTGTATTTTAGCATTTTATTCACTCCACTCGAAAACAACCTCGACGCGGCCCCACGGCTTTGCTTCCGTTCGCTGTTGCATCCAGCATGGCAGATGATGACATTGCGGTGCATAGGCCCTATTTGACTACTCAACTCGACCATTTCGTCAAATGTCAACATATTACAACTGTTGTGTTGTGTTGGTGTTGTGAGGCGATATTATGAACCACGCAATGCGTCGGTGACGGGAGCTTTGAATGGGGTTACCACCCCGCACAGCTAAACGGTTATGCGGGTTGGATCATATAACTGCCGTAGACTGTGCCCGGGCCATACTGCAGGTAATAGAGCCCGACGTACAGTAGCTGACAACCTGCTGAAAAGTTGGACATTTTCGTTTTTATCTAAACAGGACTTAGGAAAGCTGAATTCTTTTAATGACAATTTCCATGGGGCTGGAGAGTTCACAACTAACTTTTCAATGGGGATGTAAATAGGGAGGATAGCAGGGGGTGTGGTCATCCTCTGGCACAAAAAGATGCGCTCTTCTATTAATGTAATTAGGCTTGAAGCTGACTGCTGTATTGAATACATATAAAAATGAATAACAAAGACATCAGGCATCTCAAATAGGCAAGCCCGAGGGTTGCTGCCATTTTGTTGCCGGACTCCATTTCTGTTACTTTGGTGCCTGTCATCAAGAACAAAGCAGTGAAGGTGGGGAGCCTGGATAATTATAGACCGGCCTTATTATTATTATAGGCCTTAGCCAGTGTTTTGCTCAAAGTCCTGGAAAAAAATATGCTGCACAGATTGAGTTTTTTCCTTGCTACCACAACCAGTTTGGCTTTGAGGCTATGCATGGTACTGATTTAGGTATCCATGCGCTTCTGTGTTAATTGGTTTAATTGATGCCTCTAAAGCCTTTGAGCGAGTAAACCGTCATAAGCTGTTCAAAAATTTTTTATTAAAGATGAGTGCACAACGTTATAATCAGAATCCTGGCATATTGGTGCAACTATCAGAATATGTAGGTCAAATGGGGAAATGCAGTTTCTGTTCCATTTGGCGTTGGTAATGGCAGTTAGCCAGTGGGTGGGTTACTTTCACCAGCCCTCTTTAACGTGTACATGGACGATTCATGACGATTTGTACAGACAAATGTTATATGCGCAAGCAACATGTTGGTTAGAACATGTCATAGGTGTTACGAAAATGTTAAGATCAAGATGTTTAAGGCATATTGCAGTCCTCTTTATACTGCTCCCTTATGGATGAAGTTTAAGAAGTCTAGCATCCAAAAGCTCAAAGGCAGAAATGGATTTCAGCTGGGCATTGATTCATGCGACACTGCAAACTTTTCCAAGATGTGGAGCTAGTAGAACCTCATTTTGTGTTTAAATGTATGCCAGGGTAAAACGAGCTGGACTCGCATGATTGTCCATATTTGTGCAGCGCATATGATGAAGTTGATATCAAACAAGGCCTCCAAGATGAAGTGCATCACAGCTACAAGAGAACAATTCATGTATGCTTTTGCATTATTGCAAAATGCATGCACTCTGGATGAAGTTCACTTCATACTTTTGTTTTATTTGTAATGTTTTCACATTGCATGAGCTGACTCATTCTTCAAACAGCCTTAATGACTTGAATGCTGCCATTGAAAGACAAAACATTGCAAAGGAAGTAAAGGAGGTGATGTTTATTATCTAAATTTGAAAGGGAGGAGCAACTAGAAAATCCATCGCAGTTGGAGGAGCACGGGAAGCCTCCCAACCCACACCACTGTCCACATTGAAACCATATATTGCAACATTTACGCTGTGGAGTGGTTTCATGCGTCAACACCTAAAAACAAAAAAACAAAAAAACAAAAACGAGAGACACAAACACTTTAGCAGAGAACTGGTTCCGTAATCGTTGTCCCGGCCAGTTTGTACTTAATATGCAGGAATTCATATCTGGACGAATATGTGAGATGGATGTGCTCTCTGCCCGCCGAGCTGAAGTGGAGGCAATAGGTGACGGGATGAAAACATGACCGAGGAGCCATTAAACAAAGAGGAGTGGAGGAAAAGGTCTGCAAAAAAATAGCAAAAAAAAAAAGCCAAAAAGTGTCGATGTTGACTTGACCAACATGCGCACGGTGGACAACATTTTGCACAGTACATGTTGCACCTCCTGATGGCTGGAAACATCATTTTGTTGAACACATACAGAGACTATCAAAGCAAACAAATTGGATGCATTCATTGTTGGTTCATCAACTCTTCCAAGAAAAAAAAAAAAAGGTGGGCTGAAGGCAAAATTGCCTGGCTGAGAAACAATTAAGAATTCCGAATGAAAAATAAATGGAATATGCTTTTGGGACAGAAACACGTTTCATTGTTGCTCACTTGCATCCCATGCAGATGACTACACATGCCACCGAATGCCCCGTGTTCATAAAAGCAAACAGTTTTGGACAAATGTTTCAATTCAGAGCTAATTTGATGTGGAGTCGTTAAGTAAGCCAATTTATTATGATAAAGACATCCCCAAAAATGTTTTGTAACAATATTCCAATGTCATTGCGCAAAGAACGGTGTACCATGTGATGGCAAAAGACAGACAGTGACTCGTAACTTTTTACATGGACTGCCATCAGTGCTTGTTATAGGTCTGATGAAAGGACTAACTGTTACACTTCCTGGTGTTTGCATCACATCCACTCGGCAAATTGTTCGGGAGGGGCGGGGGGTTGACTGCTAAGAAATACTGGTTCTCTCAAATACAGCACTTAAATGACAACATTCATCCAACCAAACATTCTAGGAGAAAGGTGAGCTGGTGATTTCACAAAATCCCAATTACATTTAACTGTGTGTCTATTCTGATGCAAACTGTCTGCTCACCAGTTTCAAAATAGTTGGTCTGACCTACCATCAGATGGACAGGAGTCACTTTGTTTCCACCAGTTGCCTGGTCCTGGGTAGAAATATTACGATGGTATGGTGGAGTTGGCTCAACCAGGGAGATGGAATGTTGAAGTCAATGGAGCAAAGATCAACCAATTGATGAAAACACATTGCTGCCCTGGACACCTTGTTCTTGTCAGAGATGGGAATTCCAGGTCCAGAAAGTAAAAACCCTGCCACAGTTTCACTTTGGCTACAGGTGCTTGTACTCAACAGGCAGGTAAACGAGGTTATTTCGAGGGTTTTTACTATCTTGACCTGGTTTTTCCCATCACTGGTTCTTGTTAAAGTATTTCAAATGCCAGTCGTAATAAATGTTTTACTGGTTCTATGCCTACATGGGTCCGCTTTAGTGAGAGTTAAAAACCACCCCTTAAAAGTTTTAATGTTAATCAAAAACAGTGACTTGGTTGGAACAACATTCTCAAAAGTTGAAATTTACAGGAAATGTTTTCTGACTTTAAACAACACTACTGAGTGGGGCAAAAGTTACTCGGCATCATAATTATTTTGTCTTTGTGTGTGGTTTTTAAACAGTTCAAGTTCAAATTATTTATACTCTATGGAATGTGTGCTGGTAGTCAATTAGTCAAATAATAATAATTGCAAATGTGTTAAAAACACAAAACACAATGCAGTATTCTTCAAATTGCAATGGACTATACACACTGCATTGGATGGGATTGCAATTGATTGCCAATGATGCTTGTCAGTAGCGCATTGACCGACAGTCTACGTGCCCCAAACACAGCTCAAATGCCAACTAATTTAATTATCATCTGTGCTGTGTGCCATCTTCAATTACTTTAAACCTGGCTTTTATTTTCTTTCTTTCACTTTTATTTTATAATTTGTATTCAGAGGCGGTTCTTGCTAGATTTGTGGCCTTAGTGAATCCCTTTGTGAATCCCTTGGTGAGCACCCCCCCCCCCCCCCCCCCCCCTCCACCCCCACCTCCATGCTCAATAACAACTGCAGCCCTCCAACCTCACCTCCACTACACCTGGCCCAACAACAACAAAAAAATGGGACTTGCTATCAACGCAACAATCAATATATTGTCGTGTCTGTGAAAATTGCTCCCTGCTCTGCAGTGTGTACACATTTAGACCAGGCATGCCGCTTGGTGGTAAACCAGAAGTGCTACGAACAAAAACATTTTTGTCAGCCAGCATAATAAACATATCCTTTAGGTATACTTATGACTAGGGGTGTTAAAAAAAAATCGATTCGGCAATATATCGCGATACTACATCGCGCAATTCTCGAATCGATTCAATAGGCGGCTGAATCGATTTTTAAACTTCCATTTTTAATGGAAAAATATTCAACAAAACGTCTGACTTCGGGTTAGGATTCACACCTTGAGCATGGAAGAATGTTATATGAACGGAACATTAAGCCTTAATATTTTATTTTAATGCTGTTCAAACATGAAACAGATTGCAACCTGTATAAGACTGAAGTTTCAGATAAATAAATAATACATTTTCATACAAATCTTACACTCAACAAGTTTACTGATTAGTATTTTCTAAATTTGAAAGAAAAAAATCGCAACAATCAACTTATAAATTTGTATCGGGATTAATCTGTATCGAATCGAATCGTGACCTGTGAATCGTGATACGAATCGAATCGTCAGGTACTAGGCAATTCGCACCCCTACTTATGACTGTTATTATAAAATGCAAGTAAATTAATGTAAAATATCGGGATGCGTATTGCTTTGAAGATCATGTATTGGGATACATACTGTATGTATCGCGATACGTATCGTATCGTGAGGTTGGCGGCAATACCCAGCCCTAGTCCAGGAGGCATCCGAACCAGATGCCCGAGCCACCTCAGCTGGCTCCTCTCAACGCGGAGGAGCAGCGGCTCGACTCTGAGTCCCTCCCGGATGACCGAGCTTCTCACCCTATCACTAAGGGAGAGCCCGGACACCCTGCGGAGGAAACTCATTTCGGCCGCTTGTATCCGGGATCTTGTTCTTTCGGTCACGACCCACAGCTCGTGACCATAGGTGAGGGTTGGAACGTACATCGACCGGTAAATCGAGAGCTTCGCCTTTTGGCTCAGCTCTTTCTTCACTACGACGGACCGATACGAGACCGCATCACTGCAGACGCTGCACCGATCCGCCTGTCGATCTCTCGCTCCATCCTACCGTCACTCGTGAACAAGACCCCAAGTAGATGAGTTCAAGTATCTTGGATCTCAGCCCCGACCCTGAGAGGACACGCCCACCCTTTTCCGACTGAGGATCATGGTCTCGGACTTGGAGGTGCTGATCTTCATCCCAACCGCTTCACACTCGGCTGCAAACCGCTCCAGTGAGAGTTGGAGATCCAGGCTTAATGAAGCCAACAGCACCACATCATCTGCAAAAAGCAGAGATGCAATGCTGAGGCCACCAAACTGGACCCCTAGAAATAGGACAGGCTGCGCCTAGAAATTCTGTCCATAAAAGTTATGAACAGAAAAAATCCCATTGCCTCACATTTTTAATAATCGTTCTCATCACAATGTCCATTGCGTTTACCATATAGTTTATCCTGTATCCTGATTTCAGTATTGGGAAAGGCTGAATAATATTACAGTATTGATCCACCCAAAACTATAACATGCATTGGATGCATATGGTGTGAGATGGAAGTCTGGGCTTCCCTAAGATGCTGCCCCCGTGGCGTGACCACAGCTAAATGGAGAAAAATGGATTGATGGATTACTTAATTTTACTCCTGCATTAACTGAAACTGCATCCCACTGTCAAGCTCTTGTTTTGAGTGCTTAAAAATACTGCATCTAGAATTCATTTTGTGGTTTGAAGTTCCAAGAAGTCATGGTTGTCGGGAGACTGTTCCTCAATTGTTCGGATATACTGTATGTCATTATTGAGTCATTGTTGGTCTCACAAAAAACTATTATGCAACAGCATTCTTCAATGTAGGGCATTTATCTCCAAGATGGATAGTGTGTCTTCATCTTTTCTCTGTCTCAATTTCCCTCCACAGATTTAGATGCTCAGTACTCATTAACCCGGGCCCAGCGCGTCAGGGCAGCCATGTTTCCAGAGACACTGGTGGAGGGAGAGGCAGCCATACCAGTTCAAGCAGATCCCACACAACAGAGCAATGTTCAAAGACTGGCCGAGCCCTCGCAGTTACTAAAGACAGCCATAGTTCACCTGATAAATTACCAGGATGATGCTGAGCTGGCCACAAGAGCAGTGCCAGAGCTCACCAAGCTCCTTGCAGATGATGATCCGGTACTTTTATGTTTCATTGTGAGGATTTCTTCACTCACAATTATCCCTTTAAACGATCTTGCTCTGTTAACTAGGTAGTGGTGAACAAGGCAGCCATGATTGTCAACCAGCTCACTCGGAAAGAGGCTAGTCGCCGGGTGCTGGTGCAGTCTCCGACCATGGTCGGAGCCGTGGTTCGTGCCATGACAACGGCAGTTGACATGGAGACGGCTCGGTGCACTGCAAGCATCCTCCACAGCCTGTCACACCAGAGCGAGGGACTGCAGGCCATATTTAAGTCCGGAGGGATCCCAGCGCTTGTCCGCATGCTGAGGTAGAATGGTTTTAACTGGTGGACAAAAGGCTCAGATTTGAAAGTAATGACACACATGCTACTGATCGTTTTTGTCACACATTAGTGGACATGTGTCTTATGTATTTTTAAACTTTTACATCCAAGCAATTGTAGTTCATATCGTCTTGAGTTGAGTTTATTTTAGACATGAAGAAAAAGGGAAAAAAACAAAAAAATAACAGTAATTACAATAAAATAATAAAAAATAACCAAAGAAAACGTTTGACAAAGCGCACCTAACATTAGTTTTCCATGCTCAAAAGAGAGTGGGAAGAACCCAAGAGGCATATTAAACCCCACCCCTTCTCCATATTTTCTTAATTTGTATATCTATTCTTCATCCATGATAAATAATAATAACTAGACTAAGTGCAATTTCTGAAGAAATTGCGTGGGAATGCTGAAAGCTGACAGAATGCTAATAGCTGAATGCTAATGAAGGAAATGGAAAGATAAATTCAGTGAAAGTTACAAAGTGATTATCTATTAATTACTAGTAATAGTAGAAGTAGAGGTAGTAGTAGTAGTCATCGTCGTTGACACAGTCGTAGTATTACTAGTAATTATTAAGTAGTAACTTGTAGTTAAACAACAAATAAAAACCTATCCACCCATTCTCAGTCAGTCGTCAGCTGTAGTCACCTACCATAAATAACTAGTATAATACAGTTTTTTAATTAATCTATTTATAAGCAATGCCTATACTCCCATTTCACATCTTTGGGTGCTGGTGCTAAAAAAAAAAAAAAAAAAAAAAAAAGATTATCAGCAAACTTCAGCTAAAATTAGCACAAAGAAGTATGCCATGTCAGTCTAGTTGACACAAAACACAACTTTTTGTATTGACTTTGCTTGTTTTGTGGTGCAAAGTCATTCTGGACAGATTATTTTCCAAGTTTAGAAGGATTGAAGTGCAGAAATCTAATTCAAGCAACTCTGTTTTGTTATTCTCGCTCCTTGTATAGAACTACTGTAATTGGTGTAATCATAGCCAAAAGACAAATGTAAAAAATAAATATATAATATAATATAATATAATATAATATAATATAATATAATAGAATAGAATAGAATACCTAGTTTACAAATTCAATTAAAAAAAAAACAATCTCGTGATAAGACAATCACAATATATTTTGCGTGGTGCCATTAGATTGCTTAGTCTTCCTGAAATAAAATCTTGAATAACATTTCCATTGCCATCCTATGCCACTTTTTTTTCACAGTTCACCTGTGGAGTCAGTTTTATTTTACGCCATAACCACCCTTCACAACCTTCTGTTGCATCAAGAGGGAGCCAAGATGGCAGTGCGTC
Organism: Festucalex cinctus; assembly: GCF_051991245.1. Taxonomy (NCBI): domain Eukaryota; kingdom Metazoa; phylum Chordata; class Actinopteri; order Syngnathiformes; family Syngnathidae; genus Festucalex; species Festucalex cinctus. Next base: position 37,478,833 of record NC_135411.1, read on the forward strand.
TTGCTGATGGCCTTCAGAGGATGGTGCCGTTACTGAAAAAGAGCAATCCCAAGTTCCTCGCAATTACTACAGACTGTCTACAGCTCCTGTCTTACGCCAACCAAGAGAGCAAGGTGAATGTGGTCAGGTGTGGATGTTCAACTTTGAGTGAGAAATTTATTTTCAACTGTCTGCAATTACTGACCTTGTGCTTCCTGGTTTTGATAGCTAATCATACTCGCCAATGGAGGCCCAGAGGGTCTGGTGTTCATCATGAGGAACTACAACTACGAGAAGCTGCTATGGACCACCAGTCGAGTACTCAAAGTACTGTCTGTGTGTCCCAGCAACAAGCCCGCCATAGTAGAAGCTGGTAAAAATAAAGCACTAGTAATGCAAAATAATGATAGGTGATGAAGGCAGTGTTCTGTTAATCTATATTTACATCTTCTCCAGGAGGTATGCAAGCTTTGGGTCAGCATCTCACAGGGTCGAGTCAACGTCTGATTCAGAATTGTCTATGGACGCTTCGCAACCTGTCAGATGCCGCAACAAAGCAAGTATGTATGGCTCAATTTCGAAGCTTTCAATGATATTGGGCCTACCACAACTCCTGAAAACAAAATTGTGTTCAGCCACTCTCACGTCCTTCTCCACAGATATCAAAATTGAGCTCAATGAACGAAAGCACATCTTCATAAATTAACAATAGCTATGTTAAACCAGGGATGCATGAGAATGTGAGCAAAAGTTACTACAGACAAACAAAAGACAACAGTAAAAATCCACTAAAGGTTTGTGTGGCTTTTGCACGGCGCTAACTGTTAAAAACATTTACAAAACACGAGCAGATGGTGAAATTTCTTACGAACTGCACTGCCAAGCAGAACGTGCCTTGTTGTGCCTCTTTTGCGCTTATTTAAACGAGGTCATATGCATATACACATTTGACGGAACACAATCTCCTCATTGAGAAACAGCGTCTAATTCACAAACACCAGTGGCAGTAGCCACATGCAGCTTGAGTGATGCAAATAACTGCGACTGGAAGATGATGTAAACTTGACGCTATCAATGGAAGCGTGTCCATGGTGGCAAAAATTGGCGCATGGAGAAAGGCATTGTCATGCCAGACACAACCACCTGCATCCCTATACATGCAGATCATGCACTGTGCATAGGGTGCCATTCGGCATGGGGGGTGGGGTGCATTTTGTGTTACAATACGCCAACGCCAATCCGCCCGCATCATCATTCACACGTGATGCATTAACATGCTACATATGTCCGCATCAATTTAAAAACATCACAAATTATAGCATTATGGCAGCCCCGATGGAAGCAAGAGAGATGACAAAGAAGCTTTTCACCTGTGGCCTTGCTTGAAGTTTTGTTATTTTATTTTTTTAAACAAGTGTTTACATCGGGGAAAAAAAAGAAAGAAGGTGTAATAAGAAACATGTCTGCTGGTTTAAAGGACCCACTGAGGGCAGTGTCCTTCATAATCCATAAATGCAATACATTTGGAACTTTTAGAGGTCTTTCCTTGAGATGGAAGGGAGGTGACCAAGAACCTGATGATCACACACTGTCATAGCTCCAGTCGGTATATTTGTCTTGCACAGACTGTGCTGCAGCTGAGCTTGCTGTAATGATTCATTTTTTTGAACTCTCTCAACTGTTCTCTCTTTCTCTCCAGGAAGGTTTAGATGGTCTACTGCAGATATTAGTCACCCAGTTGGGTTCAGATGATGTCAATATGCTGACCTGCGCAACAGGCATCTTGTCCAACCTCACTTGTAACAACTCACACAACAAGGTAGCATTGAAACTAGTTGCATTTGTTGCATTTACTGTTTTAATTACAAAGAAAACAATCTTTTCCTAAAAGGAAGACACCATAACAAATGTTTTGAGATGTCATACGTCTTGTTGACTAAAATAACATAGTTATACATCACTTCTTTGTTTTTGTGTGAGAGTACTTTTAGTTCAGATCCATTTAAAGTCCCTGTAAACTGTCATTAGATATCAATCATACCACACAGCGAAATGCCTACACATTACTACAAGTATATGCTTGAGCTGTGAAAATATTCCCCCCAAAATCCCCTGGTGGCTGGGTCATCGTGGGGTTTCCATGCCATGACGAGAGACGCTAGCCATCAGCTGGGTTGCAAGCTAACTGGTAACACTCTTGGCCAATGGATGGGTAGCGGGCTTATGCGCAGCATCACCTCATCACTTGGTGTTTTGTCTGCAGCTCCAAGGAGAGTCAATCGTTTATTAAACAAGTTGGCACTTCTAATTCAGCCTGTGGCTCACTCAACAAGACATAATTTCAGCTACCTTTTTGTCCCAACAGATTACGGTAGCCTGAATAAACACTTGGGAATTTATATGTGAAGTCCAGTCAGAAATGTCTTTGAAATATGTTCTAGCTAAAAAAAAATATCATTGTAAATACATCCCATTTAAATAATGTGGCAAGCTGTTCTAAATTGTCACATCCAGGAGATGCATTTTCAAGTATAAGCATAACTAACAACAGTAGCTAACTGCACATTGTACTGTAGAAATTATGGCATTGATATGTATTGGTGTTGTGCTCTCTTTTTTTTTTTTTTTTTTTCAGACTCTCGTCACTCAGTTTGGCGGGGTAGAGGCACTAATCCACGCTGTACTGCGTGCTGGGGAAAAAGAAGATGTTGCAGAGCCGGCAGTTTGCGCCTTGCGTCACCTCACGTCTCGCCACCACAATGCTGAGCTGGCCCAGAATGCCGTGCGACTGCACTATGGCGTCCCTGCTGTGGTCAAGCTGCTGGGGCAGCCTCATTACTGGCCTGTTATAAAGGTGAGAAAAGGACCACTGTGCTACTGTGGAAAGGAAAGGAAATGGAAATAACGCACAGTTTAGCTGTCAAGTGTAAAAGTCGAGGGATAGTCTGCAATGTGACATTTGCACTGAAGCATATCCTTTTAGGTGTAATAAAAACATGCATACAAATAGCTATTACGTTTGAGAAGTGGCCACAGACAAGAACAAGAACATCATAACACCCATTTCCCATCATGCTTTGACAGCACTTTCCGGCATGCTGTGTCCCTGGAGAGACGTGTGCTCTGAATACATCAGGGATTCATGTTTTTTATGTTTTATTTTCAGAGGAGGAGTCTTGAGAGAGCTACATGACAGCATTTGGATTTTAGCTAATTTAATAACCTGTCTAAATTGAATGAAAAATTAAAGCTTTACTAGAGGTTCATTAAATATATATATATATATATATATATATATATATATATATATATATATATATATATATATATATATATTCACCATGTTAAAAAAAAAAAAAAAAAAAAATCAAGCCTTTATTCCTGCTCTCGGATGCTGACTGAGTGTGTGGCGAAACATTTAGCCACTTAGCTATTTTACTGCCATACATTATCAAAAAAACAAAACAAAAAAAACAGTGCCAGCCGATTTTGAGCATTTTAACTCATCCTTCAAGGCAAACAGAATATTGTGTACTTTTACTACATATACAATGTTGGTACCAAATGAAAGATCGCATTCCATTCTTTCATTAGAAAAAAACAAACAATGTTTCTACCTTATTCCGTTCGTTAGTAATAATAACCATTTGAAAAGAGGTCATTTGAGTGAAAAGATGAGAAAACAAGCTTTTTGTGAAAATACATTTTCTCCAAAAGTCACTTTGACACTAAATATTTTTGTTTTGTGACGCTCTGCAAATTAGGTTTAATGTGACAAAAGCTTTTTCTCATTCACACCATCCTTGAAAACGTTTGATTTCATCCAATTTCATCAGATTCCGTCATGTTTCATTGTAATTCCGTACACCGGCAGCCCCTTAAAAAGAGATTCAGTGCTGCAGTTCACGTCATTTAACGTTTATGGCGGCATACATCGCGATTTTACTTATCGTTATTAAACGTTTTTGGGAGTCAAAGAGTTAAGCAGTCTGTTTTCGGAGTTTGGGAGCTCACAAGATGAGCTGTGATTGGTCGTTACCTGAGCCCTGAGCAACTGTGATGTCATTTTCAGTTGACAGCAAGTGGCAAAGTAGCCGCCGCCTGAGATGGACAGATTTTGGTGCTTAATTTATATTTCAATTGATTATTATTGTTATGTTGTGGAGTTGGATCCCAAAAACACAGACACAAATAAGAGTTTAACACTTTATTCGCATAAAAAAAATCTTGTTTACGCGGAACGTACTCACGAGTTAGACCAGAAACAACGAGAAGGTATCATGGATCAAGAGGCGTGGAACTAACTTGGGCTATGGAGAGGTGAACAGAGAAATAATTTGGCAAAAAACAAACTTCTCCGGTCTGACTATTATAGTCTGTGAATGAATCTGATAGGCTGCGACCAGGCATGCGGGTAACTCTGATAGGTTGCTGAAACACGACTGACATGGATGAATATGATAAGCTGCTGACCGACATGCGGGTGAAACTGGCAGGCTTCTGACCAGTTGAAAGAGATTCCAACAGATTCCTGACATCACACAGTTGCTGGTTACATGCTGATTACATCAGTTCAAAGAAAACAAAACATGTCAGACATCATGAGGCAGTTGCAACAACAAAACACAGTCATGACATCTACTCTAGAGTATTTTAGAACAGTGTTTCTCAACCCTGTCCAGCCTGTTTTCCAAGTCTCCCGATTCCAAAGCATGTGAGGATCATTTTCGGCCTTCTCCAGAGCTTATTGTTGAGCTGTCATTGGAATCTCCTGCATTTGAACAGGGAGACATGGAAAACAGGCTGGAGAGACCTTCCAATTAATTATTGAATTTAAAGACATATACAACAGTATAAAAAAGATCTCTTTTCTCAGTTGATTTGTCCTGTCTCGTCTTGTAACAGCATTCTTACAACTGCAATGTACCATATATATTTAGTAACTCATTTACTCTCAGCCATTTCCACTCAAGCAACCCCCTTCGCTCACGGCTGTTTTACTGGATTTTGACTGATTTTGCAAGGCCCACAGAATATTGTGTTCTATTGCTATAAAAACATGGAACCTACCAAAAGAAAGATTAGAGTCTCTTCTTTCTTCAGTGAAAAAAAGTAGGCTATATTTCTGTTATATATATCTGTTTCCATTTTCCAATTAGCAATAGAATATAGCTAAGTTTCATCATTCACAAATTTGTTTTAAACACTGGGAAAAGGAGCCTTTTTGCAACATGACCCTGGTTGCTCTCTTACATTGTTATGCGCGAAACAAACTGTCGACTTCTCCGCTCCCCGCGAGGAAAACTGGACAAAATATACAGGAATTTAAGACCAAAACCGCAGAACTACGGTATTGTATTTTAGAGGACACTGACAGAAATATTTTCATTGATTTTAATTTGAAGAGGTCGGGCATGCACCGCATTAATAGCTTACTATGACCGCTCACCACTGGTATGTAGTGTGACTGATTTAATCCCAAAGGCTAATTCAAGTGTAAATAAACCTGTGAAACTTCCCCAACTTGAATACTGTTTGTTCTTTTGAAGAAGAACCCATTAACAGCCAAAATTGCCTGTCTTACGTTGCTGACATTTCTAAGAACAATGCAAGATTCCCCATGTGTGTGTGTGTGTGTTTGCTTATCATCACTAAGGCTACCTTGGATACGGTGCATCACATCTTTATTTATACAAGAGTTGAGTGGATGAGTTTAGCGCTTCTCTAATAAGCAAGTGGAACTGCCATACGGACACCCCAGATGTAAAACTACCTTTACAGCTGACCCACATAGAGTCTGGAACATCTTGTTGTGACAAGTCTTTGATGTGTCTTTCCCCTAAGTTCCATCTGGCTTCTCTTCAGGCAAAACATCAGATACTGTGTGATTACTTGATTTAATTCACAAGTTCCAAAGGTCTACATATTTCCAGAGTTCAAGTGGACCTTCTTGACTTTGATATTGCTATTCAGCTGACAAAGGCAGAATATAAATAGAATCAAACCATCAATTTTCTAAACACCCATTTTATTCATTGAATAAAGTGGTGTATTCAGAAGTATTTGTCGAGCATCTAACCCCACAAGCTGCATTCCAAAAACAAACAAACAAACAAACAAACTGGTGTTATACACTCAGAACATGCTACTTAAAAAAAAAAAAAAAAACAAGTTTGTGAAATTCTTTACAGACCAGTCAAGTTTAAGCAGTATTGTACTGTATCATTCTACATAATTTTTAAAATGCAACAACATGAATAAATATATTTGGTGGGAGATGTGCCAAATTATGCTAAAAACCATTAAAACAATCCTTAATTTCTCAGTGAACATGGAAAAATTCTGATATTATCTAGGAATGTGTCTACTGTTATGCCCATTTATGCTAATAGTTTGGCATTTGCGGAGGTTGGCCTTATGCTGTGTTTTTTGCAGCAAGTGCTGAAAACTTGCTCTGGTGTAAACAGAACAAAAACGGGAGCTTTATGATGTGTTTCCATGGTAAAAGTCCAACTTCTCCTAGGATACTGTCAAGGTGTCAAATTGCTTCTGCATCTGTCAATGTGTCAAAGAAGCCTGGTTTGTTGAACACAAAGAGAACAATTTGTGGCTCATTTCAACTGTCAGGTTTGGTGGAGGAGGAAAAATGCAGTTGGGTTGTTTTAATAACGTTGGCTGAGGAACTTTTGATGCTTGGGCAAACAATTCAACAATGTGAAACTTAAATAAATGTAAATGTGTATGTTGAATTTGAATTGTGTGTCCAAATTTCCATCCTATCTATCCATTTTCTTGCGTGTCTTTATTAGGTTATGGAAGAGCTGGAGCTCTGGATAGACAATTGCAGTCCGTCATTTCCTGTACCGGTACTTGTAATTGTTATGAATGGTGTAAGAATGTGTGTATGGGTGCATGTGAGGCTTTGTAAAACGCTTTTGACACCATGTGGTGTATAGCTAAAGCACTGCACTATATCAAAAAGCAGTCCATTTACCATTTTCATGAGCACAATGGTTTTGTTAATCCAAAAAAATATATATATATGCTTGATGGCTGCAACATAGGCACTAAGCTAATTACCGGATCATATTATCTCATTCCATTCAAATTGACATTCGTGCAGGTGTGCATACCCTGGAAGTGAGTGGTGACCAGGCTGTGACCCTGAACAGGATAAGTAGTAGAAACGTGATGGATGGGTGGATGTTGAGCTTTGTGTAAAATTGAGGTTAATATGACACTTCTGCTATAAATATGCACCCCCTTGCTCAGATAATGAAATATGATCACGCACAACATAGATGACAAAAACTTCTGTCCTTGTCCATAGATTTTTACATGTACGGTACTGTGATGTAGTATGTTTTGCTAATAACATTTTATAATTGTGGTTTAAATAATTTTACCATTCAGATTTCTTTCTTTTGGTGTACTTTGGAGTTACAGTACACCTGGTGGTGTCCAAACTAAGGCCCGGGGGCCATTTGCAGCCCGCCGTCCATTTTTCAGTGGGCCGCAACATATGCTAAAAATGGCATTTGACTAAGTTCATATAAAATAAAATAAACAAAAATGTTTGGAGATGGTCAAAGTAAGAAGGGATGGTATCGAAAAACAGGTGTCATTAAAGGTTATTTTAGTTAACTAAAACTAATGAAAAAACTAAAACTAAAATTGAAAAAACAATATTGTTACCAAAATAAAATAAAAACGAAAATGCTTTTTAAAAAACGAAAACTGAAAGTACATTTTATGTCTACAAATTAACTAAAACTAACTATAATTATAGCAAACTTGTCCTTCGTTTTAGTCTTTGGTAATTAATTTAATGCATGAGCCTTTGGGGATGATTTTAAATGTGATTTTTATTTTGATATAAACCGGAATAATGACGTTTGAAAGTATGTCACACAGAAGTGACGTCATATAGCAGCAGCCAATAGAAAAGCACCTTCAGATGACATTGCTCCCATGCTGTTTTTTAAATATTGTGCACAAGTAATACACACTAAAAAAAAACAACCCTAATACTAATACTGAAACTAACAAATTAAACTAAAACTAAGCATTTTTTTTAAAGAATTAAACTAATAAAAACTAACAGAACCACCCTGAAAACTAATAAAAATTAACTAAAATGAAAATTCCAAAACTACAATAACCCTACTGCATATTACAAATAAATTGGTTTTATATACTGTAGTATTTTTCTAAATATGCAAAAGCACAATAAATTATTTGTACAATTTTTAGGATTAAACACAATTTCTCTTCATAACATTTATGTGGCCCTTGCGTCCTTCTGATTTTCTGTATGTGGCCCTCAAATGAAAAAGTTTGGACACCCCTGCAGTACACTGTTCTGATGAGTTTTTTTTTTCCCCTTCTTTTTAAACCTGTTTGTGTGTTACATTAGTCTGAGTGTAAGATTATTTTTTTGTCTGCTATGATTTGACTAATTCATCCAGGCTACAGTTGGCCTCATCCGGAACCTTGCGCTGTGCCCAGTTAATCAAGCACCCCTGAGGGATGCGGGGACTATCCCACGATTGGTAAACCTACTGTTAAAGGCTCACCAGGACACACAGAGACATGCCTCATCTTCCCAGCAGACATATCAGGTGTGAAGATCTCACACACACACTACAAGATATTACATACAGCATATGTTCAATGCTCATTTCTGCTTTCTGAATATTTTTAATAGGATGGTGTCCGTATGGAGGAGATTGTAGAGGGCTGCACAGGTGCACTTCACATTCTGGCCAGAGATCCTATTAACAGAGGAGAGATTGCCAGCATGCAGACCATACCACTTTTTGTGCAGGTACACTCTGATTCAGGACTAACAACACAATAAATTCGATATGACAGATAGGAGGAAGGAAGTCGATTTTTATTTAACACACAACCTTTCCCCCTTCTGCTGCTTGCAAGAGTGATAATACTTTCTTCTTCATTCCTGGAATATAATCAGGATTAGGTTTAATATGATTACAAGCAGTGGAATTTCTTTAGCGATTGCACTGGCTGTGATGTTTTGAAATGCGACAGACATGATGTTGAAGGAATATCAGCAAGGAAATGGAATGCGGCAAGAATGAGACTTACTAGACAGTCACTGTTTGTCAAAAAGTTCTGTTTCACAAAAGGGAAATAGGAAAAAAAAAGCTTTTGAAAAGACATTTGTTTGTCCGAAATTCTCACATGGCAAACGTGTGTTGTGTGTCCAGCTGCTATACTCATACGTGGAGAACGTGAAACGAGTAGCTGCAGGAGTTTTGTGTGAATTGGCTCTGGACAAACAGTCTGCGGAACTCATCGACGCAGAGGGCGCATCAGCACCACTCATGGAATTACTGCACTCCAACAACGAGGGAATCGGTATGTCCTTTTTTTATTTATACAAATGTGAAATAATGCACACAAACTCACAGGTGTTTGGCAGTTGGATCCGGGCCAACTTTCACAAAATGTCCCACTGTATAGGATAAATTGTGCCTAAACTTGGTGAAGGCATAAATGACAGTGATTAAGTCTCATGATCAGTTGTGCTCATTGGTAAAAATGTTGCAACCATGCACAAAATAGACATTTTTTACATTTATGTGTGTAGAGCTCAAAACAACTCGACGACTGACTATATCTTTGTGAGGTAATTCCTTGTGTTTTATCTGACTCACTGTTTATTCACTTTCTGCTTACTAACTGCCTAAATCGCTTCCTTTTCCTGCCAGAAACACTCACATTTATAGAGTTTGTTTACTTCAACCTTTAGCTGGAGTTCTTTCAACAGTCTTTCAAATGCTTTGTTGAAAGCTATTGCTGTGAACTGGAGGCAAGTCTCATATTTATATAAAAACAGGATTTAATACAAAATAATGTGGGTGTGCCCTGCGATTGGCGGGCAACCAGTTCAGGGTGTCCCCCGCCTACTGCCCGAAGCCGGCTGGGATAGGGTCCAGCACCCCCGCGACCCTTGTGAGGAGTAAGCGGTCAAGAAAATGGATGGATGGAGAATGTGGGTGAATAATATAACAAGGAATTAATAGAGGTCTTATTTCTTAAACACAATTGAAATTGTATTGACTCAAATTTAAGTCAGATGAGACTTTTAGCTGCTGTTCAACCATCCAAGATGCCTAGTTGTGTTATGTTTGGAAACACTGTGAAGTAAAAATAAACGAAACATCAGAATTATGTGAGATGGAGTGGGATGTGTAAAAGTTGAGAAGAAAGTATTTGTCACCTATGTAGAGACACATCCTGCAAAATAACCATAAGCGCTGTAGCTGAAAATGCAGAAATAAGTTCTAACTGCCATTTGTGAAATATTAACTCAGCATGGTGCTTGATTAGCAGATGATTGTTTTTGTGGTTTTATTATTAATTTGTGGAATTATTTTTTTTTGTAATGACAGTGTGAGGACATTGGTGTTGGCAGAAAATAGGTGATTCCTCAAACCTCACTCTAAAAACAGCTGGGTCGAAAACGTAAATAGCGTCAAAAAGGGACCGACCCACCTTTTTGGGTCATTTATTTAAACCTCACAAATATGAGTAAAATGCATAAATAACAAAATAACTGAATTTCTTGGATTGCCCATTCCCACCACCGGGGAGGGGCAATCCAAGAAATTCGGCTACACATGCATATTTCCTCTTCATTCATGCTTTTTCCACAAGGCATCAAAATTACTGTACAGTAAACCTGGCCGGCCTGGCTGGCCTTATGCATCACCGGCCAAAGTGGCGAGTAAGTTTTTATCAACACACATTAGGCACGTGTTAATTCAGAACCCTTCAAAACTATCTGTACTAAAGTACAAAACTGTCTGGACCAACGCATCCTGTCATAATCATGGTCGATCAAAGAGCAATACAACAATCTGAACTGATGCGACACATACAGGTATGTTTGCGCGGCAACCAATTAGCCACCACCACATACTGTATTGTCCGTGCAATTTTGTTCTGCAAATAGTGATTGAAAATTCAGTGGTTTTATCTGCAGCTCCCCCAGAGGTTGTTTCTATGAGCAAGACATGGTTCCGTTAATTACTTTTGATAAGCTTGTTGGCACCATGCAAAGCAGAGTCCGGCGTGTGTGGGGATTTAGTGAATGAGGCAATTGCTTTATGTTGAGATAAGGTAGAAAAACACCAACTAAAATATAAGCTTGTTTTGTGACATTGGAGCTTGTTATTGCATTTCATGAGACAATTAGGTTCAAGCAAAACCTGAACTGAATTTTGTAGCGGTGGCTGAGAAGCATTCAATACAAAAGTATTGCAATAATTTGCCAACATTATTGATGTCACAATTAGGGCTTCAACTAAGGATTACCTCAATAATTGATTAATCTGTTGATTTTCTCAATTAATCAATGAATTTGATAAAAAAAAAAAAAATCTCTTTATTACAGGACATTATTTCAAATTGAAAGGGCAGAGCCAGGGTGGCTGACTGCTTAGCACGTCCGTCTCCCAGTGCTGAGGAAGCAAGATCGAGTCCGGGCTTCGGCCTTCCTGGGTGGAGTTTGCATGTTCTCCTCGTGCCTGTGTGGGTCTTCTCCGGGTACTCCAGTCTCCTGCCACTTTCCAAAGACATGCATGGGAGGTTAATTGGGCGCTCTGAATTTTCCCGAGGTGTGCTTGTTTGTATGTGTGGGTGGATGGTTGTTCGTCTCTGTGGGCCCTGCAATTGGCTAGCAACCATTTCAGGGTTTACCCCCCCGCCTACTGCCTGAAGCCGTCTGGGATAGGCTCCAGCACCCCCGTGACCCTTGTGAGGAGTAAGCGGTTTAGAAAATGGATGGATGGATGAAAGGATGGATGGAAGGGCATAGCCAGAGCAGTGCACAAACAGGATGCTACCTGAGCCTGACCCATATGCGCTCACCAGTGCCCAACGGTTGCATATGTGCCCTCTACTACCTTTACATTACGGCAGCCGACGTCAACATTATATCATATTAATTGGTGAAAAAAAGGTTCAGCGTCATCAGGCCTTTTTTTTTTTCTTTTTTTTTTTAACCTGTGAGGAACAGTTTCACAGGCTGATGGTGCTTGCAAGTTGAAACGCCACAAACAATAACAGTCAATAATAATGAGATGTAAGTTGTAGTGTCTGTCTGTCTGTCTATCTATCCATCTGTCTGTCTGCATCTATTGTATTTTGTGCCATTTTGTTAGCTCCAATCGGGTTTGTATCTGAGGGATAATTATGTTCACTTGCATGGGCAAAGTTAGCAGAATCACCGGTGGCCATGGTTGTTCTTATTTTTTTTATTTTATTTTATTTTTTTTTCACTCACACAAGCTTACATGGTCACCCAGGCGGGGAAGTGAACCCACGCCAACCGGCACTGAAGCCAGGTGACGGTTCCACACCTCCACCGGGAGCCCATTGTTGTTGTTGTTTAGACTGCGTGCTCGTGGGAGGAAGTGGAAATGCAGAGGAAACTACGACGGCGGAGATTGACCAAAAATGGTGCAGGGTTGAAAATTGAAAGTGCCGATTTGAACTTTTTTTTATTTTTTTTAAATGTTTTAACCAGAAAAGACGGTTATGGTTCAAAATCGATTTATCGAACAGCCCTATATTGAATATTCCAAAGTTTCATTCCACATACTGACACACAAACAAAACGTTTGCAATTTATTCTGAATTTGGGTAGTATAAATTGCCAATATCCTCTCAAGTTATGTGAGGAATGGTGGTGTTGGAAACAAAAATACAACATGGCAGCTCGTAACACGGATCCAATGTCATACGGTGTGAATTTGGTGAACGCTTCTCTGAGTGCTGATTTGAAGGCAAGGCAAGGCAAGGCAAGTTTATTTGTATGGCACATTTCATACACAAGGCAACTCAATGTACTTTACATAAGGAAAGACAACACATAAGCATCAACAAACAGTAGTTAACATTCAGAGGAAGAAGAGAAAATAAAAGTAGGTTACAAAATTTACTAAAAAAAAACAACAACAAAAACATGCATTGTCAATATTAAAACATTATTCAGCAAACTTGAAAAACATTTAGCGAAGTTTAAAATAATAAGAAAAATAATTAAAAAAGAAAAAACATGATTAATTTAAGCTGTTTAAAAGTCCTTAATCAAAGGTATGAGAAAAAAAAAGCAGTTTTTCTTTTAAGGTGTTTGTTTGAAGGAGAACGCATGAGCTGTTGTCGATGCTTTTGAGTGTTTAGCTTTTGTCATTTGGCTTTCACTGTACTGTGTGGGATGCTGCCACTAGTTTGTAGTGTTGCAGTAACTTGTCTTCATGCTCTCCTTGCACACTTTGCATATGATTTTCACCTGATCTTTGTCGTCTGGCATGAAGCCAAAATAGTTCCATATTATGTACGTTGAATTTCTCTTCTGAACAAACTCGCTTTCAGCCTCCTCCGCCATATACCTTACGCTTGTTTGGGGAAAACATGGGGCGTGGGCTACAGTTGATCACACTGAATGGCCGTCATATAGATCACGTCACTCACAAGGCAGTGACAGCAGATGCATGGCTGACCTTCAGTCATTGCAGAAAATTAACTGATGGTCAAACTGTATCGCGATAAAACAATTTGACAGAAATGACAGCTCATAAGCCCTGCATATCTTAACACAGTTTAATTAAGACTGGTGAAGATTCTTGCAATCTTACAGTTCTTAGAGGACCACTCTTCAGTAAGGTTTTACTTGACTTTCCATTTGGGCTAATCTAAACTTTGATATCTCTTCACAGCCACCTACGCTGCAGCAGTGCTATTTCGAATTTCAGAGGACAAAAGCTCAGACTACAGGAAACGAGTATCAGTAGAGCTCACACACTCGCTCTTCAAACATGACCCTGCTGCCTGGGAAATGGTGAGAATTACAGTATACCTGTGTGATGAAAACACGACAGATCTGAAAAGTAATGATACAAATCTTTTTAACACGACAAAATTGAATTGTGATTGACTTTTGTTTGCTTAATTTGATCATTTCATTCTTAGGCATTCATTTTACAAAAATGTTGCCTTGAAAAAAAAAACGTACAGTATTAGCTATTAAAAAAATACTAATATTAACTAGTATTAGCTATTAAAAAAATACTAATCAGAATCAACGATTCTATATATATATATATATATATATATATATATATATATATATATATATATATCGATTTTTTTTAACACACCTAATATATATATATATATATATATATATATATATATATATATATATATATATATATATATATATATATATACACACACACACACACACACACACATACAGTGTTGCCACAGTTACCTTGAAAAAGTAACTTAGTTACTTTACTGATTACTTGGTTTTAAAAGTAACTAAATTGCGTTACTGATTACTTGATTTTAAAAGTAACTAAGTTAGATTAAAAGTTACTTTTTTAGTTACTTTCAGCAGCTGCCGATAACACCATCTCAACCTAAAAATAATGCAGTAGAAACTGAGTTCCAAATACTTTCAATAAAGTGCATTTTTAACATGAAAATAAAGTTTTTTTTTATGAAAAACAAAATAGGCAGTCTCTCTTGACTTCTTGTAACGTAAATACTTTTTATAAAACAAAAAATAAAAATCTATCCAGGTTGAAAATGAAAATCCCCTAAATTCCTCTATTGTTTGTTTGTTCCGCTATTCCAGTGTGTACACATGTATCAGTTTAAATATTTATTAGTAGTTATTGACAGTATATAATTGTTTTTTGGTTTGTTTGTTTTTTCTCTTCAAAATAAAGATCAGGAAAACAAAAGGTTGATAATTTAATGTTAAATATAAATATTTAACCTTTAGACAGACACCAACACAATTAAACAGAATATTTGCACATTGTGAAGTATTTCAGAAACATAAATTTAAGACATAAAATAAACCTACCGTCCAGCCAAAAGAAATATGAAGCCACCTTATGGAACAATAAATCTATCAAACACATTTTAACCACTTAATATATGCAAAAATATTTCCAAAAGTTCATTTCCCTTTTTAATCAACAATTTTTGTATTTAACAATTGTTTTCATGGTTGGGGAAACACTGACGTATAGTAATGTATTATGCATCGCTATTCACAAAAATATCATGCACCAACATTTGGATCAACTGAAACTTGTAATAACATTATTTTGTGTTTCTCTCTAGGCCCACACAGTTCCGTTGGAGTCCACGTACTTGGCTGATGGTGAGTCAGACGATTTTCAACTTCGATTGTCTTCTTGTACTGATTGATGTTATGTTTGTTTTGTTGTGTTTCTGTAAAGCGCTTTGTGACAGCAAAGGCTGTTTGAAAGCGCTATATAAATAAAGATGACTTGACTTGATTCATCTGAAAATTTGACAAGCTTCACTGTTTGAACAATGCAGAAAAGTAACTCTATGTACCTTCTGTCAGGTTTACAGCATTCTATGAGTTTCACCTCGATGTACAGGGTCCTCCAAAAGTCTTGGGCACATTTGAAGTCCCCATATCTCCTTAAAGCAGCTCTATGTAAGATTTAAAACTTCAAATCTCTACTGCCACCTGTGGCCGAAAACAAACTGCACGCTCGTACACGCTGCGCGCACTCGTACGTGCACGACCTCAATACTGAAGACTGGGCTCTTCATATCCAATTAAACTATGTTTTCAGAGGTAAGAAGTTTTATAATGTTATACAAAGCTGGCCACTTCACGGAATGAGACTCTCGATCCCCACTAAACAATTGATGTCCACGGGACGTGCAGATCATATTGCTTTAGTCGGTCGAAGTCCAGTCCTGTGCTGTACTCCAAAACGATGTGCAAATTACGTCAATTAATTGGACCTCATTCCGATGTTAATATGCAGTTACATAGTGTAGTCACCCCGCTCGACGGACGTCAACCTGATTCTAGTCATTATTAGTGCATGTCGCCCCCAGGCTAGCGTCATTGTGCATTAGCCGAAAGGTGGGCTGTCAGTTATGGAAATTGACGATTGTGAAAAACATATAGACCCATTCACTACTTAGTGTGATATGGCCGTGAATGTTATCGCCATTCAGTAGTACCGTTCACATTCCGTTAGCATAATGTAGCTACAATAGGCTGTTTTCACGGAGGACAATAAGGCGACATTTAGCCTGATTGAAACGCGGCGGAATGGAACGTCTGTTCTTCATAAAGTCATTCTGTTCTATTACATTCAACTTTGCCGCCCCTTTCACGCTAAATGTTGCCGTCCACCTCACTTTCACCCCAATAGTTACGACCGAGAAGTGATCGATCTTGAGGTTACTGCTATTTGAAAACAACACATTTTCTTCTAAATGTCAAGATACTCGCTTCCTACCTTTTCGAGTAGAAAGAAAGCCAGCTGTGAATCACTTTTCTAATCCAAGTCCGATCTCAACTCTCTCCACCACTGAAATGTCAAACCAATGTTCACTCTTGTTCTTGCCCGACGTCGGTCACTATCAAGTTTAGATTTTTTTTTTTTTGTGGCACTTGACATTGTTTTCATTTTTTTTTAAGCAGCCTTCTGCGGAGTAACAGCGGGTGTCTGGGGCAGCGAAAATCAGTACTTGTTCCGTCTTCGCGCGACAGGAAACAACTGACGATGACGCGAATGACGTCACATCCTGCAGACAGAGGGCGGGAAATTCGAAGGATTCGGACCGGACGCTTCCTAAATAATATTGGCCAGAGGCTTGTACGAGTACCCATTGTGAACAGCTAAGATGTTGATCTACTAATTAGAATATGTTTCAGTCATAAATGGTCAAATAAAAAGGCTATTGTTGAGATATTTTTTGGGGAAATCCTCCATAGAGTAGCTTTAACTATGAATGGTAGTAAGATAAAAGTTGTGCCATTTTAAAGCTAATTACATTAAGTTTTTTGCAAGGCTATTGATTTTTTTTTTATTTCTTTTTGGACCCATTAATGGCATTCACTCAACCAGAAAAGGCGTTTTGTGTGCTTGAATTTGCAATAACTGACTGTTGTTCAACGTACATTTCGCAGAAAATTCGGAAAGGAGCCACCAGAGAGGAAGTCCATAGTGAGATGGTAAATTCATAACGGATGGGTGCTTATACCCAGCTAAAAGAACGGGACGCCCCTCAACTTCAGAAGATGTGATTGAACAAGTTCAAACTGCTTTCCAGTGGAATGTGACTATCGGCTTGATGTGTGTCGTGTGACCAATGGTGCTCACATTGAACATCTTTGAACATTCCATGTAAAAATTGAGATTACAAGCTTTCTGAATTTACCAGATGCGTTTTTATATCCTTAATAGTTTCCAAGATATTCATTGTCAAAATGTGCTCAAGACTTTTGGAACACCCTGTATGTGAGAAGATTGATGGTTGGATAGATATTTTGGACTGTAGTGTGTTAAGGCCCAAATTTTGGTGTTGGAGCAATGTGATTGTCCCCTATAATTGAAGGGTGCCAAAAAGTGATAGCTTAATGATCCGTTATTTTTAATACTCTTCACAGCTTTTAACAACAGGCACATATGTGCTGTGTGCACATGGCGACATAGAATAAAGAATAAATGACAGAATGGTGTAAAAATATAAATTAAAGAGAAAACATAGAGGAGCTCGTGCAACAGGCTACCAATTGAAAGGCGTCATCTTGGGGGAAAAAAAAAAGAAGAGTAGAATTAAACAGTCGCGATAGTCCACATTTGTTCAGTTTTGACTACAGTTTTGTTATTTTTTTATGAACGAATGATAAGTTGTCTTGCGAATTATGCTTTACACTGCTCTCAACTTGTGTATGTTGTTCAGGCCTATATTGCAAGCAGTCCCTGAAAGCTACTGTATAAATGGAGATCTTGGTTGGTAATCTGGTAATCTTTCTTGCCATATGCTTGTATTTTAAATGCACTCTGGCATTCTGCCCCAAGTACCAGTATCTCTTCCTACCACACCTTCTGTTCTCCTTCCATCTGCCATCTCCATGCATCCAAACTGTAAAGTCCAAAGTTATTCCGTCTCCTTAGCATTTGCCCTCACACGCTGAACTTATTCTGCTTTCGAATGACTGGTCCAACTACACTGAAGACCCTACAGCAATAACCCTGTACTAAAACCTACAACTCTGCAGATCACTCATGCTCAGAGATTTCATTAGTATTCTTGTCATATGCAACCTTTTGACAAGGGACTCGTGCACACACAGGCATATCTGACTGGCTCTGGCAGAAAAAAAATGAGATATTGATATATTAGAATTCTGCACTTACGTCATTTTAAGATAATATATAATACATGGACATATCAAAACATTAATAAAAGTAACAGCAATTTTAATGTTGGAATATTGAAATACAGATATGTTAAAAAAAACATTTTCTGGGATGGCTGATTTATAGGAGTGATAACTGCCGAAGTGGCCAAAATATTCCAACTGCACTAATCATGTTTTGTTTCAGTTCGGTGGGGTTGGGGTTTTGTTTAGTTTCGCGTGTTTATGTTTAATCTGGTTTTGTCTCCCCTAGTCTCGTTACCGTTAACCTTGTCCACCTGCGTGTGTCTTCCCCTCCCAGTATGTGTGACCTGATTAGTGCCCTCTGCCTGCTGTGTATCCCAGGTGTGTCTTGTATGTGTTTAGTTAGTGTTGGTATTTAGGGAGTGGTTTTTCATTCAACAAGGAAACGGTGGAAATCAACGGGCTCGGTACAAGATCCATTCTTGGGTGTTTGTGAACTCACAAATAACGCGAGAATTCATCTTCCAGCGCAAGGTTAACCTTTAGCTGGGGTTAAGGCCGTTTACACTGTGTAATCCAATGAAGACACTTTGTGGATTCCACAATCTATGAGCACATCGCTTCACTATTTTGCTCGTTTGAAGCCACAGCCTGTTGGAACTTTGTTTGGTCTCGTTTTATTGAAACTGACAAAAGTTTTGTGGATCAATTTTACAATGGAGGTCAATGGAGCTTTGTCCTGAACGTTGGAGCTGTGGGCGTTTGGGGGCGTGGATTGGATATGCTTTGCGAATGGTCAATTAACCGTAAGAAAAATCCAAGGATGGATGGATAAACTGCCATAACTTCCACATGTAGTTTTCGATGTGTTTATTACAGGAGAGTCCTTCATTTGTTTGTTCAGTTTATTACATCTAACTCAGATCATGCTGATATAAATTCATAGTATAAGTAATTTCTGCCACCTAGAGGCACTTCCTGTTGTTGTTGTTGCTTTTTTCTCCTGAGGGGGGGGGAGACTTCTGTTTGGTGCAGCGTCCATTCATATAAGTGGATGACACATTGAAATTTTTTATGGCATGGCATCACAGCAATGGGGACCATTTTTAAAAAAAAAAATTTCAAGGGGAAAAAACAAGCATTTCTTTCTGTTTCCTTTTCAGAGTTAGGTGGTGCATACCCTTCCTATGGCTATACTGACCTGCCTTTGGACACTCTGCCATTAGACCCTGATCTCCATGAGTCCTACATACCCGACATGACCTATGATGCAAGACAGACCTACCCTGAGCCGCTCTAACAGGTAAATACTAATACAATTCCACTAATATAAATTCAATGGTTAATTGTTACCACCTCAATCAGGAAATAAGCACTATGAAAAGACCACAGGTGAGCAATTTTTTTCCTTTTCCTTCTTTTTTGTTTAAATTGAAAATTAAAGATGTGACAGAGAGAGGAAGAGAGGGTGCAAATAAGAGGGGGAGGAAGAGTGAGAGATAAAGGTAGAACTTAGCGGAGTTTATGGCCAAAGAAAACAACAACTTTCAAATGAAATCAAAGTAACCTTAGTTGATGATGTCATCAACCATGGGCTGACAATGCGAGAGGTTGCCTAATTTGTTGCCTCTCCTTTACAGTATATATATTTTTGGTAGGTGACAATCGAGGACGAGGGTCAAACTTTGCCTATATCATTATATTTACAATGGGAAATAGACTAAGCTAAGCAAATAGGCGAATGCGTCTATGGAGTTATTTTCCTATAGAATAGAATAGAATAGAATAAAATTCAACTTTATTGTCATTGCACTGTCACAAGTTCAGAAAAACAAAATGCAGTTTAAATCCATCCAGAAGTGCTTTAGCAAGAATAAATTATATGTTTTAAAAATAAGATCGAAACAGTATATACACATTATTGCAGGCTATAAATATATATGTAGTATTGATAAGCTAAATAATTGTATATGACTATCTCTACAGTATTTTACAAATATTTATTTATAGTAGTGCAATTATGATTCATTATAATTTACACATTATGTGCGATGCCTTGGAGGCCTTGGTGCGGCCAACCTGCCGTGCGTGCCGGTTCACAGTTTTGGATCAGTCATGTCTCCACTTCGTGTAGCAAGAACAGCCGCAGCTGCTGCATGTCGTGTCAGACAGTATAGTTTGGACGTGCAGATTTTGTATTTTTTTTTTCTGTGACATCATCAGGCTCTCGAGTCGTACGCATTTTTAGCTTGTGACACACTGCTGCTGGGCTGAGTTGCTCTCATAGGCAGTGGGGGTGAACTGCTGAAACAGATTGGAGAAGTGGCAGTTTTGAATGTTGTGTTTACAAACTGCAATGGAAATTCTTCGGACCCTACCTTTAAGAAACATGTACTATGTCAGGTTTTAAATAAATGTCTACATTCTTCTTCTGCTTAAATTTGTTCTCGCAAGTCACAGTGTCTATTAGGATCAATGGTTCACCCCCCTGGCTTGTCCAGCACCAGTGTGTCACAAGCTAAATGCGTGAGATCATTAAAATATGCCAGTCACACATGTCGGCGTGTGAGACCAATAAATTCATGGCCACATATTCCCACTCTTTTACAAGACGCTTTGGTCCACACCTTGTTTTATACATACGAGGATGCTAAATGTATGTTAAAAAGCTAGAATTAAAAAAAAAAAAATGAGAGCGAGGGAGTGAAAGAGGACAATATTAACTTAAATTTAATGGGGAGGGCTTGGAATAGACCACACGAACCTGCAGAAAATAAACATGTTTACATTTTCGAGAAAGTCTACCAGGAGAGTGTAACTCCCTCGTCTCAGTGCAACTGATGTTCAGCTCTATTTTTCTACTGGCATAAAGCCAGCGCCTGGGAAATTGCAGTCTCTATGCAATTTTGCACAGAAGCCTTTTCGTTTCTTCCCCCCTTACAAATGCTTAATGTTTTTCTGGTGCAAAACTACTACTACTATAAAGGAGGAAAATAGTCAGTGCTCTTTTTTATTTATTTTTTTTTTTTTTTTAAGCAGCAAGCAGATACAGTGTGTGAAAAAGTATTTGGTGCCTTCCCAAATTCTTGTTTTATTCTTCATCAAACATATGGAAATATGTTTAATGAATAAATAAGATATATATATATATATATATATATATATATATATAAAATGTCCTGTCTTGTTTTCATCTGTATCAGTCACATGTAATATTCTGGCCACTCATGCTCAGTAATTAGGTTGCTACTAACAAATTCTGTTATTTTTCCACTGAAAACACTTATCAGTGAGTGTTTTACGCCAGGATCCCTGTATGGGATAATGAGAGCTTAGCAACTTCATTGTTTGCATCAACCATTCAGAGTATATTATCTCAGTATCGTGAATGGTGAAATGCAGAAGTTAGTTTTATATTTCACAGTGATTTTTTTGTGTGTGTGTGCGCTTTGCTTTCATTTCAATGTTGATGGTTCTGACAACATGATGATGCAGGCCAATCTTGGAGTAGCAATTGGAAATATATCTTATGAAAGATAACTTATATTCACATTATTACTGATGAAATCTGCATTTAGAGTTTCTTCCACACTTATTTTATACTTATTGGTATAAGCATACTCCACACACTGTGATATTTTCGTTCGCCATAGAGGGAAAAAAAAAAGCAGCTTACTTTAGGTGTGGCAACGCAAGATGGCTGCCGCCGCCCTCACGTATTGCTTGGCATCAGCAGTCCATGTTATTATTATTATTATTATTATTATTATTTTATTTTTTTACATCCGTGTTGTGTCAGCCTGCGAATCCACCGCAGAGTCTGACGATCTTTTTTTGAAGCTTTGAGCCAGGACAATACAGTAGCATTTTTCTTAACATTTTCTTAACTCAAGAACTATGGTTGTACACACGCTTTGAGGTCGGCTAGCATCGGGCTATGCTAGCATCACGTTGAATGACGAAAGCACGCTTCTCTCGTACAGCACAGATATATATTACTACTGGAGTCCTCATGCGCTTGGTGATGTGATGAGCGCACGGACTTCCATATTATATGGAAGTCCGTGGACGAACGGTACTCAGCGGAACATCATTTTAGGATCAAAATATGCATTCTCAAGTGTACCGGAATGCTGACAAACTGTGACAGTTTGTCCTTTGCACGTTGGGAAGTACCTGAACGCTCAAGGGAGATTTTTGGAAGTGCAGGAGCTCACACAAACATTGGCCTCGTTTAGGTTACACCACAGCATTTCAAATCAGATTCAAGTCCAGATTTTGACTTGGCCACTCCAAAAGCTTCATTTTGTTTTTCTTGACCGAAATTCTGTTAATGAAGGAGAGAGCTGTGAATGTTGACTATATCAGTAGCAGATTCCTCAGTAGATATAAAAGCAGCCAGGAATCCTTAGAAACATTTGATTGTAGACTTGTGGATGTGATTCTATGAATGGTTGTCAAGTGAGAGGTCTTGCTCTGTGTATATTACAACCCAAAAACTGTTGTGTCCATCAGTAGCAACTAGCAAGGTTTGTACATCTTGACAATTTCCATGGGTTATCGAGTCCTCACCGTCTACATAGACCAAGATCTCAAACTCAGTCTTCGACGGCCACAGTCCTGCATGTATTAGAGGTTTCTCTCTTCAAACACAGCTGAATCATATAATGAGGATCATTATCAGCTTCCTACAGATCTTGCTAGTGAATCAGGTGTGTTTGAGGAGAGAAACCTCTAAAACATCCCTCGAGGACTGGCGTTTGAGACCTGTGACATAGACGTTCCGTTGTTGGTACTGTGCAACCCTCAAGAGAAATTTTATATAACAAGGTTTTTTGTTTGTTTGTTTCTTGCAGGAACATAAAGCAGAGTCAATACAGAGGATTAACAAATCACAGAACGAAGGGACTGGAGGAATTTGTGAAGGAAGAAAGAAAGCTTCTGAAGGTCCTAATGACGAGGAGAGTCAAACCCTTTCAACCTTTTCTAAGGTGGAAAATATATTATTTGGCAATCGAGAACTTTGAGGAGACAGTTTACTGAAAGTGTTTATTGTTGGTGTAAATAACCCAACTGTTATTTTGTTATGATGTCTTACAGTGGGGTGAACGTGTGCTGTTACACGGGTAACTTTAACTTTTAAAAGCAATCACAAGAAAACGTTTTGTTGACAGGTTAGGGCATGCGGGACAAGCAGGAGATTCAATTGGAACACAGCTATTGGATAAATCTACTGCAAGAATACTTCCCTGATTTCTTCAAAAAGACATACAGTAGCATTAACTAATATTCTGAGAAACATGTTCGGCTCAACAATTATGTCCAGTAACGATAGTGTTTTTTTCTTTTCTGTTTTAAAATGACTGATTTCTTGATGTCATGTAACATTTAAAAAAACAAAACAAAACAAAAACAAAAAAAATTTTTTTTGTTTTGTTTTGTTTTTTTTAGAACTGGGATTAATGTTTGTCTATTTTGCTATCAAATGCTACCCGTTAATCCCTGCTGTCATCTCGATGTCTCCTCTGTATATTTGAACTGTTCACATGTCCCAGAGTGTCCCTATGTGGTTGTTGCATGGTATTATAATGTGTCAACTGACAAATTGCTCACTTTTGCATAAGTGAGCAACAAACGGACATGAGGGAAGTTAAAATATATTTGGCAGTTTGTTGGTCAAACGGTTAAAAAACAAAATGGGTACAAATAATACCAAGTCAATGCCTATATGTTCGTAAATGGATCATCAGATCAGGGTTGGACGAAATTCAGAATGTCAAATATCAATTCCATTCAATGGATGAATTGAATTTGAATTGCAGGAAGTGGTATTGAATTCAATGCAATTTGGAGAAATTCATTCTCATCACATATCAACCGACATCTAGCCATTACTACATTACAACTCGTCGTTCATCGATGGGTGATGTGATGTGGCTGGCGGCCGGCAACTGTGGTGGGGGATTTGGCGGGAGGGGGCTATTTGTGCGACCTTCCCAAAAATTGACCAGCCATTTAGGAAACACAGGGAATTTAATGAATAATGAATTAGCAATCGACGTTGGCCGACACCAAACTCCCCCACTTCCCGAGTACAGTATTTACCCGGGCTGAATTTTGTTCCCAGCACGTCCCTGTTTGTACTAATCATTTATTTAAGTAGGCCGACTTTACCTTACAAGTAGTGTTGTTCCGATACCGTTTTTTGGCTCCCGATTCCAAGCTTTGCAGTATCGGCCGATGCCGATACCATACCGATACCTAAAGTTTTTATTTCTCAACATGAAAAAGCTGGCCTGTCATTGGTTCAGAGCATTCAAGGGCCAATAGGGTATCTTAGATCAAGCATGCAGTGACCATGTCACACATATCAGTGAACGTCGTGCACGAGCAAGACACATGATTCTGCATCCAAAGTCCTATATTAGCATTGGAAATAATGGTATCAGCATGTTACTTGTTAGTAGTCACCGATACCGCTGTTTTAATGCAGTATCGGGGCCTCTGCCGATACCAGTATTGGTATCGGAACAACACTACTTACGAGGAAAAGTTGTTGCATCAAATGATTAAAATTTTCTCAAATGTTTTATCATTGGGGCAGAATCGTTCTTATCAAACAATTTTAAAGTGTTTAAATGTTAATGATCTGTTTTTATCAGGGAGGCTTTTAATATTAAAAAGAACAATTAGTAAAAAACTATTTACTGTAATTAAGTATTGTTAGTGTACATGAAATCCTTACAATAATACTGATGTGAAATTCATGTTGTCATTAGGCTTTTGCACTGCAAAGCTTCTTTGTTAAAAACTCTTTAAATATACTTTGGGAATTTGTTTGAATTCACCGCCTACTTCCTGCTATTTGAATTGGAATTGCCATTCTCCTTCCTGTTTACCCCCTCAATTTAAATTCAAGAACGGAATTGAAATTTAGGGGTCATTCTCAATTCAATTCTAACATTTGCTTCAGCCCTCGAGGGCATCTATCCAGCATGTTTTGGATGTTTCTCTCTTCCAACACACCAAATTCATATTATGACCTCGTCAGCAAGCTCTGCAGAAGCCTGATAACGATCCTGATCATTTGAATCAGGTATGTTGAAGGAGGGAAACATTCAAAGCATGCTGGATCAGTTTGGAGTTGGTGACCCCTGTTTTAGAGCATCTTCAACTATAAAGTCTGTACCAGATTTTGAATTAACAACAGTACTAAGATCGTCCTTGGTATAAAGAGAAAGAGTGGTGGAGGAATTCAATATGTACTTTAAAGTGTATTAAAGCTTCAGGATTGAACTGGTTGGTCATGGGCAACATTTTGTGCTTTTAGCATCAAGGTCAACTGTGGTTATGAAGTGAGTGGCTGTTTTTTTGTTTTTTGTTTTGGTTGCAAAATACTACCAAAAGAAGAACTGTACGTGTTGGGGGGGGGGAAAGCACAAAGAGTTGTACAGTAACAGAGTTGTAGTGTACCATAAGCTGAATTACATTAAACCTCTTGACTTTGACCTTTCATTTATTCTAGTTGTATGTCAAATAACATTCCCTGAATTAATTTTCTGCCATTTGATGCTCCTGACATTGAATGCTTTACTCAGAAAATTCATCATACCAAACATGAAACTTGAAATATTTACTAGACCGTAGGTAAAAGCATATAGTCCAAGCTAGTCTTTTGGATGAAAATGTATCTGAAATGATGAAGTCCAAATTCAATGTGAATAATAGTAGAAGTGAAAATTTCACTTCTACTATTATCCATCCTTTTTCTTAACCGCTTATTCCTCACAATGTTCACGGGGTGCTGGAGCCTATCCCAGCCGGCTTCGGGCAGTAGGCGGGGTACACCCTGAACAGGTTGCCAGCCAATCGCAGAGCACACAGAGATGAACAACCTCCCACACTCACAAGCACAGCTAGGGACAATTCGGAGCGCCCAATTAACCTGACATGCATGTCTTTGGAATATGGGAGGAGACTGGAGTACCCGGAGAAAACCCACACGGTCACGGGGAGAAAATGTAAACTCCATCCAAGAAGGCCGAAGCCTGGACTCGATCTTGCATCCTCAGCACTGGGAGGCGGACGTGCTATCCACCCATCCATCATGCCTCCCATTTCTACTATTATTCACATTTAATTAGGTTTTAGTCTGCAGCCAAGAATTGCTCTGACATTTGAATCTATTACGAATATGATCTAGTGGAGAACAGGCAGGGGGGTGCGCAGTCACAGTGGGTACCAAAACGTCTTGGGTACCCCACAGTAACTCCCACTCCCACCCTGCATATCGTCACCCATGACTGTCATAGTCTGTCTATACCACAGAGTATGGGGGTGAACTAAAAATACAATTAATTAGGGCTTTTAGCAGGATGGATGGATGGATGATTTGAAGTTTAGTCTGGCCAATAAACAGACAATTATGTCAATGATGAGACAGGAACAAAAAGAACCCAATTGTATCATTTCTCGGTTACTAATTGGAGACATACACCATGAGCCATTTGAATGGCTGTACTTGTGAAGTTTGAAATGTAGTCTTTGATAAGGATTCAGGGAAGTTAATATTGCCCCCTGCTGGCCAGACTGGAAACCTTCACTGTAATTGAAAATGTATTTTGATATGAATTCAAAGCTGAACATCAATCCCTTTTATTCTGTACAGCTTGGTGATGGGTGGGGTATACCAGGCTGTGGTCACCAGCCAATTGCGGGGCACATATACACTAACAACCATAGAAAATTTAGAGTGCTTAATTAACCTAACCTAAATAAGTCTGTTGGTTGAGGGAGGATGCCCTCGTACCAGGGGGGAATAAAACATATGGGATGGACATGTAATGTGGTATAATTTTCAATGATGAGATGGATAAAAATGGGTGGATTTTTCTACTTAATACATATTCTACAAACAATATTGATCAGAATATTGTAATAAGACTAGCGAGGAGCACAGAACATATTGTAAAGAACATTTTCGACTTGACTTCCCATTTAACAAAGTAATTTTGAATTAATTGAGAAAACCTTAAAGTTTACCTCCGGAGCAACGTTAGTGATGGGAAACTGAGCATATATTGTAAAATTTAATGAACACCTGGCGATACAATTTTTGTGTCTTGTCTTGCATTTGCCAAAATAGTTTGGTTCATTCATTTTAATACGTGTTGCCATGTTTGGGGTGGTCACTCACACCCATTAGTTCCGATTGAGTGAGATGTCATATTGCTTGCCTATGGAAGTAAGTCTGTCATCCAGACTCAATTATTTATTTGAAAGGCAAAGGATATAACCTGACCTGGCTTCCAGCTTCCATATTCACCTCCTCCTGCCTCACCCCCGAGAATGCTTTCAACGAGGTGATGTCACGGCTTAGCTCCTTTGCTGGCAAATATGTCTGCGAGCAGTAGCTGACATGGCATCATACATTCTGGGAGCTTGCTTTACAACTGACATTCAAAATACAGTACTGCATGTCCAGTACCTAAGAGTAGAGAGAAACTGATAATCGGCCGGGCCGATAATCGAGGCCGATATTTGACATATTGGTACATATCGGCATCCACTTTTTTATTAATCTGACGGCCGATGTAAGCGATTCATTTAAAACTTTGAAGCTTTGAATGCAGCCGCGAGCGTCTTTTTTTTTCTTTTTTTTTTTGCCGCAAGCGTCTCTGTCATGGCATCTTACTCCAGCAACGTAGCACCCATAGCAACATCTGATTTGTTCTACCTCTTGCGCGGCTAACCAATCAGTAGTGAAAGCCATATATGGTCAGCTACAGTAGCCTTCTGGTCACACACGCAACCACTGAAGCTTGAAACAACGAGAGAGACATGCTTCGAAGGTAAGTTAAAAGAGAAGAAGCTCCACCAAACTTTTCACCATAAGCTAAGTACATTGACTTGTGTTGTGTATTAAATGTGCTATATGAATAAAGATGCATTGCTTTGCATTGAGCTAACAGTGGTGTGTTCAGCTTAGCATGTAGGCTAACACCCAGTAGCTAATTCGCTACTTGAACTACTCGGGGAGGGAATCACACACATTTTCACTTAATTAAATAAACTATGTTTGTTAGAAAGGTTCCAAATATTAACAGTTGTCATTATTATATTGTCTAGTTCCATGTTAAGAGTAGAGTAATGTCATTATATTTACCTCTCGTGACGCACACATTGCATTCTGGGTCACGTCCACTACTTGTTGCATAGCGGTTATTATGCAGTGAGATGCCACAGTGACACTAAATAGCGTTTAGTTACTTTATATTGTGTTTATTTGTCGCACTGGTTTGCCATTGTGTGCCTTAAGCTTCGACGTCGATTTGATTGACAGCTCGTTGTGCACCTCGTTAAAGTCCGCTCCGTAACAAATTAAGTGTCTCAAACACCGTTTAACTACACGAACGTGTTCTCTTCCGTATGTTTGGCATTAGTAGAGAAGTGCACTAAAGTATAGTGTGCTTATTTGCTCGTTTTGTCTCTCTTTTCACGTCATGTCTGCCGTCAGTTGAGACATTATCCTCTCAATGGATGCCACTAATATGTAACATCTACGGCCGTAGTCGGCTGTAATTAATGTTCAGTGATGTAATTTCATTACGTGCATCATACTTTGAGTAATTAGCTCATGTTTGGTGTGTTGTATAACTTTCTTGTGTGTTTATAGCCATTCATGTGTACAGCTAAGATGGTGCTTGTTAATGTGAATTAGCAATATTGCAGCCCAGTTATTATTTAGACAAGTACATCTGTGCCATTAAGTAATACAGTACTGTATTTGTGTTGTATTAGGAGTCAAGTATTCACACTCATACACTGTATTGTTTATCTGTTTATTGATAGAGGGAAAGTGAAATAAACTTGTATTTTGCTAGGAAACATGTTCACGGGATGGTGAGAGAATAGTGTGCCCATTTACACACACTGTAAGTGTAAAACATGTTAAACTGCAGAAACTGGCAGCGGTCCACCACAACAATGTCGGTTTAACCAACTTATTCTTACTATTATTATAATCAAGTTAATTTACTCTACCTTTTTCTGCGTTGATTGGGACATCCTAAGTGGCAGTAAACTACATGATGAAGTGTGTCCTGAAGCTGGCTTTGGCAGTTCTCTTGTAGAGAGTAGCATGATATTGCTGTTCTAGATTTAAGATCATAAGATTATCAATACTGTCTATATGGTAACAATAATCATAATGAGAATAAGGTCTACACGAACTGCATGGTGTTCAGGGATGAATAGTTTTTCTCATGGCATTTTTTTTTTTTATGCTGTAGTAATAAGTAATGCCGCAGTTGATGCACATTTTGAATGACAGGGTTCCTGCTATCACATCCATCCATCCATCCATTTTCTTGACCGCTTATTCCTCACAAGGGTCGCGGGGGGTGCTGGCGCCTATCTCAGCTGGCTCGGGGCAGTAGGCGGGGGACACCCTGGACTGGTTGCCAGTCAATCGCAGGGCACACAGAGATGAACAACCATCCATATGCACAAGCACACCTAGGGACAATTCGGAGCACCCAATTAACCTGCCATGCATGTCTTTGGAATGTGGGAGGAGACCGGAGTACCCGGAGAAGACCCACGCGGGCACGGGGAGAACATGCAAACTCCACCCAGGAAGGCTCGGAGCCTGGACTTCCTGCTATCACATTAAAATATAAAAATATAACATTTAGATAATAAAACTACAAGTACGTTGAGTTTCCTTGAGCATAACCTCCATGCACTCTCATGTTTGGTGTAAGGTACCATGTTACTTGTTAACATTATTGGCTGAAGGCACTGTTTCCTTGTCTTAAAAGTAAAATAAATAAACAAATAAAAACAAAAACAAAAAAAACTTTTGATGTCATATTGATCTCAAAGTATTATTCCCACCAAACTTACTTTAACGACGACAGGTTTTATGTCACAAATGTTTTATTACATGATAGCAGAATATTATTTAAATGATTTTTGGAGAAATCATCCCTCCACAGCCCGATCATACGCCTGTAATTATTTTTTTTCAAATAAGTATTTCTTAATTTCACGGCATGAATAAAACTAACCAATCAGAGACTGTGGAGTCAAAAGACACAAGGTGATGCCTCAGTTTGCATCACCTTTCACAGAGACGCTTGGTGACACACAGAGAACCTCGTAATGAAGAAACTATTATAGTTTCTTGGCTGGTAATTAAACTCCAGGTAGCAACAAAAGTTAAACAGAAGTCATTGGAAAGCTCTCTACTTCATGTCAAGGGACACACCAACCAGTGTTGTTTGAGGCATGAATGGCTGCGCCCATTTGTGCCATGTGACTGTTCAACATGGCGGCACGGTAGTCGAGTGGTTAGCACGTCCGCTTCCCAGTTCTGAGGTCTCCGGTTCGAGTCCAGGCTGCGGCCTTCCTGGTTGGAGTTTGCATGTTCTCCCCGTGCCCGTGTGGGTCTTCTCCGGGTACTCCGGTCTCCTCCCACATTCCAAAGACATGCATGGCAGGTTAATTGGGCGCTCGGAATTGTCCCTAGGTGTGCGTGTGAGTGCGGATGGTTGTTCGTCTCTGTGTGCCCTGCGATTGGTTGGCAACCAGTCCAGGGTGTCCCCCGCCTACTGCCCAGAGCCAGCTGAGATAGGCGCCAGCAGCCCCCGCGACCCTTGTGAGGAATAAGCGGTCAAGAAAATGGATGGATGGAGGGATGGACTGTTCAACATTTACAGTTGCTCATTTGTCCTGATTCTAAAATGTATTGCACAACTTTGATATGGGTTTGAAATGGGATTAATTTTCCATTGTCTACACTCTAAAAATCGTTTGGTTAAAAAAAAAACACACACAAAAAAAAAAACTACCAATCTCGTAGGTTAAGCTCATATTGGCTTGATTAACCAATAGATTGGTCAGACATTGACCATTCCAGGTGGTTTACAGGCATACCGATTTTATTGGTTAGCCAAATTGGTTACAATAGAAAGTAAGTCTAGATAGATCACTTGGAAATATATTGTATCAATTTATTGTATTCTAAATGTATTTATTAATTATTATAAGCAATTACAATATATTATATGATATATTATAAATTATAAATATAGTGTTTAAAAATGGGATGTCTCTAGATAGATCACTAGGCAATGTATGTATCAACTTATATTGTAGTTATAAATTATGTCAAGTTTAAACTTTTGTAAATTACTATAATGTATTTAACTCAAATCTGTGACATTTTGAGATTCCCCTCAAATGTATAATGTGCTTTTTAAAATAAATGTATTTATTATTTATCATCATTATCATTATCATTATTATTATTATTATCATCATCATCATTATTATTATTATCACCATTAGTATTAGTGGTAGTATATTCATTCAACAAAACTGAAAACTACACTGTCCACTAGGGCTGGGAATCTTTGACTGTCTCACGATTCGATTCGATTACGATTTTTGGGTCTCTAATTTGATTCAGAATCGATTTTCAATTCTCGATTCAAACTATTTTCGATTCAAAATTATTTGATTGACAAATGATTTCTGCTTCAATTTACAGATATGCAAAAACTTGTCATGATCTACCCCAGTCTGCTTTGCAAGACAAAATGACAAATAGAGACATTAAAGGAAGGCACCTTTAATTAGAGATAGACCGATATGCTTTTTTCAGGGCCGATACCGATTCCGATTATCGGTAGTCAAGGAGGCAGATAACCGATATTTGAAGCCGATATTCATTTGCAGTAAAAGTTAAAATGTTGGCACCAAATTTTTGAATAATGCAAACCCTAACCGTTCTTTACAATGGATTCTGACACTACACTTTTCATTTTACATCCTTCTATCTGCAATAAGACGTTGGTGGCGGGGGGAGTTAAATGTGGGGCCAATGTGACATTACCTTTTATAGCATTTGGGATACTTGTAGTTTTATTCTATAAATGTTATATTTTTATATTTTGAAGTAATAGGAGGAACCCTGTCATTCAAAATGTGCATCAGCTGTGGCATTACTTATTACTAGAGCAAAAAAAAAATAAAAAAATTCCATGAGAAAAACTATTCATCCCTGAACACCATACAGTTCTTGTAGACCTTATTATGATTATTGTTATTGTTACCATATAGACAGTTTTGATAAGCTGAGGATCTTAAATCGAGAACAGCAATATCATGCTACTCCTCTCTACAAGAGAACTGTCAAAAGACACTTCATCATGTAGTTTACTGCCACTTAGGATGCCCCAATCAACGCAGAAAAAGGTAGAGTAAAATAACTTGGTTATAATAATAGTAAGAATAACTTGGTTAAACAGACATTGTTGCGGTGGACCGCTGCCACTTTCTGCTGTTTAATGTGTTTTACACTTATAGACACGTGTGTGTATATGGGCACACTATTCTCTCACTACTGTACTGTACTGTATCACTTAATGGCACAGATGTACTTGTCTAAATAATAACTAGGCTGCAACATTGCTAATTCACATTAACAAGCACTATCTTAGCTGTCCACATGAATAGTTACTAACACACGAGAAAGTTATACAACACACCAAACATGAGCTCATTATTCAAAGTATGATGCACGTAACGAAATTACATCACTGAACATTAATTGCAGCCGACTACGGCCGTAGATGTTTCATATTAGGGGCATCGATTGAGAGGATAATGTCCCAAATGACGGCAGACATGACGTGAAAAGAGAGACAAAACGAGCAAATAAGCACACTCTACTTTAGTGCACTTCTCTACTAATGCCAAACATACGGAAGAGAACACGTTCGTGTAGTTAAACGGTGTTTGAGACACTTAATTAGTTACGGAGCGGACTTTAACGAGGTGCACAACGAGCTGTCAATCAAATCGACGTCGAAGCTTAAGGCACACAATGGCAAACCAGTGCGACAAATAAACACAATATAAAGTAACTAAACGCTATTTAGTGTCACTATGGCATCTCACTGCATAATAACCGCTATGCAACAAGTAGTGGACGTGACCCAGAATGCAATGTGTGCGTCACGAGAGGTAAATATAATGACATTACTCTACTCTTAACATGGAACTAGACAATATAATAATGACAACTGTTAATATTTGGAACCTTTGTAACAAACATTATTTACTTAATTAAGTGAAAATGTGTGTGATTCCCTCCCCGAGTAGTTCAAGTAGCGAATTAGCTACTGGGTGTTAGCCTACATGCTAAGCTGAACACACCACTGTTAGCTAGCGGGGATTCAATGCAAGGCAATGCAGCTCCATTCATATAGTGCATTTAATACACCACATAATTCAATATGTTTAGCTTATCATGGTGAAACGATCGGCGGAGTCTCTTCTCTTTTAACTTACCTTCGAAGCATGTGTGTCTCGCGTTGTGTCCGTGGGCGCGTGTGTGACCGGCTACTGTGATACAGGCATACACTACTGATTGGTTCTGGCTTTTGCACGGCTAACCAATCAAATGCTGCTATGGGCGTTACATTGCTGGAGTTGGACTCCATAACAGACAGAGACGCTCTGGGCTGCATTCGAAGCGAAAAGACGGAGTTTTAAATGGATCGCTCATATCGGCCGTCAGATTAATAAAACAGACAGATACCGATATGTACCAATATGTCAAATATCGGCCCCGATTATCGGCCCGACCGATTATCGGTCTATCTCTACCTTTAATTTTACATGTATGGCTTGATCGGCAGTAAATAGTTAGTTTAGCTACGAAAAATGCATAAGAGCTGAAGAATACACCCCTATATTGATTTATTTAACTTTTCTTCAACATAGAAGTACTTGCGTGTTGGAACGCCCCCAAGTGGTGACGTAACAAGTGTGTATACTCGCTTGGCGAACAGTAGTTCACGCAGACATAACGACGAGGAGGACACAAACGTCACTTATGCCTTACTGTATTGCAAAATTTTGCAAGGCGTCGGCAAGGAAAAACCCGCGAGGTGCACACTGGTATGTTATCCCAAAAAAAGGCTATTTGCGTAGACAATGGCTTGCTAAGTGCTGTCAACTTCCCGGCAAGGACAAGCAGGCGCGTGTGTGCAGCGAACATTTCAGGCATGAGGACTTCGAAAATATGTTACAATTTGAGATGGGGTACGCCACACGCCTAATACTAAAGCCCAACGCAGTACCGAGTATCTTTAAAGAACCAGACGTGGGAAATAATCAAGCCGATGGAGGATCTCTGGCGGCTACTTCCGCAACTGCTAGCAACACGGAGCCTTCACTCTCACCAACAGCCGGCACAAATCGAGGTCTACCGGCGGCCACTGCAAGATCTCGGAGAAGCGAAGCAAAATTAAAGAGAAAGGTAGGCATGTTTGGGGGGGGGGGGCATTCTTTATTATACTGCACGGACTGTTTTTTTTTTTTCATAATTCATTTGAGTGTGAACATCGTCAAGTACGGGGACGAGGACGTTATGTTTTATTAGCTCGTAAGTTGTTTATACTTCACAAACTGACCATGTTCAGAATCTTTTTTTAACAAAAAACTTATAGAATGTGGATTAGTGTCATTATCATCGGCATGTGCGACGTACTACATTTGTGTTCTGTCCCGCTGTTCTTCCTGTGGTGCATTCCAGTTTCATTTGCATTTCTATTAATTTCGTTCAGATCCAAACCATTGATAACCTGCCTAGGTAACGATGTCTCACATTTCCTTAATTCATTCTTTCTATAAATAAACACGGTTAATACACAACCTTCTTACAAGCTTTCGTTTACATCATCAGGACGCTACGCAAAAAAAGAAAATAAAAAAAAACAGCTAGGGGAGGTTGGGCGCTGTACCGACGATATATATAATTTTATTATTTTTTCTTTTTCCTGAAATAACTGCAACTGCACCAGTGCTGTGTGCATCATACAGTATGATTTGTTATGTATTTATTATAGACACCAGTCACGTCACAATACTCAATTTATCATAACAGTATTATTAAAAATGGGTCAATAGTTTATTTTGTGCCCGAAAAGACCATCTGGCGCCACAACTTTCACATCCAAGGCAGACTGCCCTTCGGTAGGGTTATTTTGTCATGTTGGCTCGAAGCGATAAGGTTTAATCCTTCCGGGTTTGACGCTAGATGCACGGCTGCGTTTCATAGTGCTTCCATCGTGTAGCGTTTACACACTAGTGCCATTGAAACATTCTCCAGTTGTCAAGTGCTGTATTATGAAGGAATACAAATGTTTTCCCATCAAAATAACCATGTAATCACTAATCACGTGTAATATTTCTCTTTTCTAAACATTACTGTCACAAATTAAGGGGAAGCTCACATTTTTTATTTATTTTCTTAAACTTGTCTGTTAGACCAGTCGACGACAAAATAGCACTATGAAATAAATTCATCAACCTCAAACATTTTTGATAAAATCTTACTGATAATTTATTATACTGACACATAAAGTAACATTGACTCCATAATTTGATAACAATTATCAATATAAGGTTCTCAGATTACGTACATGGCTTCATTCTACAGCTGATCACTCGATCCACTTTCTGGTAACGCACACACGCACTCATTCATTTAATGAAGTTGTGTCTTTAGTGATCAGCTTTCTACAAAAAACACAAAACAATAAAAACTCACCTGAAATGAAAAGATCAGAACGAACACGTAAGGGGTTCATACGACTGCACCTTCGATCTGTTGATGCAGCAATCCATGCTCGCCTTCGTCGTTCATTTTTCTGTTCTGCTGCTTTCCCCTGTCCACAAATTACCTTAGGAATGCGATTTGAAAAAAACAACAACAAACAAACGCTTTTTTTTTTTTTTTTTTAATCTCTTCCACCCCAGCTGTAGCAGTTTAGCACACGTCGTAGGCATTATCTCTCGATGGACTGTCAACAAGTGAGAGAGTATACCACGGAGCTAACACGTAGCAAGGCGGAGCCTACCAAAATGTCTGCCGGCAATGAATTGTGGGATATGCAGAAAAGGGCAAACCCCTCTATAAAATAAAAAATAATGCGACTTTTGATATTTTTAAAGTATGATTTGTGGAGGTAATAAGTACAGAAGTGCACATGTCGGCCTACATTTAGTGACGAGAAGTCGTGCTCGCCGGTGTGCGTGACTTCATTGGCAGCCGCCTGCATGAAGCAGGGTATATTTTTTTTTCGAAGTAGGAGAACCTGAATGTAGTGCGAGCTAAATTAAGACAATAGGCCTACTTGATGTCGCCATATAGAGCATGTATTGCTTACATTAAATGGCAACAAATGTGCACAATGTGTGCGCTCTCCATGCAGCTGCATCGTTTTTTTGTTTGTTTTTTCCTCCCGGGTTGCGCCTGTCTGGGCCCATCCCATGAGATATCTAGGGGAAAACAAACAAACAAACAAATAAATTAGTAAATAAATAAGTAAAGTGCTGGTCTGTGTACGTGTGATTGACGTCATGGTTTATATGTCACAGAAGAGGCGGGACTGTTTTTGCACAACAGTTTGTTTCCGGTGTTCTGTCGGATCAGCATACCTCGTCAGATCAGCATACCCGTATGCTGATCTGACAGCTGCCTCTATCGGGCTAGCATACGTAGTCAGAATAGCATTCCTACGTTACGACGATCCCGTAAATGATAATAATACACTGCAATTAGGCTAAATAAGATGCATATTAAAAACACTAGAGCTACCAAAGAAGCATATGTATAGTTAGTTTTAACACGAGCGTGCTCTTCTGACGGCTGATTGTAACATCGGTATGTTGTTTTGATGGCTGAAATGGGCACCCGCAGCACATTGTTGCCTTAGTTTACTAGTCAAGAAAAAATAAGGCCAACTATAGAGCCACATTAAAACTTCAGAGGACAATATGCCAACGCGCTCCCACAAACGATTTGCATGAATTTCTGTATTTTTAGATGATTTAAGTCTTCGCGTCTCATTCCGTTGTGTTCATTTTGCTG
The DNA here is from genome assembly GCF_051991245.1 of Festucalex cinctus. Classification (NCBI taxonomy): domain Eukaryota; kingdom Metazoa; phylum Chordata; class Actinopteri; order Syngnathiformes; family Syngnathidae; genus Festucalex; species Festucalex cinctus. The sequence continues at coordinate 37,515,978 of NC_135411.1, forward strand.
ACTGCTGCGTTCAGGTGTAGGCTATTATGTGCACAGGGTCGTCATACGAAAACATTTTTATATATCAAAACAAACTGTTGTCAATAAATCAAACAAAAACCATATGCAGGCGCGGATGACAGTTTCCTCACCAAACTGAGGCTGAATGCACAGTATAATGACTTGCACACGAACTGCCCACTAGGTGACACAATTGTCATTTCTAATTTGTGTAAAAGGCAACATTATAATCAAACAACAAAATATTGGCTCCAGCGATACCCATTATGTATGATAGTTGTCTACATGACAGAAAATTGTTGAGATTTAATTGAGCAGATTTTGCAGGCTGTGAGAGAATTTGCCAGTTGGAACACCATTGCTTAATTTTGAAAGAAACATTTGAGAAGACTCGAAAAAAATGAGCTTTATTGTTGAATTCAAAATGAAAACCGATGCAGGACGATGAAACATATTTTATGTACAAACTACAATACACGTTGCCAGTTTGCTAAAAGTACAAAAACATCAAGTGACAAAAACTACACAACCTACGTCTCAAAAGATTCCAAACTACGATGGCTGTAGCAAGTCAGCAATTTAAGTTGCTTTTTTTTTTTACACTTAAAAACGTTATTCTGCACATTCAGCATGTGTCCACCGCAGACAGAATTCACATTGCACCTTAAAATAAGAAGAAAAAACACACATGAGTGAAACCCCAAAATGGTTTTTGAATAAGTGTAGTACAAGCATGTTTACTGCCACTGTGCCATAATAATAACGCACAGTGATCCACGATACTAACTGCAGAACAAAACTTACTCTCTGAATAAAATACTTTCACTATATAAAATAATTACAAAACGAAGTAAAATGCAGTTCTAAATAATCAGTTATTGCATACTTTTACTTACTTGTCAGTTGGCTATAACTCTTCTGCTCGAAACAAACAAATGTTAGAAAGTGTTACTGCAGAGGTGATTGAGCTTAAAGCTCTTCATCCGTCGGATTTGATTTTAATGGGAGGTGACTGGAATATGGTTCCTGATGAATGGGATGATCGATGGCCCTCCAGATTTGATAGTCATCATTTTAATCCACTTATGGAAGGCTTTATCAGAGATAATAGAATGATTGATATTTGGAGGAATCAAAATCCTGGGAAGAAACAATTCTCTTGGTACAAACCAAATGGTACTGCAAAATCAAGAATTGACTACTGGCTTGCTGCAGGAGCGCTTGAAGAATTTATTTCTGAAGTATCAATTTCAAAGGCTCCTTTGACTGATCACTGTGTTGTTGAATTGAAATTGAACTCAACTTACAGGGAAAAGGTAAACAAAAGTTATTGGAAATTTAACTCTACTCTATCAAAAAATGAAGAATATTGTTCCAACATAAGAGACATTATAAAGGAAATTGAAAATGACATTAGCATAACTAGCTTTTGCAATAAGTGGGAATATGTTAAATACAAAGTCAGAGAATTTTCTATTATTACAAGCAAAAAATTGAACAGGGAAAAAAGCAGGGAAGAGAGAAATTTGTTTTGTGAGATTAGTCAGTGTTGTAGTAAAACGGATGTGACTAATGATGATAAGGAAAAATTATTGCTTCTGCAGTCCAAACTTGATGATATCTTTTTGAAGAGAGCGCAGGGTGCTTTTGTAAGATCGAGAGCAAAATGGATGGAAGAGGGGGAAAAAAACTCAACCTACTTCAGCAGGATGGAAAAAAGACGGCAAGAATATAAGGCTATAACGAGCTTGTTAATTGATGGAAAAGAATGTAAAGATAAGCAAAGTATTGAGAAGGAGGTTTTTGCATTTTATAGTAATCTCTATTCATCTGTTCACTCATCTTCTGAGGTAACCAATTTTTTTGACCAAATTGCAAATCTCCAGCCAAACATTGATGTTACATTTAAAGATATATGTGATGCAGATTTAAAATTGGAAGAACTTGATGCGGTCAGTTTGAGATTGTCCATCAACAAAAGTCCTGGATCCGATGGGCTCACGGCCAATTTCTACCATTTTTTCTGGAGTGATGTCCGATGTTTATTGTTTAAAGCTATACAGGAATGTATCGAGAAACAAGAACTGATGCCGAGTATGAAGCAAGGACTGATAACACTAATTCCTAAGCACAACAAAGATAAAAGGTTATTGGACAATTTAAGACCTATCACACTTCTCAATACCGATTATAAATTGCTATCTGGATGTTTAGCAGCTAGATTGAAACAAGGTTTGTCAAATCTTATTGATGAAACACAATCTGGTTTTTTGAGTGGACGTTCTATTCATAACAATATACGTTTGGTATTGGCATCTCGATTAGAGACGGTAATCTCGACAATTATTCATAGTGATCAAACAGGTTTTATTAAAGGTCGTCATTCTACTAATAATATTAGGAGACTCTTTAACTTGATTAGTATGTCACAGCGGTATGATAAAAAGGCAGTTGTTATTTCGCTGGATGCAGAAAAAGCATTCGATAAAGTTAACTGGTCCTTCCTCTTTGCTGTCTTAAATAAATTCGGCTTCGGGGAGTCATTCATTCAATGGGTCTCAATATTATATGATTCTCCTAAAGCTACAGTTACTACTAATGGGATTACATCACAGAGTTTTACTTTACAAAGGGGAACAAGACAAGGGTGCCCAATTTCTCCTTTATTATTTGCTATATTTATTGAGCCGCTTGCATTAGCTATACGTCAGGATAGACGGATCCAAGGAATCCACTCCGGGACAATAGAACATAAAATTAATCTATATGCCGATGATATATTACTCTATTTAGAAGAACCTGCTATCTCGCTAGGGGAAGCATTTAAATTAATAACTAAATTCTCTCACTTATCAGATTACTCTATTAACTGGACAAAATCAACATTATTACCTATTACAGAAAATTCATGGAATCCTACAAGTCAGGATCCACACTACTCCTTTCCTACAGGTAATTTAAAATACTTAGGTGTTAAAATTTCACCTAAGTTAACTGAATTAACTTCTTTAAATTTTTCACCATTATTGGATAGTATCCGTAGTGACCTGGAGCGCTGGAATAATCTTCCGATCTCTTTAATAGGACGGATAGCTACTATAAAAATGAAAGTTTTACCAAAGATTAATTATTTATTTTCAATGATTCCATTTAAACCTACGTCTAACTGGTTCCAATCGCTGGACTCTGCTATCATAAAATTCTATTGGAATAAAAAAAAAGCCAAAATTAGTCTATCTACTCTTCAGGAAAGTAAATCTAAAGGAGGTTTAGAGGCACCAAACTTTATGTACTATTATCTAGCTAATCAACTACAATATCTTGTGCTATGGACACAACCCAACAGAGATACTAACTGTTGGTTGGAATTGGAGCAGAAGGATTGTAATAATCTTAGACTGTCAGATTTACTCTTTATTACAAAATCAATAAGACGACATAATTGTTTTAAAAACCCAATGATAGCCGCCACCCTGACTGCCTGGTGGAAGGCATTAGAAATTACAAACTCCCAATTGGCGCCCTGTGGGCTCTCTCCCATTTGGCATAACCCCGACTTTCAACTTAATAATCAGTCGTTCCATTTAAGCCTATGGGAGCAGAAAGGAATTACACACCTTCATCATCTTTTCTCAGATAATAAGTTTATATCGTATACAAACTTGGTCCAGAAATATGAAATAAAAAAGGGAAATTTCTTACATTATCTGCAAGTTAAAAATATGGTTAAGAAACAAATCCCAACACTTCAGGATACGCTCCAACTGCCTGTCTTAGCTAAAGATATTATAAAGCTTTCTCCAACAACAATAGAAAATATCAAAAATATATAAGTTATTTTTATACACAAATAAAACGTATTTACCGACTTTAAAATGGGAAAAAGACTTGTCTATAGTTCCGGAACCAGACTTTTGGACCCAAATCTGTGAAAATGTATTTAAAATGACCAAACAGACAAATTTGCAACTTATCCAATATAAGATACTTCATAGAACATATATTACACAATATATGATGAAAAAAATGGGACTCTCTGACTCCGACATTTGTCTCCAGTGCTCACAAATCACTGCCGATACTTATCTTCATGCTTTATGGTCATGTACTCCAGTGCTGCATTTCTGGACTAAAATCTTGGGAAAGCTCGCTGATATATTAAACTGTAGGCTTCCTTTATCTCCAAGATTGTGTTTACTAGGTGACTTAACAATAACTGAGCTACCATGTAAACAATCTCAATCTATATTTATAGCCCTTACTATTGCTAAAAAAATAATCCTTGTCAATTGGAAAAATAAACAATCTCTAAATATCGACCACTGGTTAAACTTACTAATAAATTATATCTCAATGGAAAAAATCTCTGCCTTAAATAAAAATCAAGTATCAAGATTTAAACAAATATGGTCTATGTACATAGAATATTTTAATCTCAATTTGGCAACTTAATCCTGCCAAGATTCTGCCTGTTAACGAGAGCCACCACATCGTTACAACTTCTGTTTTCGCTGCTTCTGTATTTGGTATTTTGTATCTGATTGTTTTTATTTTTATATAGTCAGGAACCTAGTTGCTGCTAGTGGGCTCGAGCATACCACACTATACGACACTATACTCAATAACTCCTTAAGATCTATTTCTAGTGGGCACTAAGCATCAACACTTGGTGTTAAAAAAAAAAAAAACAATATACGTTTGGTGTTAGATCTGGTTGATTATAGTCATATATTGTCGAGGGAGGGATTCATTCTCTTCCTTGACTTTTATAAGGCGTTCGATTCAGTCGAACACCCCTTCATATTGAATACTCTCAACTATTTTGGTTTTGGTCGGAAATTTATTAATCTGATTGGTATGTTATATAAGGACATTAATAGTTCTGTGGCTTTGGAACATGGTACCTGCCAAAGATTTCAAGTCAATAGGGGTATTAGACAGGGTTGTAACAGCTCGCCTTTGTTATTCATTCTAGTAGCAGAACTTTTAGCGATTAGGATAAAAAATAGTGGTATTGAAGGAATAAACATTTTCGAGAGAAAGATTTTAATTAGTCAATTTGCGGATGACACGACACTATTCTTAAAGAATGAAAGACAAATTCCTGAAGTTTTATCCTTGATTAATCAATTCTCCAGAGCATCAGGCCTAAAACTAAATATTGATAAATGTGTATTGTTTGCCCTTCATGACCAACCGGCACCCTCAATTTGTAACATTACCGTTAAAACTAAAGTCACTTACTTAGGCATTGTTGTTACCAAAGACAGGGAATTAAGGGAAAAAGAAAATGTATGCAAAAATGTAGATACATGTAAATCCATTCTAAATTCTTGGCTACAGAGGGACATTTCTATATTTGGTCGGGTCTTGCTTTCTAAAATGGAAAGTCTCTCAAGAATTATTTATCCCGCCTTTTCTCTCGAAATTTCTGAGAAAATGGCTAAACTCATCAATACTATAAACTTCCAATTTATTTGGAAAAAGAAATGTCAATATATAAGAAGAGCTGATGTGGTCAAAAGTATTGAAGAGGGAGGGTTGAATGCAATCGACTTTACAGTTATGAATGGTGCTTTAAAATTGAAATGGCTCAATTCATTTATTTTGCATAAAGATTCTTTTTGGTTTACCATTCCTAATGCGATTTTTCTAAAATTGGGTGGAATTGATTTTCTTTTGCGCTGTGATTATGATGTATGTAAACTGCCTGTGAAGCTGTCTGATTATCACCAACAAGCTCTTCGTTTCTGGAATCTGATATATAAGCATAATTTTACACCCCACAATTCACCCCTGTGGAATAATAACTATATTCTCGCCAATCGGAAGTCATTGTTTTTGGGACACTGGATGGATAAAGGGATTTGGGCTGTTTCACATCTTATGAACGAACATGGTGATTTTTTAAATCATACAGACTTTTGTGTTAAATACAACCTTCAATGTTCATTTAAGGAATTTAATAGAGTTATTAAAGCCATTCCAGCCCAATTTAAAGCAATGACTCAGCAATTGGTGATGCATTCTAATGTATCTGAAATGTGTTCACTATATTTGGAAGGAGTTTTCTTTGGGAGCAAACAATTGCCTAATACACTTTTTAGGAGGGTATTAACTGAACGGTACTATCCGTTCTTACTTAAAAGAAAATATATTCTACGGGATTACAGTGATGCTGATGCAAAAAGGATAAGGAAACGTTTCATATCATATCCGATTCCTCATAAAGCGAAAGAAGTTAATTTTAAAATATTAAATGATATTTATCCTTCTAACCACTTTTTGCATATAAGATTTAATTGGGACAATAATTTGTGTGTATTTTGTGAGAATGACATCGAAACAGTGGAACATATCTTCTTTGATTGTGAACACATTTCAGAATTTTGGTGCGCTGTACAAAGCTGGTTATTATCCAAAAACATTACACTGTGTCCTTTTAATTGGATGTCAGTTAAAGTTGGAATTTTGTTACAGGAAAAGAATTTGGACTTTTTGGTTAACAATTTAATTTCTCTTGCAAAACATTTTATTCATAGATGCAGATACCTCAAGGTGAAGCCCCACATCAATAGTTGGAAGAATGATCTCAAATTGTACAAAAAATCATTACATTTCATGACTAACAGAACTGCCCAGAGACTATTTTCTTTACTGGACCAGTACCTTCTTTTGGACTAAATTCCTCACTTTTTTTTTTTTTTTTTCTTTCTCTGTTTTGTTTGTTTGTTTGTTGTTCAACTGCGAAGTGTATAGTTTGTGACAAAGTGTGCCTTAATTGTTTGTAATTTGAATGAATAATAATAAAAAAAAACAAAACAAAAAAAACAAAAAAAAACTTACTTGTCAGTCGAGGTATGCTGCTCCGACGAGTTCGACAGCGTGATGATGTAATTGCCTACTGCGCATGCGTAGCGCGTGCGCAGATGTGTGAGGTATGCTACTTCGACGGGTATGCTGGTTTGTCAGAACACCGGTTCATTTTGCGACGTGTGGCCTGTGTCAAGACTCTATCGGTGATCTTGCACGATCGGTGACGCGCATGCGCAGAAGATTGGCCGCAAACAACGGCATACACACTCGAACGAAATACCTTTGTATGCCTATCGTGTTCGTAAAAACATGCTACAAAAACAACTCAACTCAAAACAACTAATTTCTTGATCCATTATAAAGAAACTATTTTAATTCTACAGGTTTTAAAGACGAACATTTTAATTTTGATCCCATTTATTCCTAGTGAGTCTTCATTGTTAGAATTTAAGGTGAGTCTGCAGTGTGTGTGTGTTAAACACCTCTCCATTGGCCACACATTATGTCCTAAAGTGCACAAAACTAACCCGTACCCACTTTCACAGAACTATAATTACAGTATGTGTCAGAATGTTTTCTATTCATACAATACATAATTGAGTACAGAACTGCTTTGATTTAAATAAATTCAAAAGAAACGTGCACCTGTCCTGTACCTTTCGCAATGTCTGTTTCATATTTTTATTCATGTGTATGCAAAAATTAATATATCTACATACAGTATATACAAGTGTCAGCATTAAAGATGAATAAACATCATTCAATGTGACACGCCCCATCCACGACACGGAGCAAATTTATCGGGTAATGTCAGCGCAACTGTTGTGTCAGACAAAAAAAATCGCGTAGTCTGACCTCGGCATCACACTACGCTACGTCAAGACAACCCAAAATCGTATAATAATGACATGTTCAAATCCTTTTTGTGGATCTTTTACTAATTGGTCTTTTTCCAATCTGTGCTAATACAGCTTGGGCCGTTATTAATTATACTGCTTGACTTCTATCTGGGGAAGTTAAATATCTTTCATCCACACAATAAACAGAGTAGTCAGTAACAGCCGTGTCTCTTTTATGCCTACATGACACGTTTTATGGTATTTCTATATTCTGTATGTATCTATGCTTTTGCTAAGAAATGAAACATTTGCAAATGCGGACCCCCCCCCCCCCCCCCCCCAGTTAATTACCAGACTTTTCTGTTTGAAATATTGGAGGCGAAGTTTACTTACTGTGGGACTTGAAAATGAAAGGTGATCAAATTGGAAAGAACATCTTGAGCTGTGCAAAAGTCTTAAAACAAGTCAGCAAAGCCATAATACATATGTATGTATAGTATGTCTGTCTGTGTTAGAAAACATGATTATAATAACTGTAGTAATTTGTCATCCCTCTGGTGATTCTCATGTCAATAGTATATTTTCAATCATTATTGTGGTGTGTGTGTGTGTACAACCCTTGTGGTTTTGCAAAGTTCATTAAGCTGTTTTCATTTATTTGGTTGTGTCCGTGTCTGATTAGCTGCTGCTATTTATTGTGAGACACTTGATCAGGAGAAAGATTTCAAATGAAAATCATCACCTGTGTGAATTGTGATATATCCATATGACCACAAGATGGTGCACAGAAACCAACTAACAACGAACAGCTCTGCACAGACACATTTCAAACTGATAGAAAAAAACAAAACAAAACATGAAACTACCTAGACTTTTCAACAGGGGGGCGGGGGTAGCCTACTTAAAAAAAAAATAAAATAAAACACACACACACAAAAAAAATATTAATCCAACAAACCCCCATTTGGTTTATAGTTTTTAATGAAAACTATATATAGTTTCCACTTTTCCAGAGCATTTTAAAACTATTTGTATATTCATAACAAGTGTAGCTGCTTGCAGTCAGGTTTGAAACTCAAAAACGTACTCATCACTACTTAGAGTAAATATTCTTCCAAATGTCTACATGGCTCTTTACCTCATCACAAGAGTAATTTATCAGAGAAGCTTGAGGATTTCATTTAAAAATGTAAATACAGTCTAAAGTAGTTGAATGAAATACATAGTGCACATTCATACAGTTTGGTATATAGATTTAATTGTTCAATAATGTTCTCTCAAAAGTGACCTACCTTTGAGATCACAATAAAATGTGGACTAAAAAGTCATCAAAACTTTATATAGTGCTGAAAAAAAAAAAAAATATATATATATATATATATATATATATATATATATATATATATATATATATATATATATATATATATATATATATATATATATATGTATATATATATATATATAAAATCTACATGCCAATTTGACGAATCGTTTCTTACCAGAGATGAGCTCTGGCCTAACCATTTTAACCTGAAGTATCCAGTTTGTATCCTCTCTGACATGTGACCTGCCATGCATTATTGATCACCAGTTTCTTCACCAGTGAGACATAATTAACTTGTGTAATGTGAACCCTTCATCAAATTTAATCATTTATATTGCTTATCTTTTGGCCTAACCACAAGGCAAAAAAGAAAAAAAAAAGTTTCTAATTAGACCATTTAGATTGAGCGTACTTCATGTCTGACTTAATTAAAAGGCAAGCAAGGACAGACATAATTCACATGATCCAAAGAGTGTTCTTCATCACCTTGTGGAGTGGTACATTTATGAAAATAGTTAAATCAGTGCATGATAACTAATTTCAAATATAAAAACAGGTAAATGTTTCTGAAACTTATGTTAATGTAGAAGCTTCAAGTCAAACTTCATATTTACTTACAGATTTATTAAAACGGCCACATTATATATATACTTTCTACGGCTATATAGTATCTGTTTTAAGGTAATTATCATTGGAATATTAAAAGTATTCATGAACCCTTCCCAAAGGTTTGATTCACAATCAATTAAAATCAACATTTAAAAAACAAACACACAATATACTGTTTTGATGTAACACAAAGCAAAATGGATGATATTTGAAATATTCTCAAAGTTCATCCCAAGTGTGTTTGTTAAAAATAACACCCAAGAAATGCATTTTTATCCCTCGGGTGCATAAATTAAGTAAAGAAAGAAAGAAAGCTGCTGTATTTCTTGTTTTCATACATCTTAAAATATGTGCAGTATGGAAACCAAGCATCGAAACTTGAGAAAACAAAACTTTATTGATGGTTATTGACAAGTGGAAGAACCATAATACATGCGCATACAATGACAGTGCAGGAAGCCTCGTTTTGAACCACAACACCGACTGGAAGCAGCACTTAGTTAAAGTAGTTACAGAATCAGACATTCAGCATAGTGAAAACCTTCAAGTCATCCCGTCTCTGAGCAGACATCGTCATTCAGAACACACCAAGAGCCATACTGCCCTGATGCCTTTACACTGCCTTTAATGTGGTGCATCTGACGGTTCAAATTTGTGATAGATACAAAAGGGAAGATATGTGATTAACACTAGCACTAATTGGAAACATTTGTAAACAGAATGTGGTGCACGGAGTGGCTCGCAATGCAGCCAAGTATCCTTTCCCCAAGCAGCATCCTTCCAATACACGACAGCTTGATTCCATCAGCTTCTATGTACATCATTTATTAGTTGTTCACAAATGATTTACTTTTCATATGTATATAATTGTAGAATATTCAAACAGTTATTTTTCCGATGAGTAAAGGTTGATTGATAGCCTAGAAAAGGAAGCTATGTCACATTAAGAATAACATAACAGAGAAATCAAATGAAGAAAAAAAAAAAGAGGAAAATTTACACCTATAGCACTGATATGTCTCAGATTTATGTGGAAATTACAAGTTACATGTGCAAAATGGTACATTTGACAAGATAAAAAATTATGATATACTGTATAACTACAGTGTAATTATTTGTAAAGACTTGCTAGAAATGACTTGATAGAAAAGGAGCTAGCTTGCCCTAACAACTGATCTAATCGCCTAAATCTAAAACATTATACAATTATGTAATTCTTATAAGATAACGTCTTCACTGCACAGTTTAAATATTATACATTGTTTGATTATTATATCTTACCCCCATAAAATTTTAATTACTGGACAAAATACAACCCAAAACGAACATAAAAATAAATGATAAAATACACTGCAAAATATACTTAAAAATTCTCCAGCAATATAAAAATGATCAGTTATACCAATGAATTTATTGGAAGGTCCTCTAAAAAAACAAAAAACAAAAAAAAAAAACAAAAAAAAAACATCTACATCCCAATAACCATTGCTACTCGGAAAAGGGAAGTGCAAAAAAAAAATTGCTCAATTTATGATTTTATTTGACTCAAACTTTATCTGAAAGAGTCTTACTTTTCCCCTCATTCACAATCCTCTGATGAATTCTTATGTCATTATTGTCTATGGAAGCTTGTACTTGCTGGCATTGATTAGTACTTCCCATCCACATCCTTATCAAAATTTGGAATCATGACTAAATTACCGCAAAATAACTAACAAAAAAGTGCAGTGATGCATCGCTGAAAAGAATGTATCATTGTACAAAAACTAAAAATAACTTAAGAGAACAAAATAAATAAAACAATGCACTCAACAAAATGACCATAATCAAACTGTACAGTGAAATGTGATGTTGAGGTCAATGGAAAACAGATTTTCCTCAAAACAAATGATAAGAAAGTCATGATCTTGAGATGATGGCATAAAAAATAAATAACAATCCTTTGCTTCTCTATGCTGCTTTTAATTAGGCTATCCAGCCTGTTAATGTTCACAAAAACTCAATGTTGTTGACATGACAAAAAAATAAAATAAAAATAATGCATCAGTCAAAATTGGTAAGTGCAAAAGCATACAGGGAAAAGAAGAAAAAAAATGACAAGTATAAAGTCCCACTCAATGCTATTTAATGAAAAGCTTGACTTTCTAAATGGTCTTACTTTATTTTTCTCTTTTCCTGAAGCTTGAGGATAAAAATCATTGTTTTAGGAATACAAACAAAGTTTAAGATTTAAAACAAACACAAAAAACAAACAAAAAATATTTATCATACAGAGTGGGCGTTATATACAACAATATGTATCAGATAAATATTTCATCTGTGTCCTAATTTGTATTCTAATATTTACTCTATTAGTACCATGGACACAATTCCTACAGCTGAAAACTATGTTAAAATCTTTAGAAATTAAAACCCCACAATATCAAAATACACAGCACAAAATATCTGAGGTATAAGATGAAAAATATCAGCTGTCATTTTAGTCTTAGTATAATTTTTCTCTCAGGAGATGCTGAATGATGCGTGAATTGCATGTATTGCAATACCCAGGCCTCAGCAAATGTCTCGTTTTATATATTCACGCTCCTTCATTCACACACACACATATGCTCACGCACACACACTTTCTTCCTGTCCAGTTGGAAGGTTGTGTTTCAGTTTGGAAGTGCTGCTAATAGGGAGCAAAGCGGCTGTAGCCTCCCCGGTATATACTAGCCTGGAGGGAGGACAGCACAAGCCCTACGTCATCAACATGGCTCCGTGTTTTGGCATCTGTCAGAGGGGTGAATGCGTTCTGAAAAACACAATCATGACACACACACACACAAAACAAGAAATTGTAAAAAAAGTACAAACATGAAATAAAACATGCACAGCCTTGTTAGCCCCCCTTGGTCCGGTACCAACTAGAACTACAGTTCCAACATGACATTACCGTTCTTCCAGTGCAAACCGGTGGGGGATGAAAAGACCCATGACCGGAGGAATCGTCATGCAGCAAGCACAGCGAGACACTTCATGCCAGGGGAACATGCCAACTGCTATGTGAAAGAAATACAGTCAATATAATTATAAATTGGCGGGAAGAATGGATTAAAAAAAAAAAAAGTGTCATTTAACAGAATGTGTGAATTCTGACTGACAGCATCGACTGAAGATTGATTATGCCTGCTAAAATGTTATTGAGAAGATTGGGATGCAACTCTCTCAGGACATTGAATCGATCACAACTAGACTGCTCTGTTTGTCGTAGAAGATGTTTCGCCTCTCATCCGAGAAGGCGTCATCAGTTCATGCAAAAAAGGCTTGGATAGCATAACTCAGGCTGATCTGACCTGGACAGACCAGACTGAGTTGGTGTATAAAACCCAAAGATGCATGTTCCAAGTTGGGGGCACAGCACACCACCTTAAATTGTATCTTTCTTATCGGCTGCTGATGCCAGGGTTCCACTAACCATCCACTGCCTGTTTCAAACCCGGATTAAAAAAACACAAACAAACAAAAAAAAAAAAACGAGTGCATTGTGTCAAGAAAAGCAACTGGTGTGAAATGTGCCAAACAAATCATGCACCTGACTTGAGATGACAACCCCTGCCTAATAAAGTAAACCTTGTAAACGGGCACTGTTGAATCTCTACTTTGGTTTCCTGTTTTCTTATTGGCTAACAAATTAACTTGTGTTTAATTCTGCTTTATTTAAAAAGCACTTTCACAACAGCACTGCAGATGGGTAAAATATGGCATCTGTTGCTTTGGCCTAATATATTTTATAAAACGTTTTTTTGTTTGTTTGTTTTTTGAATTTTTTTATTTATTTTTTGGTCACATTTTTACATATTTAATGCAGCCAACCAATAGAGTTAAGATACAAAACAACAAATACACAAATAAAAAAAAAAAAAATCCCTTTTTGACACACATCACAAGCTTGCACGATTGCAATGTGGATAATTCAAGGATATATTTTTTGGAATTGGGTAGTCGTACTGTGTGACATCTATCGGAAATCAGCTACAAATCATTTCACTTTTAATTAAAATACAGATATGTTAAAGAATGTGTTTTGATTGCAATTTTATGGATAGGAAACACTCTTCCAAGTGGATTTACTTATTTGCGCTGTTTGAATGGACAAAACACAATCAATTGTGAACAAGACCAATGCATTTTTAAAAAAGCGTTATATAAATGCAAAAAAAGAAAGAAAAAGAAAGAAAGATTTCTGGCATTTCAATAACGTTGACATGAGCGAGCGCTGGCCTGCACAAGATCCACAGAGGCAAAATCAGTCATTGAAACTGGATAGAGAACTGATTGAGGCTGCAGTGAAAGCATCGAGAATCCGAGTACCTGACTTTACATAATGAAAGCTGTCTCACTATGAAGTCATGCTACATTTTTAAACGCACCTTACTTTGTCAGCTGATGCAATGCACAGCAAGACAAGTAATAAATCATTTAATCTAAGAGTCAAGTGCTGGAAACTTCTCTGCCATTTGACATGTTTGCTTATCTCTACCAATTAATTACATTTAACTGACACATTATAACTTTACACAATTTGAATAATAGACATTAAATTACGTCGCATAATTAATTCTCTTTGGTTTGAGTGGGAAGTTGTGACCAATGATCACATCTGAACATTCTTCTGACCATCACTCACTCAGTTCTTTCTCCCTCACATCCTCCCTGTGGCTGTAACGCCACAGGAGATTTAATTATCAAAATGACTAATTATTTCATTACCAAGGAGTGCGGGGTGAGGTGGTATCCACCAAATTAGAAATATAATAACTAACATGGACTGGGCTGCCAAAGCATGAGGACATTCATCACCTTTTACAGGCGGGATTAATGTGGCATTTGGACTGCCGTTAGCAGCGCAGACAAATTCAATTAAGTTTAAGTGAGGATATGTCAACGCTGCAGAAAAACTCATGCACAGCGCCTGGGAAGTTCGGCAAGGGAAGCTAGCTCGAAGCAGACCTGTGAAGAGAAGTACGCAACATCAAACAGTACATGGTATGCTTGACTGTTTTCTATCATCAAGCCGATTTAAATATCTCACAAAGTGATTCAAAGAAGATACAAATTGCATTTTCAAATTAACAATTGTATTTATTAAAAGGGGAGAAAGTAATGCCGATGTCAGACTACACGAAAACAGCCCGATTTCAGCCCGACCGACGTGTCGCGGACAAACGGGGCATGTCGTAAACGAATTTTGGGTTGTCTTGACGTAGCGTCGCCCGTGTAGTGTGCCACGTTCAACGATTGGTCGCCTGTTGTCCGGGACGGTTCACGACCATCATGACGAAAGTCTAGCATGTTAGAATTTTTGCTCGTCTTGACCATAATGTGACATACCTACGACGTCGTCCGTTTGGTTCCACAGCATTGACCAATAGCGAGAGGGAGCGAAACGTCAATCACACACTGAACAGCACTCTACAGCTCTTTTTATTAGCATGTTTATTTTATTTTATTAGCATTTGTTTATTTATTCGTTTATGTATTTATTTATTTATCCCCTGGATATTTCATGGGATGGGGCCAGGCAGGTGCATCTCGAGGGAAAAAAAAAAAAAAAGCGCCCCGCTGCACGCATCCGTGCAACCCGTCAGGCAACAGCGACATGAATAGAGGACCAAAATATATTGTGACTGTTGTTCTAATTTCAGAAATTTGGGCATATGAGATGGGCACATATTTAGTGAGGATCGATCACATTTTCATAGTCGGGCCAGGCCTCGCCGCCTTAACTGTCACCCGCTCTCACTTGAAAGTTTTTTTCCCCCTCGGAGTGAATGCAGCGTACTAAAACAAGTCAAATATGAATAAATGAAGCAGTAAAAAATACTCAAACAATATAATATTTCAGTGTTTGATAAAATAATAAAACAAGATGTCATCCTGCAAATTAATTAACAGAATCTGCTATAATTACCCCGGCGCATATAGGCCTAAATAAATTAAAATACAGTGTTGGCTACTAAATCATATTTTAAACACTATTGCGGAGCAGGGAGCGCAAGTAATGCGCTCACATCACACTTGTCCCATGCGTGCTCCATTCACGCAAACACTCCCTGTCCTTGCATCTTTTTTTTGTTTTTTTGTTTTTTGTCCCACCTCCCCGACAAACAGTGGCCGACGCGTCTCTCTTGGCAAGACAACACGCGATGATCGGCTGGTGTCTTGTCACGTTCAGACTTGTAGGGTGACTACATGCCCCGTCTACGACACGGAGCGAATTTGTCGGGTAATGAGACAGCGCAACTGTCGTGCAAGACAAAAAAAAAAATCGCGTAGTCTGACATTGGCATAACTGTTACCCCCAGACATGATTATCAACAGATTAGTTGAATGAAGCGGCACGGTGCAACGTCCGCCTCCCAGTTTTGAGGACTCGGGTTCGAGTCCAGGCCTTCCAGTGTGGAGTTTGCATGTTCTCCCCGTGCCCGTGTGGGTCTTCTCCGGGTACTCCGGTCTCCTCCCACATTCCAAAGACATGAATGGCAGGTTAATTGGGTGCTCCGGATTGTCCCTAGGTGTGCTTGTGAGTGTGGATAGTTGTTTGTCTCTGTGTGCTCTGCGATTGGCTGGCAACCAGTCCAGGGTGTCCCCCGCCTACTGCCCAAAGCCAGCTGAGATAGGCGCCAACACCCCCCACGACCCTTGTGAGGAATAAGCGGTCAGGAAAATGGATGGTTGGATAGTTGAATCAAGAAATTCCCTAGACTATAAAACTAAGTTGAAATAAGATGCAAGATCTCAAAAGAAATACATCACGTCAAGAATTTCAAGATCAAACAAGAAACAAAATAATAGAAATCCATCACTCTAGAAAAGATTTCAAAGACCTTTCTAAGGCCAGTCCACCAACAACTTATCCACAAACCCAGAAGAATATCCAAAGAACTCACTAATATCAGTGTTCCTGACCCTGGGCAAAAAATGGCATCTATGTGTCAAAAATAAATAAATAAATAAATCTTGATAATCCCTTGCCTTGTCTGTGGGATGTCGAGATACAAGGTTTGCATTGCAAAAATAACATCATTTGAATGAAAAACAAACAAGAAGAAGAAGAAACACCATGGAAACAGTCAAAGATGGTGGTGGCAGAGGGAACGTGTTGCTACTTTGCCTTTTCAGGACCTGGCAGGCAGACTCACTGTGTTTAATAGAAGAATGAATTCAGCTGTCTACCAGAAACACCATCTGGCCATCAATATGTGCCCTCAATCTTAACTCTCGTGTTCTGCAACAGGACAAAGAACCCAAACATACCAGCAAGTTCACCTGAAATGTGTTTGTGTCTTCACAAAAAAAATGAAGATTTTGGAGTGGCCAAGTCTAACTCTGGATTTAAATGGCAGATTTGGGCAGTTTTTTACAGTTGTGCAAAAAAGAAAGGGCCAAAATGCTTCCAAGTGACGCAAAAGGTTCATCGCCAGTTATTGCAAATGGTTGATATCAATGACTGCTGCCAAGGATGGCACAAGTAATAAAGTTCAGTCAGTAATTTACTTTTTTTTTTTTTTTTAAATAAAAGACAGGTTTGGATGTTTCCCTTTACAAACTAAAATTGACATATACGGCATATGATATTTCCCCACGTTGTTGTTCGAAGACGCCTCTGGCGCATGATTAAATAGTTAGGCGAGAATTATTTATCGCTGTGACCTTTTACTTGCTGAATGTTCTGCATCCTTCCGCACACTTAGTTCAACACCAGTTAAGACCAAGCTTGTCACACATAGAGACGTTGTTTTGGCTGTGTCATGACAGCAAATGCACGGACTTATATGTTAATGGACTTTCAATAGGACCCGCGCGACTGAATCCATCGAGCAGCCATCTTACGTTGCCACTTTTAGTGACAGTTTCTGTTGGGGGTTTTTTCTCTCACTGAAAACACTGTTAGCAGTGCGTGTTTTACGCTAGCATCCCCGTATGGAGTATTAGAGCCTAGCAAAGAGTAAAAATCACTGTTTGACCCTTCATATATACTATGTCGTTATTGTGAATGATGACTCACAGAAGTTAGGTTTACACTTAATTTGTTGACACGCCCACCTCTGGTAAGTGGTATGAACAGTCCATACATATGTAAATCCAGGTTATGAAGAAGGAACTATTTTTTACATATTCGACTTTCTTCTGCAAATGTGTAGCTGATAGCCGCCAGTGTATCGATCTTTCTGGTATCTGCTGGCATCAACCTGTTACACTTTGACTTGTAGTACTCTATTATGGTCCTTCATAGAATAGCAAGCATTAAAAACAATGTGCCAACAGAAGTTCAGGCGGAACTAACATTGCCTTTGTAGACTACAGCTTATCCTCATGACGGTTGCAGAGAGCCTGAATTTGAACCTACAACCTCAGAACTGTGAAGTTGATGAGCTAACCAGTGAGCCACAGTGGTAGGTTTGAGGGGAGGTATCTGTGCTCGTATTATTGAACGTCAGTGTAGAATTTGATACGATTGATGGAAACTTGGGTGGGATTAAATGGAACAATCCTAAAATGGTTCAGATCTAATCGAATGGCCATGACATGTGGGGTCTCTTAAGGGTCAGTCTTAAGACCCCTTTTATTCAGTCTGTATGTTACCTTTTCGTCAAATGCATCAGAATGTCAATGTTGGCTATCATGTTTATGCAGATGACACACAACTGTATTTATCAATGTCCCCAAATGACAGCAGTTCTATTAACGTATTGTGTCATTCTTTAGAGCAAATTAACAACTGGATGAACCAAAATTTCCTTCAGCTAAAGGAAAACAAAACAGAGGTCATTGTTTTCGACAATAAAAAAAAAAAAAAAAAAAAAAAAGAAAAAAAAGAGGATTGCTGTTAGAAAACACCTTGAGTCACTGTCTTGAGAAAACAAAGACCAAGTTTAAAATGTTGGGGTGCTAATACACTCAGACCTGACTTTCAGCAGTCACATCAAATCAATCACTAAAACAGCCTTTTACCAGCTGAAAAACATATCCAGACTAAAGGACTGCATGCTCGAAGCAGACCAAGAGAAGCTTATCCATGCTTTTATTGCCAGTAGACTTGATTATTTTAATGGTCTCTCACAAAAAGAACAGATAGCTCAGGCTGGCAGCTTGGGTTCTGACTAAAACATATGCTGCTTTTCCATCGTTCCTGCACCACACCACAACGCAACCGCCGGTTTTCCATTACAACTGGCGCACGGCGGCAGGGGGGCGGCAACATTGAAGCCGTCCGAGCCAAGCTTGCACTCCCGCATGCGGATCTGAGATAACATTTCACGAGTGGCAATTCACGCCAACATTGAACCCTATTTACAGTTTAATATGGACCACCATGGAGAGAGGTCTCATTCAAGTGAATAGGAACACACCATCAGCCAGCGCTAGCACTTGTGATGTTTTTTAAAACCACAAATATTACAAAACCATCCACAAGTACCTTTTAAATTGTAAATATAGTTCAGCATTGTTGTAAAACATTATTATATTTATTGTATATACTGTATTTTTATGACTTTGGCGAAGACCGGCGGGCGCCTCATCCTCTTCAAGCTTAACACAAGGAAATGGGCGTGTGCCACGGTGTTGTTTGCGGCGTTGCTGTCGGCCAATCAGACGACAGGTGACATCGCTGCCCCGCTAGTCCCCCCATGACCGGTGTAGCAGACCACTGCCGAAAGGGTTCTAAACAGCGGTTACAACGGAACGGCTCGGCCCTGAAAAAGTCCCATGGAGACGCCGTCGCTAACATCCGGTGACAAAAAAATGCCGCTTCGGTGTGGAACCGGTACGGTGGAAAAGCGCCAAAAGAGATCAGAACATATCACTCCAGTTCTAAAAGCGTTACACTGGCTCCCAGTCAGCTGTAGAATAGATTTCAAAATTCTGCTACTGGTCTATAAATCACTGAATAGATTCGTTCCCGAATAGATTCAAGAAATGCTGATTGTATATAAATCCAGTCGGGCTCTGATATCTGCAGACTGGTCAATTAGTGGAATCCAGAATTCAAAGTAAACATGGTGAAGCTGCATTTAGCTGTTATGCTGCACACAAATGGAATAAGCTGCCAACAGAAGTGAAATCAGCCCCAAGTGTAAATGCTTTTAAATCCAGGTTAAAAACTTTTTTTTCCCTAAAGCTTTATTTAATGTCTTTTCAATTTTTTAAATCAGACTTTTTTTCCTTTGAATTATTTTAGAAAATGTTTTAATGTTGTCAATGTATGTTCTTTTAGTAATTTTTGTAAGCTACTTTTGTTTTGTCTGCTTTGCTCCTGAATGTTGCTATTGTGTTTGTTGATGCTTGCCTTGTGTACAGTATGAAATGCATTATATAGTAGAAAGAAAACTGCCTTGCCTATACCTCTTATATGTACTCCTCATCCTCATCTTCATGGTGTCCATTTTGATTAGGGATATAATTACTGCTTCATATCCACCCAGTTTTTGTTGTTTTTTTTTTTTTTTTTTTTTTTTTTTGGGGGGGAGGGGGGGATTGAACTTTAAAGTACGGTCCTCTAAATAACGCTGCACTATGTACTACATCTCATTATGTACTATGACACAGATTCTTATTCTTCTTTAAAATAATAACAAATATATAAGGCTCCAGTTATCCCAGGTGTGCAGGAGCTGACTACTGCATGGGCACAACAAGCCTACTACTGCTGCTCCGGCTAAGTACACTGGTAAATGAATGGACTCATAACCACGGTCACAATTATGATGATTAGCTCATTCTAATTTACAATTTGTATCTAAAATCTCAAATAGCCTAGAGAATTATCAGCATGATTTTGTCATTTCCCTCATCAGTGAAACAAAATGTGATAATTGGCCATTTAGCCTGTATTATTCCCTCTCCACTTCTGCCTGCACCAACTGCAGAGATGAACAATGAAAACACAATTAAAGCAAGTGACATGCACAGCACAAGGAGGAGCTGAATTCAATATAATATTTTTTTAGAGGGTTGGGGGGGCTCATGCTAAGGTTGATATTTTAAGACAGATGAGAACGGCTATGAGCAAGGAATTGTAAAAGGGACGACAATGTGACAGGCATGGCAGTCTTACCATGGCACCAACGCTGTATGTGGCTGCTGGAGTGAGTGTGTGGTTGTAGGGATCGGCAGCATATACTCGTCCATAACTACAGACACACCAAAGAAAACAGATCAAATATTTTTATTACAAAGATATCCACATACTAAACCTTGCCAATTACAAAAACATTTGGAGTTGTGAAACCTCTAGACTTATGTGTCTTAAGGGACAAAGTAAATACAATAATGACATAACTGATCAAATAGAAGAAGAAGACGAAAAAACTAAATGACAAAAATGGACCTACAACTATTCCCATACAACTTCCTAAATTCTGTCCAGTTGGACTAGAATGCTGTTTAATATTTGATGACCTTGAAAAGACATCTGATGTCTCATTATAGGTTTTGTTGACAGTCCTATACTGAACAAACCCGAATGTGTATACACATGCTTTTCCTCGATGTCTACTGGTATATGAAACATTTGTCACACATAAAAATAAGATGTAACTGCAATAATTAAGTGGTACCTTGACTTACAGGTTTAATTTGTTCAATGACCAAGCTCATAACACATACTGTACATAATTCAATTTCCGATGGATGGAATTTCAATTCATTTTATTATTCTGTTCCAGCCCCTCCAAAACAAACACAAATGTTTTACAGTGTTCAGAATAAATGAAAATTAAGAAAAACACTAGTGTTTTTTTTGGTTTTTTTTTATTTTTTATTTGTTTTCAACTATGAATAAAAGATACAAGAGAATGTAAAGAATTTACCTGGTTATATTTCTTCTGCTCCCGAACTGAACCTCTTGCCACCCCAGGTATAATTTTCTAGACCCTCCACTGAAGCTTACTTTCAAATAAAATAGTTTTTATTGGAATATTTATTTCAGGTCACCACCACAATTTTCACAGTTTGAAGCTTCTTTTTTCTTTGTAGTGAATTTTATAAGTCTATTTTTGATGTAGCTGTCATGGTTTGTGATTAAATCGCCCCAAAGCAGGTACAAGATGTCAGAAAACTCAAAGAGTCTTTATTACAAAAAAAAAAAAAAATTGACAAACAAAACTGTAAAGTACAAAAGAACAAAACTGTGGAACAAAAGGTGCTACCAATTGGGTAGGAGCATGAATTACAAAGTACAAAAAAAATCATGAATTATGCAAGAAAAAACAAACTCAATGCCACAAACAGCATGACCGAACTGTAACCCAAAGACACGAAAACCCGAATGCACACTGCAATTATAGGAATGATCCAGCAACATGCTGTTATGCTGGGGAGCCTTTAAACATGGAACTAATTACCAATTGCCCACAGGTGTACACCTCGTGTGCAGCTGCATCACCTATGGGCCACTAACAGATCATAGGGAAAGCTGGCAGGGAAAAAAAAAATAATCCACAAATATAACCATACATAACTAAGACAGAACATAGCAGTAGCAATGACTCATGAATCAATAATAAAGCCTAGTAATAATTTTGAAAGATACTCAGTTGCAATGGAATCAATGATTTTGCTTAAAAATATTGTGACTATTCTTCATACTACTTGTTTTATATTGTGACAGACAGAGTTAATGTTTATTTTCTTTAATAGTTAAGAGTTGTTGAATATTTGGTCAGGTCAGTGTTGTGTATTCCTAAATTCCTGAAATGCATGATGACATCTCATATGTGACTGCCAGGGTTGGGCAAGTTACTTCCAAAATGTAACAAATTCCATATTACTAGTTACTTGCATTTAAAAGTAAAAAGTTTCTTTACAATATTATCGTCTGTGTAGAGTAATGAGTTACTCAAGTTTAAGTTACTTTTTAAAAACTTTTTTTTTTTAATCGGGGATTAATTTATTTAATCATGATTTTGCGATTTTAAAAAGAAAATGAAACATTTGCAACAGCTGATAAAGTTAACTTGTCATGAGGACCATTTAACTATACAGTGTGTGCCGTGTGGTATCATGTTAAATATTTTGACTGGTGTAAGATCACTGCCTTTGGTTCATATTTGTATCAAGATGTATTTTTATTTTCCAAATATAAATATTAGAACTGATATTTGGTCTGGTAAATTAGTAATTCCAGAAATAATCCCACTATAAATAAAATTATCAACATACTCAAATTAATTTACACACAAGAGAAAGATGAGTTTATATTGCAAATGTGTGCTCCTCTTATCACAATATATTTTTTTATGTATAGTAATCTTGTATGGAAAGAAATTGGCTAAAAATAATAGTGATGATGAAATATAATTGATAACTGGTCTAACAAGATGGATGGATGGATGGATGGATGGATGGATGGATGGATGGATGGATGAAAGTGTGTAATCAAATAAAAAATATATATGCTATGTTCACACTGCAGCCCAATTCTGATTTTTTTTTTTAAACATGAAGCATTAAATTGACATTTGTGGCAGCCCGGCAGACAGTTTATTTATTCCGCGAAGCAATGATGTGACGTCAGCTTTAGTAGACGTCTTGAACTCTCCATACGTCGCCTCATTTCCCCAAAATATTTTTACCTTCTTCTCTCTCACAACTCTGGCGATATGAGATGAAAGGCACAGACTTACATGTAAATCCATGTAGTAAGGTGATCCCCAACATCACACGGGCCCATATGTACTTCAGTAAACACGGTGTCACTACGTCGTGTTTTGGGTGTGCGTCACTATGCGATTGGAGTTGCTTTAGCGTGATGTCATCAGCCACTGGAGATCTTCCTATGAATGCGTTTTGCTCGCCAACAGCCAATCGGTAATCATCATTTTTCATACTGGAAGTGATGGCACGTTCATTCAAATATTAGCTAAAAACACAATGGCGCTTACATTTTCATAGTTCTAAAAACTCAGTTTCTTATTATTTCTTGTTAGACTTGGTTTGTTTGTGCTTGTATTTGGAATGTTTAACGGTTTATTTCATAACACCGTGACTGTGAGTGGTGTCACAAACAATGACTTCTCAGCCTGTACAGGGGTGACTATCATGTTAATTTCACATGATGCTGATCTCAAAGGAGGACCAGCGTCCAGCGTATCACTTTGTGATATGTGGTTCAATGCAATAGTACCCAACTCTGCTCACAGACGATTGCTTTATATTGCTCCTCCTGTTGTAATGGATGGCCTGTTTCACTTAATTGATGATTGTGTTTTTTTGTGAACACAAAACTGTAATGCGTTATGGGAGTCAGTAACTTGTTACATTATGTCGTTACTGACTAAACATAATATATTACTGTAACACGTTACTTTTGAAAAGCGTTACCCCCAACACTGGTGACTGCAGGTGGAGAACTCAGAAGTGATGATTTTAGAGAGAGGATCATGTTTAGTGCGACACTAGAAAGCACTACTTGGAGGGACGTGTGATTTGAAAAGAATCTTGTTTTAGTGTTGATGGCTGTTTTGAAATTAACCTCAAAAGAAACGGTGTCTCGATGTCTCTTTTGGGACATTATATTACTTTTGAAAATGTCATACAAAGTTAAATATGGACTGAAGAGCAGGTAAACCGCAAGATAGCAAAGAGTTGAGTCCAGGGCTGGCCAACACATGCATGTCTTCGCCCACATAGTTGATAGATCGCTGCCCCAGGTTGTTCGTTTTAAAACGTAACCAGGCCAAAACTGTCCTTTTAAGTCATTTTATTCCTAACGTCCTCTACGCCATTATCTGGAACTCTCAGATGCTACATACAACACTCTGTTCAACATAAACCTTCAACATTCAAAAATACATTTCTGAGACTGCCTATGAATATCTTTGTCTACACCAGAATCGTCAGAATAAACATTCATCATCGCAGCTATACAGCAGCTCTTGGGAGACTGGCACCTCAAAGTGCAATCGACAAAACCATTTTGACCCTGCCATTTCCCTTATCATTCCAACCAGCCAACCAAAGGCTAAGATATTCATGGATCTTCGCTCTACCTTTACCAATCTTGATTGTAAATAAGAGCCAACGGTGCTCTGTAGCTGTCAGAAAGCCCGAGCTCTTTAATGTGAGTCACAACATTAGTGTCGGTTCCCAGCTGTCAATCTACCTCTGTTGTATTGCACCCTCACCAAAGCTGTTAAAACATGTCAAACATATCAACTTCAAATTTTGCATTGTAATTCCCCCAAAGAAATGTATGACTAACAGTCTCATGACTAATAATCAGATAGGTGGTCATCATTTGGAGAAAAAGGGAACAAATAAATCACAATATGCCTCATTAAATGACTTTGAAAGTCTCTGTGACTCTTACATCGTGTTCTTGAATAAACGAATAAAGATAAAAATAATGAAAACTCTCTTTGAGGTCGTTCATTAATAAGATTCTTATCCTAGGCATAGCACTACATTACATGCTATTAAAAGTTACTGCAATAATTATTATTATTATTATTATTTTTTAAAGCTGCTAAATTGAGCAGTTACCTTCTTGGAAACATCATTTTGTAATCAGTCAAATATCTGACTTTTCTGTGTGGTGGCGTTTGCCTTTTTTATTTTATTTTATTTTTATTTTTTTACGTTTTCCCATAATGTAAAAATTTTCAGGTTCAGTTAATAGAAAAAACTCCAAAATTTCCCTAATTGTAGTGGTACGACACAGTGTAAATAGTTGTCACTACATTTTCCAGTGATTAGCAGGCAATAAGTCTTCCCCATCTATTCAAAGCTCAATGGGATGGGCTCCATCTCACCCGTGACCTTGCACAGGAAAAGCAGTCAAAAAGCAATGGATGAACAATATAACGCCTGCATTTCCAGGAATCTGGGGAGTCGGAGATTTCAGACCACTACAAAGGTACAATGGAATGCCAGAAATTGGGTTTGTTATCAGGAGTTAGGGTTTATTTATAGGCCTATGTTTATTTATTTATTTCTATGTCTTATTTAAACTAACAATAAAATACAAGTCCAAAAGGGCTAACTACACAATCAATCATTGAGGGACACGGAATACATTCGACATATCTTACATTTAAACAGAAATACAGGGCAGCTTTGCTTACTCCAAGTCATGCTATGTCTGACCAGATTTCCCCTCCCCCTCATCCTCCTTGTGTTAATCCTCCATGATAAGAGCCAATCAGGGGCCAGGGTGTGTGCCCATAATTGAGCAGATTTGCATAGCAGCCCAGTGGTTGAAGCGATTAGAAGTTAATCCCGATTAGTTTTGGACATTGCTATTCAACGGCAGCACCGGCGCAACACTCACACTCATCCCGGCACTGCATTTGACCTATCTTATCTCACAGTGCACAGCCCTAACTCATCATCAGTGCGGATGCGTGACCGGGTGGGAGAGTGTGTGGTAAACTGCAACTGCTACACAAATTCCAATGCAATTTATGTCAAATGTAGTTCTTAAAAATGACCCTGAGCTCAAAAGATAAAACAGCGTAATATAATTTGCAACGGCTTTACAAGCAAGTTTTGACTTTAATCAAATATTCACTGTTTTTGAACAGAGCAAAAAGATTAATTAATTCTAAATGTATTGTTTTAAAGACTTTTGTTGGATGAAAACAGAGGTTGTGTTGTTGAAGAGGACGCCCTGTGATGACTTCCTCTGTCATCAAAGTTTGTGATCAGACAATTATGTGATGCCTCGATTACTTAGTGAAATTATTTTACAGCCTTCATTTATACATGTTTGCCAGCTAATTCAATTTTTCAATGATGACAATTGGCTTGCTTTGAGCATATGAGTATGTCTACATGAGTGATTGAAGTGCATTTGCATTAGTTTGTGAACAACATAAGTAGGGATGTTCGATACCACTTTTTTTCAGATCGATACCGATACTGAGACCCTCAGTACTCACCGATACCAATACCAACTGCCGATACGAGTAGTACATTTTGACAAATAAAAAAAATCACTAAAAGATATTTTTAAACACATATATTTCCATTAATTTTGACAAAAAAACAGCAGAGTCACTCTTCAATAGTCTTAACGCTCAAAATAAAACACAAAAATGCTCTTTTAGTTTAAGGTTCACAATTATGAAGTATGTCCAAACCGGTGACGCTTTGGTGAAAAACTGCTGCAAGCTAGCGCCAGTTACAGGCAAGGAGGACTCACTTAACGTCTTCCCCCTCTGCCATCGGTCGCTTGTACTCGTCTGCGTCACGAGTCCTTGAGTACTTGAAAAAAGGCTGGTATCGGCCCGATACCTGATATCGGTACTCGCCCATCCCAAAACATAAGTCAAAGTCTGGTCAGGACCCATAAAAGCAGCTGTTGTTACTTCCCCTCTGTGATCCTTGTGGCTTTAACATGACTCACATGGTGTCACTTTAGCCTTGCACGCATGGTAACATCAAGGCACAGGTGCACAAGCAAAGATCCTCACCAAGTTTGATTAACACATCTACATCATCGGTCTACTTGTAAGACTTTGCTTTGGGATCATTTTAAGCTGCCCTCAGTTATATGGACCCCTTCAAGGCCTACGTCACGATGACGTCACGGTGTTTACCGGAGGCAAAAATAACTTGCCGCTGCAGGCAACGAAAGTGTAGCTAGAAGTAAACAACGCTGGTTGTCTGTAGAAAATGTCGTCTTTTTGTGTTTTTGGTTGCCAGAACCGTAAAAGCACCAACAAAAACTTGAAATTCTATCGCATCCCAGCCTCTACCAGTCAGAGTAATTACAGACGGCTGTGGTTAAACGTGATTAGGCGAAAGGACTGGACTGAGACTATCATCAACAATGCTCGTGTTTGCAGCGCACACTTCATATCAGGTAAGATTTAACTATCAGCTTCAGCTTGGACAATGATATGGGCTTGGCTTAGTTGTGATTGAAATTACTCAAGTTAGTCATTATTTTTGGGATTCTTTTTAATGCACGGACTTACAAAAAGTCCGTGTTTACATGCTACATGTGCGAATGCTAACCGCTCGCTAATCAAACGTTAGCTGTATGCTTCAGTTTTGTCGAGGCGAAAGCCCCCCCACAATGGTTCCGATAAATTTTTTGTAGGAGAGGTACATGCCTCGTATATCCTCGTCTTCTGTCCCTGTCGTTGACTTGGCAGCACTTGCGACCGCACGACACAAAAGTCCTCGCGCAAGTTGTTATAGTCTAAATTTTGAACATGTCCATTCAAGACGTAGTTAGTTGTAGACATGTAATAATTTATAGGCCTTCAGTTTATCTTTAGTATAAACGCTCAGTTTTTCTATAAGGTAGATTTAAATGTCCGGCCATTGCATGGTGGCTAGTCCCGTTAAATCATCTTTCCAGTGCGTGAGTGCGTAGGTGTCAGTAAATATCGTCCCATCAGTCAGAGTTAACTTTTTAAAATAACATTCACGGTCGTGGGGAGTCAATTTACTCACATATGAACTCAAATGGCCGTTTTCCGCGTCCTTTCCGATGTGAACTTTCTGTGAAAATATGCTGACCGGTGTTCGAACCACATGTCACTGATGTGTTTTTGCCTCCAGCTAAGCCCCGCCCTTTAAATTGCATCACTTTGTTTACAAACTTTGAAGGGGTCTATACAGTATATACATTTATTTATTTTACCATGACCGGTTATTCTCCATCTAGTTCATGTGAGTTTGTGATGCTAGCCGACCGCTAAGCTAACGTACTCGCAAGGAGACGGTGTGCGCGTTGCTTCGCAAGTCGCTTTACAAGTCGCTTCACTTTGCCACATCCAATATGACTGTGGTGGGGACAGTGTACAGTATGTTGGCTATGGTAATGGGAGTTATAACATTCCACTTTTCCCTGTAATGAACTCCTTCCCTATTTTGGCATTGTGGTTTTATCTTGCTGCACATTGAAGGATTTCCCAAACATTTGCTTGCAACTTCCCTTCAATTGGCAGACAAAATGTTTGCGTAGACCCCTCAGTTGGTTTTGCTGCTGTCATCTTGCGACATCAATGAAGATTGATCTTGTACCAAAAGAAGCCATGTCAACCCAAGACATTTTATTACCTAACCTGTTTCATAGATGTGCTTGTGATTATGAGCAGATCATTTTCTTTTTTGAAGTTTAAACTTTCTATCACTTTGTAAATGTTAATCTCATCAGTCCATAACATATTTTTGAAACACAGATTTTTTTAGGTTTGTGTCTGTAGTTTATGGTAGATTACAACCAGGATTTCCAAATGAGTGGTTTGCATCTTCTGGTGTATCCTCTTTACTTTTGTTCATAAAGTCTTAGATGATGATAACTTTAACCCATGTCCTGTGGACGTTACTACAAACAGTTGTTTGGGAATTTTTCACAACTCTCACAATGGTTTTTTTTTTTTTTTTTTTTTTTTTGTTATCAACAGTGCTGTTTTTTTCTTTTCTTTTTTTTTTTTTTTTTTTTTGATCAACCGCTGACTCGAACTGTGTCGTATAGTAATTTATTTCTTCCTCAGCCATCCAAATGATTGTAATTTGAAGTAAAATTGGGGTTCGGTGTGTGTATCTCAGCTCACTTGACAACACAACGTGCACTGTTTCTAACATGCCAATATGGTTGCTTTCGGAAGACTTGACAATCTTACCTGTCACTGTATGCAGCTGCTGTGGCAGCAGTAGGCTGGGCAAATCTGTAGGCAGCGTAACCACCCTGGAAACACATGCATACACTCATGTGAGAACAACTGAAGATGAAGTATTTTGTACAAATGATAGCTATTCTCTGCAAGCCTTTATTTGTCCAGTTTTTGTTCATGTGAAGAACACAGTAAGGTATTCATTTGCTATCACAAGAAATTTGTTGTTTAAACATACAAAACATTTTTGACAGTTTAGTCCTCGTTGGTGTTGCATGAGAAATAGGTATGATTGCAACATGCATCACTACAACCACAATACACTCAAATTTAATTAAGGATCTGATTGACTATATCCAGGTTATGTATAAAGTTAAAAAAAAAATAGAAGTTACCAAATAGCATCCCCAACTCAGAGAGAGTTTTATGGTTTAAAAAAACAAACAAACAAAAAAACGGCAACCAGTTAGAACTAATATGAAGCTTATGGAACAGCTGCAGTGATGAACTGAAATCATCATGTAAAACACTGGGTAGCTTTAAATACATCTTTAAAGTTGCTGTTTTGTTACTGTTTCAGCTGCCCAGCCAAAGATGAATGAACAGTTGGACAAATGCTGTGGCTGTTGTGCAATTTTTAGACACTGGCAAAACATATTCAATTCAATTCAAAATGTTTATTTCATTCTTTAAAAAAGAAATGAAAGGGGACAGAAAGAAGTGAAACATATCTGCCCCCGATACATATATATATATATGAAAATAATAATAATAATAATAATAATAATAATAATAATAATGATGATGATAATAATAATAATAATAATAATAATAATAATAATAAACAAAATAAATTACATTAATACAGGGATCATACAGACATTTCATTTAAATTAAAATTATTTATGTATTTATGAATGTAAATGAAATTATCTGTCATGATTGGGTTTTGTGCATGGCAGGTCTTTGTTTCTTGCAGTTGGGTGTGGCTGGCAGATGAAAGGACACACCTGGGCTCAATTGGGTCATCAACTTTCCTCAATAAGAAGCCTGGTCTTCACCCAGGATGGTGCCAAAGAATTCTGCCCCATGCGTTAGTGACACAGTATTTCGTCTAGTGGCAATAGTTTTTGCATTTGGGCTGATGTGACCATTAAGTTAAAGTTATTTTTTTTTAACCTGTTTGCTCTGGATCTTTGTTTTTATTTTGTTATAATTTTCTTCATCAAGATTCTACAGCCAGCCCACCCTCTCCCTGTCTGATTGCCGACCTCCTCAGTTTTTTTTGTTTGGTTGTTCCCTGACCTCAGCAAAATAAACTGACTCTTTTGGTTCAAAATTTGACAAAATTGAGGTCAGCAATTTTAAGGGTTGATTGTAAAGATCTGTGCTCAACCTTAAAGGTTTCACTGTAAACAATAAATACAAATGAAGACAAAAATGCCATTTGAAATTCTCTGACTGCCGAAGACGATTAATAACGATTAGTAAAATTACGATCAATGGAATGCAATCTTTCATTTAATACCCACATTGTATATGTAGTAAAGGCAAACAATATTCTTTTTGGCTTGAAAGTTAAAATGCTCGAAATCGGCTGGCACTGTGCTTTTCTTTCTTTTTTCTTTTTTCTTTGGATAACGTGGCAGTCAAAGAGTTTTAATAGGGAAACACGCCTCATAGTCAAGAGGTTTTAGGTTCAAATCTTGGCGCAGGTGTGTGGAGTTTATATGTTCTCAATGGGTTTTCTATGCGTGCAATGGCTTCCTCCAACATGCGGATTATGTTAATTGCAAACAAAATGTTGTCCATCTAAATGCGAGTATGTTTTTGTCTACATTTGCCCAGCGGCTGGTTGGTTACCAGTTTAGGATGTACTCTCGTTGTGCCCAAGTCAGCTGGGATAGGCTCGAGCTCAACCACTCCCATATGGAGGGTAAATGGCTAACAAAATGAATGAATGTGTCATGACTTGGGTCATGCAGGGGTAATGTTTGGATCTTGACTCATGACTGGGTCACGCCAGGGTTATGTTTGGGTCATGACCGTGAGGTCAAGTGTCTGTTATGTACTGATGTAACCAGCATTAGTTTCAACTGGTTTTATGCTATGTAATGCTATGTGATGTCGGGAGCTATGTGATGTCAAGAATCTTTAATCTCTTTACTGGGTCAACAGCCAACCAGATGATTCCATGTCATTACTGTTACCCACATGTCTAGCCACAACCAATGAGATAGATTGATTTCACTGTCTATTTAAGACAAACTGAGAAGTGTGTGTTTTTGTCGGATTATTGCTTCTGTTACCACTGTTCCTCTGTGCAGCTCCACAGCCCAAGGGGGCTTGGTGTCTCGTGATTCTCAATGCATTCTCGTTTTTCGTTGAATCAAGTTGTGTAAATAAAGAGTTAGTTAAAACCTTATTTGGATCTGCTCTTTGGGATCCAACCTCCAGCACATGACAGAAGATATGCATTAAGTAGCAACAATTATATTGGTTTTGTTGTAGCTTTAGGAGATGGAAATGTAACATTTTACCAATTAGAGCTAAATTACTTCATACGTGATGGCTGGACATTCTTAATAGTTTTTTTTTTCTTCAATTTTGAAAAGTAATATAATAATAATAAACTACTTTGGGGTTGTTTTAGGTCCTCACATATAAAATAGAATGCAGGTTTATTAGTTTGTGTTCTTTGCAGTTGTGGTGCATAAAACACAGTAACAAGGTCTTTTATCAATAGGGGCTTTCTTGACCAGGCTGCAACCTGAAAGTATCTGTCTGTCCTGCCACCAGCGATGGAATATTACTACTATAAAGTGTGAAGTTGAGAGAAAGGAATAGTTAGAAGGTGTGATGATGGACTGTGGTGGAATGAACAGTCTGCCCCTTTAAGCAACCAGCCATTGCAACGGGGGACTGTCACTCCTAACTGAGTGACT
The DNA here is from genome assembly GCF_051991245.1 of Festucalex cinctus. Classification (NCBI taxonomy): domain Eukaryota; kingdom Metazoa; phylum Chordata; class Actinopteri; order Syngnathiformes; family Syngnathidae; genus Festucalex; species Festucalex cinctus. The sequence goes on from NC_135411.1 coordinate 37,548,130, forward strand.
AATGGAGGCTGTGTGTGTGTATGGTAACAGTTGGCGTGGTCAAGGTTTGGCCACCCAGCACTCAATCTAACGTAGGGAATGTTGTCATCCATCACATTTACTGATGCGTTGACAGAGGACAGGTGGAGCAGGACTCTTTATATCCAGGCTACGCTCATATGGCGTGACATTACTTATATGCACCATCACTTGTTTCCCTTACAGAATATATTCAGTTTGTTTTTCCCCCTCAGTGTTCTTGAGTTATAGGGCAAACATAATACAACAGCAGCAACCCCCCATGTTTCATGAAGTCATTTTCTAATTAGAAAGGCTGAGCAAAACACATGAGGTTTGGATACTTGTACTTTAAAGGCTCACATGGGAAATTTACTTTAATGCTTCCTGAGCACTTATTCCATCAGTTATATTACAGCTATGTCACTCTCGCAAGGCTGCTCTTCACTCCCCCGTATTCTTCTCTTAAACAATCATGAATGCTGTCTGCAATATCGGACGTGAACAATTAAAGTAAGTTTAGGTAATGGTTCCAAATGATTCAAACCAATTTATATCTGTCAGATACAACATAATCAGACAAACAATATCAGTAGAGAAGTATAATAAAGCTATTTCAGATAATGAAGCAATTTTGTAAAGGTTTTTTCTTTCTTTCTTTTTTTTGGCACCTCTCACAGCGGGTGCAACATCTTAAGAAATCTGCCACTTTGGTAAAACTACTGCTTTATTGAAGGTAAAAAGTGACAGGAACTTTTAAACTATGTCATGTTTATTAATTGTCTGATTGCAGTATGGGACCACAGGGCTAAAGGCCCAAGCAAGTCAAATATTAAAAGAGCATTTTCCTACAACAATGATCCTCCTAAGTTACTGAATCAATACAATCTATGTACTGTTTGTAATCTAAACACATAATTTAAACAAGTTTTCACAATACAGTATCACATTTTTCTTGATATTTCCCCATGTTTCGGTGCACACTGTCCTGTATATTAGTTCTTTGTGCTAGTTCAGAAAGTAACTCAAACGGCCGGTTAAAGGAAAAGTGTATTAATTGTGGGATTTGTTGAAGGCAAATACCATGTGAGGTCAGAGATGGCTGTCGCATGCAATGTCATACCAGTAAACAATACTTACATAAATATCTGCACCATAAAATCCATCCTGGTAAACAACACTGTAGAGGATGCAAACACAAACAAACACACAATAAAACAAAACAAAAAAACATCCATATTAGTGCATGTTGACATGCAGGCACTGGGCTGGTTACCAACCAACCCCCATGTCCACAATCCAAAAGGACAACCAACTGAAAATAAATAATAAGAGCGGAGTCAAAGGGGGAATACAGCAGGCACCCCCACTCCTGTCTAATGGCTAAGTAAGGAAGCTGGCAGGGTTTCCCACTACTTTGTTTTTTTTAGGGGGAGGGGTGGGGTATTTGATGGATACCAAATGAGTAGATATAGTAATTTTTTGCATTATTATTTTTGCAACAACATGAAATTATTATATACATTATTATTACCATATCTGACCTATTGTGTGGAAATCTGGGGAAATGCATATAAAACAAATACCAACTCTGTTTTCAAATTGCAAAAGAGAGCCATAAGAATTATAAATCGATCAAAATATAAAGAATCAACACATCCACTATTTATTCAATTAAATACAATGAAATTTTATGACTTGGTTGAGTTTAAAATAGCACAAATAATGTACATTCACACATGTAAGCTTCTGTGAGTGAGTGAGTGAGTGAGTGAGTGAGTGAGTGAGTGAGTGGAAAAAAAATAATAATCCATGCGTGCTTTCAAATTGCCGCGGGAGTGTCGTCACGCAGCTGACACGTTCGCCCGGCCCCGTTTGCAACACGCCACCCCCCGCTCTGCGATTGGCTGGAGGGTTGTAAACACTGTCTTTCCACAGAAACGTCCCGCTGTTTACAAAACAAACACAAAATGGCAAAATACAGGCTGGGGAGGTGGGGGTTTAGGACAAAATCAATCCCACACGTTATGAAAAGCCCATATCTATAAACTGAAAAGTACTTAATTTGTTTAAATCCTGTATTTAAAAAGCGCATTTTCCTGAGTGAAACCGGCAGACAGCCCCTTTAAGATTTGTGAGTATTTTTTATTTATTTTTTTTATTTTTTATTTTTTTTTATTTTATTTTTTTAATACCCATATGAGGATCTCAGACCGGATTGTAACCCAGATGCCATTCATTAAATTCATACTTATTATTGGACCACTGATTTGCTTGTAATTTAACAAGTGCAACATTGTGATTTTGTTGTTTTGACCTGGACGGTGAGAGCCAAGTAAACTAAAGCCTGGTTCACACGGCAAGATTTTAAAATTGTCGGCCGATTTCCAGTCTTTGACAGTCACCACACGTGAAGAGAAAAATCACGGGAGTTCCAGTTTTGAACGTACTGTGTGTGGTGTGCGACCACACTGCACAATCAACACACCACACACGAGCCAAGTTCATTCAAGAATTTGACGGGAAGTCTCGCAAAACCTCTCGAGATTAAACGTGGCTTCCGAGTTGTCAGCATGAGTCGATCCTGGTTTTCAGCCGAAAAAGCGGCATAAAAAGAAAAGGTGTTGTTTAAAGGAGTGTAAATGGGCACTGGCGAGACATGGCTTGCCCTCGGCTCGGTGCTGGCAGCGCGGGTTGGCGTCCCACCCGGAGACCACGTTTATTTGTGGAGAATGTGCGTGCGTGTATTTAAAAAAAAAAAAAAAAAAAAAAATAGAAATAATTTAAAAAAATAAAAAGAGTGTAATAGTGCGAGCATGGACTTTCTGTTGCGTCATGACTGTTTGGATTTTGGATTCCCCACCGGCTTCCTCGCTGGCTCGCTTTCTGATTGGCTGGAGCGAAATCGGGCCAAAAATTCCAACATGTTGGATATGCCCGATTTCAAGTCGGGGGTCCTTCCGAGCGCCGATATCGGGAGGCGCCGTGTGTGATGTCACCACACACGGCAAGATTATCGCTTGCGTCTCGGCGCGTCCGTACGATTGTCGGGACGGGAAATTCGGGGCTAAAATCGGGCCAATTCTCCTGCCGTGTGAACTAGGCTTAAGGGTCCGGATCCACTAAAGGTTTGCGTAGCTTTTGCGTGGTGCTAAACGGTATAAATGAAGCAATCCGGGAGTGTCTCTAATCCACAAAGCACACGGAGATGGTCATATGCATCACTCACTCACTGTGCAGCCAAGCAAAATGTGTCTTGAAATGAGGCAATCAGTGCTTTAAGTGGGCCGGTATGCAGTGATATAGTGAGTCGTTGCATTAGTTTAATTGCATGTACAAGTTATATTAGGTTGCTAATCAAAATATGGGATTGATCAATGGAAACATCTCTCCTCATGGAATATGTAAGTCATTTCAGCATTCTTTAAATAGAATCCCTGCCGGCTTCCTTAATGCAGCTTGCAGTTATAAAGAGAGAAAAATAAACAATAAACACCAACAAAACATTCCAACAGAATGGTAGAAAATTGCATCTGACTGCCCACAGCACACAACTCTCCAGAGCTTTGAGTTTAAAGGGTCTGCAAGAGTTGTTGGGGCTCGGAAGATGTTTTATTTCATTTTGATAAATGGGTAAACTTGTAAAGAATAGTGGATGACGTCCCATTCTGACATTTTACTCAATCACAGCACAGTCCAAGACCAAGTTGACAGTAATTTTCCATGACTCCATGAAAAGCAAGTCTTGGAGCATGTCTATTGGTTAATTCAGCATGCTATGGAAGTGGGGGAGTTGGTTATCACTGCGAGGCAAAGCTTGCATGCATTGCTTTGCTGCTGCCTCTGAGCATCGAGATTCAGGGCTTGCCGTTTGAGTGAAACTAGAAAAAAAACATTAAACCGAAGGGAGATAAATAACTCAACTAGAAAAAAAAGGAAAAAAAAAACAATGCTCACCCTCCGTAAGCTGGAATGTGAGGAGGTGGCGCAGCCGCCCTGAATGTGTTGTAGACAGTCCGTCCACGACCTCGTAGGTGGGTTCCTCTGTACGCTGCTGCTGCTGCTGCTGCTGCACTGGCTGCTGGGTAGGGAAAACCTGGCACTGGGGAAAAATGCACAAATGTCACAAAATCCCAATTGATAGCATCATTTGCACCTGCACATAATCTAGTTTAATGGCAGTGGTTCAAATTGCAAAGGGCAACAATATGACTTAAAACAAAATGCAAGACTTATTAAAAGATTAAAGATGATCTTCAGCCGTTCTCTTTTTTTTTTTTTTTTTTTTTTGGGGTCTTTTAGTAACGGTTGTGTAATGAATTCATTCATCAGACCTCAATTGTTTCTTTACTTCTATTCTTAGGGAACTTGAATCTTTCGTCCTATATAACTCTACTTTCTGGTATCTAAATGCCATCAGTTGTGACCATATATACATATACAGTGTTCCGTCGTTTTCCGCTGGGGTTAGGTTCCAAAAAATACCCGCAATAAATGAAATCCGCAAAGTAGTTAGCTTTATGTTTTACAACTCTTATAAATGTTTTAAGGCTCTAAAATCCCCAACCGCACAATTTATACACATTTCTCATTGAGGCATTTACATGTTCTCACATTTCTCTCTTGTTCAAACATTGACAATGTTCAAACCTTCATAAATTTTATAAAATGGGTATATTACTGTAAAAAAATGCACTGAAAAAAAAATCCGCGATACAGCGAGACCGCGAAAAGTGAACCGCGTTATAGCGAGGGAAGACTGTATAGGGGTGTGTGTGCGTGCGTGTGGGGGTGTGTGGGTGTGGGTGTGTATATATATATATATATATATATATATATATATATATATATATATATATATATATATATATATATATATATATACACATATATTGTCATATCCCATGGACAAAAGAAGGAGAAGGTGCATGCACTTTTTTTGCCTCCACTTGGAGCAACCCTAAAATTTGAGTGGTCTGTGTCAAATCTGGCTTTGCAAACATTATGCTGTTGACTTAAGCTGTTTTCCTCTTACGTGTGTCAGAGGCTGTAATAATAAGTCAAGCATCCCAGAAAGGTGCAGCAACATATTGGACTTGAAGTTTGGATGTGGGTACAATATTAAGCGAAGATACTGACGATATTGTAAACAGGGTTGTAGAATCCAGAAAGTAAAAACCAGAGGTGTGCATTTCCGTCAATCATCAATTCCCGTCAAAGACGATGCCCACCTTTCGGCAAGTGCTTAAGAGATACACGGACTAAGCATCGACTGAAGCAGGTTCATGTCCGTCAATTGGGGTGAGTCCAGACAGTCCTTCCCATGTTGTATATATTTGTGAAGCTTCTTGTCAGAAAGCATTTACCCAAAATGCAGAAGCAGTCGGAGAAAGGCGGGAATCGTCATCTACGGTAATTGACGATTGGCGGACGTGCACACCTCTGGTAAAAACCCTGCTACAGTTTAGCTTTAGCCACAGGTGCTTAGTCAAATGGCAGCTAAATGAGCTGGTCTCCACCTGAAGAAGTACCTGTGGCTAAAGCCAAACTGTTTCAAGCTTTTTACTTTCTGCACCTGGCTTCCCCAAATCTGATTGTAAGAAGGACTTCAAGAAAGTTATCAGATGTATTTAAACTGCCACTCTTTTCTTTTTTGTATTTTAGTCCTACGCAATATGCCAGCGTTGGCATACAACTGTGGTATATTGACATGAAGGCTCAGCTCTCCAGTCAGACCCAATCACACCCTGGCCGGTGCTTATGATTTTAATAATCTTGTGCAGAGGTCCTCAACTATCGTGGGTGGCCGCACAAACATACCGAACAAAAAAAATATGTTATTGGCTTGATCAAAGAGTTGCAGTGAGTCAGCACTTGCAGCATTTTAGTTGTGATTGATATTTATTGTTGAAGAAATTGGTGATAGTGTACTTTTTCTCACAATAATCTCACCATCAACTGCATTGAGAGGTTCTGCATCAGACACAATCCCAGACAACCATTAAAGTAAAAGACAAGCTTCGGAGTGTTTCTTTTTTTTTTTTTTTTTTTTTTTGGCGGTGATCACTTTTGGTTGACTTGCTAAAGTGCTCCACTTCCTTGTTCACCAAGGGACACCCCTCCTCCGCTCTGGGGCGCACGAAAGCGCGAATGAGTGGCAATCGTTCCAAAAAACTCTACGCGGTGAAACGCTCGCGAAGGAAGCGTTCCAGTTCGCCTTTTTCGGATTTGGTGAGAACCGTAGATAAGCGATGAAGAAGTATATAGTCATTTGTCACGTGGTTTACAATTAGATTATGGATGTCATGCTGGCTCTGTGTGCTGAGCTGTAAATGAAGTGAATGAAAAAAAAAAAATTCCAATCGAAATCTCGCAAAACTTCTCGAGATTAATCGTAACTTCAGAGTAAACAAGAATGGAGGACCATGACAGCCAATTATGTCGTGACACTTGGCGGTTTGTTATTAGTAGACAAAAGCGACATAAAAAGAAAAGTTTTTGTTTAACACCAGTCCAGCAATAAAGGCCACGATTCAGACTGATGTCCAGATTTTCCTTTAATTTCTCCTTCTTGACTTTTGTCTCAAATTTCACTTTCGGGCGCTTTAGTCGCCCCAAAGCAAGTCTCTGATTTTTCCGTTAAGTGTGGATGTGTTTTTTGAGGAAAGTGGCATTTCTAGGTGCCCATCTGCGCTCTACTCTACTCTTTGGTTCAGGACTTTCACGAACTGAGTGTCATCGTGGGTCAGTCAAAGAACTTCCATCATTATTTAAAGTAGTGTAAACAGCGCACGCATGGACTTTCTGTTGACTGTTTTGATTTTGGATTCCTCGCCGCCTTGCTTGCACTTGGTTGTACGTCACCGTCAACCGGCTGCATGCTCGTTTGTCCTCGGGGCACACCACACACAGTGAGAAGTCGGGTTTTTTGATTTGAGATCAGAGCGCCCCAAACGACCTTCCGAGCGGCCGAGATCACTCTGCACACACCACACTCAGTAGGATTATCTGTTAAGATTATTATTTTTTGGATATTTTGCGTGTCCTTACGGTTGTCAGGAGGGGAGATTCAGAGCTAAAATCGGGCTAATTCTCTTGCCATGTGAACCACGTTTTAGCGGAGGAAAAGAAAAATTCCCTCAGAAGTGATGAGGGAAATCCAACGATATATGGACATGGATGGCAATTATCTTTGTTAACCTGGTGCAAGCATCTCTTCATGTCTTTTGGTACCATACCGATAAGTCATGCCTAAAATTCCTCACGAAGAAGGAAGCCTTAGGGTTAGAGCTCCAAGCATAGCTCACATTTTCTTGGGAAATTTAAGGAGTCCAAGAACAGTAGAGGTCAGACTCTTAATTTTATGCTACAGAAAAAGAAAATGATTTTAATGAACAAATAAACACAATTTCTTCTAATTCTTCATTTCATTTAGTAGTAACGAATAAAGAAGATGTTTAGGTGAAACGTAACTGAGTTAAGGAATACTTTTCAGTAGGAAATTTGAAGTAGTGATATGTGGAGTGGTAGAGGTGTACTGTTGCTGTTATTAACTTATCGTTAATCTAATTGGGGAAACCTGACACCAGGTGTAATTTGAGAGTGAGATGAGAGAAGGTGAAGATGAAGCTGAGGAATGATTTCCTCGCCTAATTATGCAACTCTTCAAAAAGGAGATCTAATGAAATGGTAATAGAAACAGTGAAGCATTCATTGACCTAATGAAAAATGGAAGGTTTGGGCCAAAGGACAAGAGTTTCTCAAAGACAGTGAAGGAAAAGAGTAAGGCTGGTAATTGTACCTATTCATCTTTTGTCACCTTGATTTAAAGGCCCGGGCAACCATGATACTGATTCTGTACTGAAATTATCCACAGTACATTACTATGTCTTTGATTTGAGCAAAATTTAGGACTAAAAAGTTTCATTGTGAATATATATGAAAATACACATGGGTAATTTTCATATTATTTGATCAATGACAGTATAGACATACTGCATTGAATTCATTTTACTGATTTAAGTATTTGAATTATTGGCACTTATCATTTGGCAATAAGTGATTGGCCGCTAACCAGTTTAGGGTGTACCCTCCCTACTGCCCATACACAGCTGAGTTAGGCTCCAGCACCCCCCACAACCCTTGTGAGGAGTCAGTGGTTCAGAAAATGGATGGATGGATATACATCACTTTTTAAGTAATATTTTTCAAACTTTAAATGACAAAATGGCTTTACCAATATGGGTCCAAAATGAAGTTTCATGATTTGCAATGTATTTTCTAAAGATGCTAATTACATTTTTGATATACAGTATTGTAATTTTAGACGTAAAAAAAAGACTTAGACTTAAAAAAAAAAAAAAAATGTAATCACACAATATCAGAAAGCAAATTAAGTTGTGCTATTTCTGAGATATGCATGGATTTGTGAAAGTGTGACACTATGCCTGAAGCGTTGTTACGAATAATTTAATACGAGTGTACGGATCATTTATACACATGTATCTGCAGAGTTTGAAGGGCATCATGTAAATCGTGCAATTCACACGTTTTGTATTTCAGTATTTTGTAAGGCCCCAAATACATAATTTGAAAAGCAGAAGAGTTAACTCAAAGTGTTGCTGGCAAACCACTGAGATGAATTAAACAAATTAAACAAAGCAAAAGACAAAGCAAATATATACTGCACTGACAGTAAAGTCAAGATCAAGAGCAGATGAACTCTTGAACTTGTATTTATTTACTCAGCCGTCAGCTGCTAAGATGTACTCATGGAAACAATGCTGAGAACAGGTTTCTTGAAGCTCCATTCGGTCTGTGTGACTCCTGCTTTCCTTGCCATCCACCTTGACTACAGTAAACCAAATTCTCATTTTAAAAATAACAGTTTCAAAATTACAAGGACCAAGTAATGTTAATAAATATGGCTTTTGGGTGATCATTTACCAATTCTGACAAATATTCTAATAATCTGAAAACGCTTGTCATTCCCAAAATCTGATTTAAGTCAGAATTTAAATCGGACAATCAGCTTTTTCAAATGTGCACATTTGTGCTGTTCCTCATTGAATACAATCCTGCCCATGTATGTATATTTTCAGTTATTCTTCACAGGTTTGCCACAAACTATACAATTGAACATAATTTCTTTCTTAAAGGTTTCTCAAATATGATCTTAATATTTAAGTAACATTTCTTAACTGTATTTGATATCAGATATATTAGGATATCAGAAAGATATTTTAACAAAGCTTTAAGAATTGTATGTATTTATTTACACATGCATTTTTATTTTTTATTTTTTATTTTACTATAACCTTGTCCCTACACGTAGCACTGCGTACAGTGCTATGACCTCACAGAGGCATGTCTAGTTAATTTTACTTGAACTAAATTACTGCATTTGTTTTTCATGTGAACATATTCACCCTCATTGGCATTTTGTATGTTGGAAAGTGAGACAAAGGAAATCAATGCAAAGCCATTTTGTGATTACAGTGTGATTTATATAATGACTCCAACTGGTAAATAGAAAATATTGATTTAAAATATATTTCATGTACTACATTTTAATGCCCTGTGGAAGAACGAACAATCAGATTTCTTTTCCCCTTGTCCTTCATTCTTATTCTGAGATATGTCTTGTAATATTTTATTTTCTTTGGGTCTCTATCTCAGATTCCAAGTATTTCTACTTTAATGGCCATCATAATGAAGGATTGGGGGGGGGGGGTCGCTGGAATGACAAAGAAGTGGGGTGTTGAAGAAGTTGTGGCAGGAGTAGCAAATTGCGTGTTTGTTCTTCAGTAGAGATGACAGTTTGTTGTTATATTTGCGCAAATCAGCATAGTTCCAATTCTAAAAAAAGAATTTGCCTAGTTGCATGTTGCTTAGGAGGAAAGCAGAGGAGGGAGAGGAGAACAAAGTTCAAATGAGAGGGACGGGAAGAGAAAAAAAAGATGACGAAAATACTGGGAGAAAAAAAGGATTATGGAGAAGTTGGGCGAAAAGAAGGAAGGCAACAATAAAAGAGAATGAAAGAGAAAGTAGAGAAAGATATGTCCCCCTACCTGCATAGAATTCAGGGCTGTAGACAGCACTGACCACTGGATTCAACTTCCAGCCTGAAAAAGAAAAGACAAAGAGCAATACAGATCAGAAAATTCAGCTTGTGTTTTAATGCGGCCATCTTAAATGTTAAATGACTTGCACTTCACTAATTGCAATGCTGCATTTCTGGAATCGTATTGACTATTTAATACATTAAAAGTTTTTTTGTTTTTTGTTTGTATCTTTCTGGAAAATAAGTTGCCAAAATATCGTCACATCTCTTTTTAATCTTCAGTTTTTACAGAGCTGGTATGCAAATCAGTTGAGGATTGTTCCAACTTACAAGTACTGTCCTATTCAATCAACATGCTTCAGCTAATTTAAAAGTGACTTTGATCTAGGTTTAACTTTCACTCTACACCACTTCACATCATTATGTGTAGCGCTAGTTTCTGTGCATGGTCACTTGAGGAGCCACGGCATCAGTCCATTAAGTGTTGTCCATAAATGGGATAGTTTAGAATAGGACTAAGTATTTCATACGCTTAGTAAAAATGATTGATGAATGTGCACTAGGAAAATAATCATTAATTATCACCTTGGTTGTATTTTTCTACGTTAATTTTTGTAAAAATCAGACGGCGTGCCAACCTTGTTTTTTTTGTGTTTTTTTACATATTAAACGACAACAACAATGGGAGCCTGCTTTGCCTCCCGCTTGTGTAAGGCGATCCGCCAGTTCAGTAACTCCATCTTTATAATTCAAATTCAAAGCAATATAAATAAAGAAAACCGCTCTGTTTCTTTCTCCTTTTTGTGTTTACAAGCATGAACCTGTAATGTAGTATCAATGGAATGGTGAAAAATCCCCTCAATAGCATGGCCCTGGGGGTGGAAGAGATCTAGAAAGACGATGGGAAAAATAGGAGACTTAAAAAAAAAATGGCAGTCCACCACCTTGGTCTGCCAATCCAGAGGAATTGTCTATGCAAAATCGTAGAGTCAACCAAGACAGCCCCACAATATCCACAGACTTTCTTGATGTCATCTCATCTTGGCCCTACCATCGAGGGGATTTTTCACCACCTCAGTGACCTCAAACCCAGAGAAAAGAGAGCCGACTGGAGAAAGGAGGACTAAAGGGTGTGTTCCAACTATTGTAAAGGGTGATCACACTCCTCAGCCTCCCTAGTAAGGCCAATTAAGTGTTTATGGAGAGGACGGTCCATTGGAAACTGTGAATGGAGCTCCAAGTGTAAAACAGTTGGCTTTTGTGTTTACATACTGTAGCTTACTAGCTCTCGTGAAAAATGTTTTGTGCTGTAGTCAGCCAATCCTCAGTGTATTTCTTCTGACGTGCCACATCATTATATGGGTTATTCAGCCAATAAATTGCATCAGATTCAGGTAGAACTGTGTTTTTTTTTTTTTGTCCTTGTGGACCAACTCGACACCCTCAGCAGGCTTCTGGAGGGTGCATGAGAGTTTGCCCAACCAGTCTAGATGTGTTTTATTGACATGGAGAAGGTGTGTGCCATGTCCCTCTGGGGGCCCTGTATGGGCTCGCTCCTGAGTATGGGATACCAGAACTACTGACTTGTTCAGCCCCTTCTATGACCGGTGTCGGAGTATGGGTAGTCTTATTCATTTTCAGTGATGAGGCATTGAAGTTTCACAAGTGAGGGAAACATACAGCAGGTGGTCAACAGGCAGACTGCGGTGTCTGTATTGGTTCATCGTATTGAATCAGGCAACACTCTCAATTTAAAGATCAATTCACATTCCCAACATCACCTATGCTCACTAAGTGTTGGTCATGACCTAAAGAACAAGATCATGGAAATTGGTAAATGGTCTTTAACTTGTATAGCACTTGACACTCAAAGTGCTTCACACTTACTGATGGTTTTTCATCAGCAGCAAATGGGGGACGAGCATCTTGCTCAAGGACACTCCGACATGGTCACAAGGGCCAGGGATCAAACCCACAACCTCTGGGTTGTGAGACTACCACCACATTGATAGGCCCGCTGATCTTCCTCATGGAGAGAAAACAGATCAAGTGGATTGAGAAATTGGTTGTGCTGCCTCCCTGACCCTCCTTGCTGAGGTGTTCCAGGCATACTCGACCAGGAGGATGTCCCGGGGACACCCAGGATACACTCGAGAGCCCATGTCAGATTTCTATTTGTATTTAAATGTGAACAGCAATTAATTCAGTTTAATATACGCAGCACAAATGTTCAATCACCCCCACATAGACTATATTTAAAATGATTTGTTTAAGTTGATAAAGCATTTTTTCCCTGTCAGTCCAAACATATGCTGCCCACCTACAGTGATTACTTCAGCACGTATATGTGCACTTAGGTAACCATACCATTTGCATATGGGTTGACAGTCTTCTTATTTGTCATTACTCGGGCTGTTGCATTGTTGACCTACGGTAGGTAGAGAGAAAACTTCATGAGTTATGACAATTGCTGTAAATAACAACTTGTGAAAGTTTGCATGCCTTGTCCCCTTGTGAACAAAGAAACATTTCAAAATGGAAGCAGCATATGGTATCATGTCAAACATTCATTTGTGTTTGCACAGTTGCATTCAACACTGAAAAAAAAACATCCAAAAGGGGGAAAAAAATCACCTTTCCTTTCCATTTGCATATTTTCTATTATTTTCAACATGCTCTTCACTTAGAGTGACATTTCAGTAAACGTAAAGACAAAAGTAAAAAACAAAACAAAAAAAACATAGATGCATATAGGCACTTTGGCTCATTTTGTTTGGTGAACACAGATGCATGCAGAGGGCAGGGGGGAAAAATAGAAATGTCAAAAGGGTGAGGAGGAAGAAAATATGCCGGAAGCATTATGCAACATTCAGACAATCTTGAAAAATGACATAATTGTGATGAAAGCACTAAAATGCATTCACACTTGGACAGCAGCCTTCCTATTGCATGAAAAATAAAAAAAAATAAAACCCCAAAGAACATAAATACTGTAATCAAGTCAATGAATCAACCATCCAACTCATTCCAAAATGTAAATAAAAATTAACGGGAAATTAAAATGCAGGTGCATTACTGTCAAACCAAAATTCACAAATTATTTTCCAACAATCTCGATAGGTGTGCAGATGAGTCATGTCTCAGTCAGTATCGCTCGTACACGCAATTCCAGGAGAACACTTAGTGAATGCACATGTATGTTGTCACTTAAGAAAATATGTCAATATACAGCATCAACCCAACCACAATTCAAAAAGAAACGTCACGTGAGATTTAGTGTTGCAAACGTTCAAGAGAGGAAGAGAGAGAGGAAATGCTGGCAGAATGGCTCGCTCGCCCACACTTACCATTCCCAAACCTTTTGGCCCCGCCCACTTGTTTGTGTACTGTTACCGTTGTAACTTTGTTGGATGGGGCCCTAAACAAGCTACCATTGGAAGGATGGTGGGGGAAGGAGGGGATGAGAAAGGAATAAGCATCATCGAATTCAGGTGGCTAAGAAAACTTTGCAATCATTCCACTGCACAAACGCTCTCGTTCAGCTCTTCCACTGTTAGACATAATAAAATGCAGGCCGGTCTTCCCTGTTTCCACTCATTATTATTTTGTGGTCAGCTGAGACGAAAAGCAAAAAGATATTTCTATAAACCTAGATGGGCAGTGTGTGTGAAAAATCTATACTTCCAACCCGAAGCTGGAAGTAAAAATAATCAACTCTGGTGTGCATAAAATACTTGGACTAATGCTGCTTGAAGAGATGTGTCTATGTCTGACTGTGAACAACCTCGGGCAACTTCAGGACAGTTAGTGGAAAGCATCATGGAAGTATGAATGTACCGTATTTTCCGCACTATAAGGCACATCTAAAAGCCTTCAATTTTTTTTCAAAAGCTGACCATGCGCCTTATAATCCAGTGCGTATTATATATGGATCAATATTGAGCCACAACAGGTCTCGCTGTCAAGACGCTATCAGTGACGCGTATGCGCAGAACATCCCGCCATCTTGGATCGCTAGCTAATACGAATACTTTAACTCAGAGAAAGTAATAAAACAGCTGTTTATTCATTTTGGCAGTGAATGGAGTTGTCAGAAAGCTGGTTTGTTAATCTATTAATAAAGTTTGACTGACCTATCTGACTGTTTTGTTGACATTCCCTTTAGCGCAGCACCATCTAATGGATGCATAACGTAACCCCAGCCTCTACTGTAGCGCTTTATATATGGAAAAAGTTTCAAAATATGTCATTCATTGAAGGTGCGCCTTATAATGCGGTGCGCCTTATAGTGCGGAAAATACGGTACAACAACTGAGTTATGTTTTGTACAGTCACGGGAAACACTTTGCTTGGTGACATTATGCTCTGTGTGCGCATTGAACAGCCTTGGTACTTTGGTTTTTGTCTTAATTCGTGACAGATATTCGTGACGTCTCAGCTGGTAAAAACAACAATTTAAAAGCCAAAAAAACAACAACAAGCTTACACTATGTAGCTCAGTAACAAACTTATTGTTTTGGAGGTTGGGGTTTCCAGAAGTAATAAAAATGGTCACAATCGGGTTGCAATCATTTTACTTGACAATATTTAGTTTGATACGAAAGATGCCAAGTGTGTCCAATAAGTGAACCATGACCAAATGTTAATGTGAAATATACTGTCATACAAACAAACAACAAATGTACAATGGCCAAGTTCATAAAATGAATTTTTATATTTAATAGGCAATTGAATTCCAGTGTCCTAAAAACCCAGCATTACCCCCATACCAGAATGTTTTGACCCAACTTGTCATATGCCACCTAGAATCGCCTGCCAATCACTTGAAAACTTTATTTAAAATTCAGTTAATAGTTTTTTCCGAGAACAGAGCTTTACTATGATCCCAAAAGATGACACTTTGATGATAATAATCTGTGCACAAATCTTTATTTCTAATTAAATTATTAATTTATTCTTTGTTTTAAATTATATCTTTTTATTCCCAAATAGTTCAAGAGACCACATAAATACAAATAGAGTTCCAAAGTTTAATAATAAATCAGACACAACTGGCAAAGCAATCGGTTTGATTTTATTTGATTTTTTTCTTCAATCAGAAATGCTTTGCGCTGGTTTAGGGTTATTTTACAGGAGGCACATCACTGAAAAAAAAGGTTGCGAACCACTGTTGTATTGCATTGTGATCAATTCAATCAGTGCAATGGTAAGCAACCATGGTGACTTGAGGAGTCATTGTGACTTGGTCTCAAGTTGACTCAAGTCACTCTTTTGATGATTTGTAACTAGACAAAAACTAAAAGAATTGAAACTTGACTTGGGAGTTAAAGATGGCAAAATGATGATGATGATGATGATGATGATGATGTAATTCTCAAATTGTGGTATGGTGGCTCCCTCTCATGTCACTTAAAATAATCACCAACTTAAATCTTCAAAATGTGCATAATGTTAAATTCTTATAATCCAGCAAAGCTGGGCAAAATTCAGAAGGGAATTGAGAATGACTAAATTCCAGTTCAATTCTTGAATTTGAAGACTTGTCTTCTTTCTGTTCCATTTCATTCTAGATTGACGAATTTGTATTTATATATATTATATATATTTTTTTTATTATTTATCAACATGTCATCAACATCACTCTTATTTATTTATTTATTTATTTATTTATTTATTTATTTATTTATTTATGTTTTAAATAGTAGGGACTCTGAAGTATCCAGTTGTATTTTGTTCTTTCATAAATCAAATCAAATGAAATGAAAAAATGAATTGAGGTGACAACAGGAAGCAATTCAAATTTCAATTGCAGGAAGTAGAATAGAAATTCACAGTTATGAGGTGCAGTCTTCGATTCTGGCTCCGGCTTTCCTGTGTGGAGTATGCATGTTCTCCCCGTGCCTGTGTGGGTTTCTCCGTGTGCTCCATTGTCCACCCACATTCCAAAAAAGATGCATGGTAGGCCAATTGACCACTCCAAAGTGTCTGTAGGTGTGATGTCGTCTATGTGTGCCCTGCGATTAGCTGGCGACCAGATCAGGATGTACCCCGCCTCCCGCCCCTTGACAGCTGGGAGAGGCACCAGAATGGCCGCGACCCTCCTGACAATAAGCGGTTTGGAAAATGGATGGATGGAAGTAGCGATGGTCTTAAATTGACTGATGCTGTAAATGACTTGCCACGCATTTTTTGGGCACCCTTGAGTCATCGGCGCACACACCCACAGCCTCGCGCTGACCAGTTAGCTTGGGATTCAGAAGCTTTGCTGACTATTTTGGCACATAATCTCTTTGGGAAGAGGGCATTCCTCGCTTGCTAAAAACGCAAACAGAAGCAGAATATATAAGGCCAAAAAGAGGATTTAGAAAAGACGAAGAATTAGCAACATTTCGATCCGACCCCGGTGAAACGGAATAAATGGATAGATGGATATTTAGGCTCTATTGCAATTAACTCATGCTACAGTATAAAAGTAGTAGCCATGGCTAACATTAGCTTGTTTATAGTCCTAATGCTGGCTTAGTGTTGGTAGCACTGCTATTTTGTTGAAGCTGGACAACATTCTCAGTGACGCTTAATCACAACTACACGTTTGCATAATTGCATGACTTCATGAATAGCCATGTTTGAGAATTGTGCTTGTGCATGTCAGTCAGAGGCACGACTTTGGTCAGATACAAGAGAGAGAGGGGAGGGGGCGGATTAGCGACAAAATGCTGAACAAACTGCAAACGCCCCATCAGTTAAAAACAACTACATGGAATGACTTAATTAGCTTTCAAAATGAACTACACCTAAGATTAAACCGTGGTGTAAATCTGGTGAAAAAATAAAAAATAAATAAATAATGAAATTATACTCAACAAAAATCTAAACGCAACACTTTTGTTTTTCAATGAGATTAATTCAACGATCTAAACCTTATACCACATACACAATATCACAATTACTGTCAAATATAATATATAATAAGAAAGAAAAGTAAAACCATGAAGCAAACTAACAAAGATCATCTTTTTTTTTTCTGCAGGAAAAGGAGTCCCTCTGAGATATTCGAAAAGTCAAGGTGTCTCTTTCCGCTAGACTTGACTTGCTTCGTCTTGGGAGGATGAAGTCTGACCCAGAAGAAGCATTGTGGTGACCCAACCATGGCACTAAATCTGCATCAGAAATTAAATTCAACCTACAGCAGGGGTGTCAAACTCATGTTAGCTCAGGGGTCACATGGAAGAAAATATATTATCAAGTGGCCTGCATCGGTAAAATAACGGTATATAACTTAAATCGATTGCCGTCATTTATACGCATATTTCCGTGGACCAGCCCTAAATTACGGAGCTCAACTGTAATCATATTGTTCTGAAAAATAACACAAATGCAAATGGAACGCGGCAACACTTTGCCGATATACGTTCCGGACGTGTTAAATCCACCTGTTTTGCATATATGTTGTTCCCAGAATGCATTATGTGGCGCAGTTAATGATGTGAAAAGGGCGCTAATCCTTACTAGTCATTGAATTTTTTTCATATGTAAAACGTTTATGGGTCTATGATTTAAAATATTATTATTATTATTATTATTATTATTATTATTATTATTATTATTATTATTATTATTATCATTATTATTATTACTATTAATAATAATTTTAACATAAACGTAACTTTAAGTTGTGTGTAAAATGACATCCAGGACGATTCCCCGTACAAGTTGCATTGCTCATCTAAGTACTGCTTGTGAAATTACAAATGTATATGTTTTAATTGTGGCCGGCTGAGTAATTAGTCCGACATTACAATTTTTTATTTTATTTTTTTTAATTAACAAAATCATCTCACGAGGCGGATTAAATCCCTTTGCGGGCCTGATCCGGCCCACGGGCCGTATGTTTGACACACCGGACCTACAGTGAAACAAACTCAAAACTGTCGGCACTTGGCCTAATGTGCCTCTGCGCAGAGTTTACGGCACTGAACTTGCACTGGGCACGAACATAAGCCCTTTGTGTCCAGCTTGTAATGTACTGGCCTTAAATGTGATTGAGGGAAGAAAAAAAAAAAAAAAGATTGAGAACTATCGAGCAAAAGTGTACTTGCATTTTATAAATATTCTATGTGCTAATGACGCCATTATCAAAAAGATTCTCATTTACACAGCAGCACAAATGCACGGTGTCTCTGCCATAAGGTGCCCATACTCCTCATACCGACTGCTTATTCTCCTGATTTTAGTCAAAAGCACATTTATAATATATTCATATAAGTTATGGGAGCAATGTGTCTCCACCGGGAACAGTAAATGCACACTCACTTGAGGTGCCGTTATCAAGCTCATTATCTCGAGCAGCAAGTAACAACAGTCCTGTTTTCAACTTTTCAAAAGTGAATGGGATGTACCGTATTTTCCTTACTACAAGGCGCACCTAAAAGCCTTCATTTTTTTTCAAAAGCTGACCATGCGCCTATATATATAGATCAATATTGAGCGGCAACGGGTCTAGCTGTCAAGACGCTATCGGTGACCCTGTACGATCGGTGACGCACATGCGCAGAAGATCCCGCCATCTTGGATCGCTAGCTAATACGAATACTTTACCTCAGAGAAAACAATAAAACAGCTGTTTATTTATTTTGGGAGTGAATGGAGTTGTCAGAAAGCTGGTTTGTAATCTATTAATAAAGTTTGACTGACCTATCTGACTGTTTTGTTGACATTCCCTTTAGCGCAGCACCATCTAATGGATGCATAATGTAACCACAGCCTCTACTGTAGCGCCTTATATATGGAAAAAGTTTTAAAATGCGTCATTCATTGAAGGTGCGCCTTATAATGCAGTGCGCCTTATAGTGCGGAAAATACGGTAATCTTCTTGCATGTGCACATGAACGTGCAATAATTTAGAAATGACTATCAGAATTTGAAAATAAATTCTAACTCCAATTAGACATTTTAGAAGATTAACATTGTGAGACCAAATGTTATTACACATTGAAAGCAGTTTTGTATGTGATGGGCCAACACAACAGTTTCTATCCATTTTCATTAAATTAAAAAAATAAAAATAAAAATCTTGTGATCTTGTGTAAGCTGGCAAAGGCTCCATTTTCCATGCGATCCTGAACAGGAAATGTGGTAGAGAGAGAGAGATTTTTTTTTTTCTGTTTTTCTTTGCAGCACTTTGGGCAGTACAAATCCTAATCTTCACATTGTCAGAATACAGTTCATAAATCTTTGGGAGGTTTATTAAGCAAGAATAATCTTTTTGAAAGAATATATAACACATTAAAAAAAAATCTGCTACTGTACTGTATATGTGATTTGTGTGTGTGCGCTTTTTGTAGAAAACTGCAAGCACAGACAAAACAAAAACCTTGGATGACTTTTGAATGCCATTTGACAAGAAAGATAAGAAAAGGTGCGGTAGACTGTTGGACACTCACACAAACACTCACTTACACATACATCAATAGAGGACAAAAAGGATAAGCAGAAGAGCGAGGTGGAAAGAAAGATCACATGTACCTCTATTTTACGGCCTTCGACCACAGTCCCGTGTAGTTTCTCCCTGGCCCTGTCGGCGTCCATACTATGCTCGAATGTTACGAATCCAAAACCCTGCATGAATTAAAAAAAAAAAAAAAAAAGAAAAAAAAAAAAAAGTGAAAACACCAAGAACAAAAGCATTATTTGGACATTGTCTGCTTGTTTATTTATTAATATAATTTTAGCGTGAACATGGCACATTTAATTGTATAATCAAGCAACAAATCAAGCTTTGAAAAGAATATTACCGGACATATCATGTAGAGTTTTGTATCAAGTGTGCTTTTTCATTTGTAACAACAGAAAACTTGACATGAACAAATTAAAATATCTTTAAGCACATGTGATAAACTCGTATGACACTGTGCAAAACAAGTGCCAGACAAGATTAGCACAAGGACAATATCTCAATGTTGCCCTATTGATCTGTCAAGACTCTTCAGTTTGTTAATTGAATTGAAGGGAGAGATATTTAATCATCTTTGAACGCCTACAACCAATATGGAATGTAAAATATCTTCATCAATACAAAAATGCGGTTCGTCATTAATAGTGTTAGTTTATCATTGAGTAAATCTATTTGCTCTGGACTGAAGCAGTTCATTGTATGACATTGAATAATTGGAAACACTGAGGCTTAAGGATATAGTTTCTTATTCCTTTCTTTCTTTTCTTTTTTGTAATGTTTCACCTTCAACTTTTCAGTCATCTGCAGTATAACAAATGGCCAAATTCAAAAGCTAAAATTATGTAGTAAGTATTGAATCTGTCAATAGGTTTTGTGGAATTTTACTTTAGACATGCGTGCAATTAAAGTATACCAGTCAAAGACTGTGATTTTCAGCTCCTCCCTTCCAGGGTCACCATCATTTGTTTGATACCAATTTTTCCCTTTTTGTGACCATGAATAGTGAATTCAAAACACCACCGTCTGCATGAAAAGGAACCTGACACCACACTGCCTGTTTCAGCTTAAAAAAAAGAAAAGAAAAAAAGTGGCATGCTTAGAAAAAAAAAAATCAGACCTTAGAACCACGCTCGTTGAAGATGATTTCCACATCTAAGATTTTGCCAAATTGCTGTTATTAAAAAGAGAACAGTGATTACTAGCAATATTCTACACACAGCTATCAAATGAACAACAAATAGTGTACACAGTTATCCACATTTCGTTTTATTCAATAAATAAAAGGGAACCTGAATGTCGCTGAGACGTATCATACTCACGCCAAACATTTGCCTGAGGTCTGGGTCTCTGAACCTGAAGGGGATGTTGGACACATGAAGTCTTTTGGGTTGGGCCTTGCTGTCTGTGCTCTCAGGTACAGTCTGTGTTGGTGGATGACTATCTGTCTGTGCTGGATCGTCTGTCTGCTGGAGAAAACAATCAATTACCAAACCGCAAAGATGGCAGCAATTTGAATGAGGAAAAAAGGAATATGTACTTTGTCATGGTCTCTATTTATTTATTTTTTTAATTATTCTATTACTTACCTTCCTTAAGTGCAAGTTTGTTTGAACCACCACACGAGGGTGTTATGTTCTGGATATGGATCCCAAAACGCAGACACAAATAAGAGTTTTAACACTTTACTCGCATAACATCAAAAGGCGTGGAACTAACTTGACTTGACCAGAAACAATGAGAAGGCATCGAGGAAGACAGAAGCAGGTGGCCAACTGGACAGAGGAATAATCCGCCAAAACACACACTTCTCAGTTAGGCTTATATAGACTCAACTCAACTCAACTCAAGTTTATTTATATAGCGCCTTCAAATAGCCTGAGCTGTCACAAAGAGCTTTACAGAAACACAAAAAACTAACATAACAAAAAACATAAAGGGTGCCCAGTGGGATAGCACAGACATTCCCCTTACGAAACGAAAATATATTGCAATATATAGCAAAATATCATGCAATACATTTAGCGATATATTCCCATATATGACATTTAGTATTTATATTTCACTATATATTGCAATATATGCATAGACAATATATGTGTATATATTGATAAATATAAAAAATGTATTGCAGTCCAGACCAAAAGGAGCACTATATTTTTACGTGTAACAGATTGTTACAACAATATACTGTAATATATGTGTATGCGTGTGCGCTCACATATTCCCACAATAAACTGTACAACATTGAGAAAATACAATGAAGACAAAAAAAATTGCATAATGAAATATTTATTTTTGGCCACCTTGAAATATACTTCCATTGTTTTCAACCCTCCACACTGGATCTTGGACGTATGCATGAATACAGACATGGATGTTGTGGCAGATCAATTAGCATACATTTTCTTTAAAAAAAAAAAAAAAAAAAAAATCAAATCAAAAATCTGTATTCAACTATGAAATTCCCTTTCATACCAACTACATTTTCAACATTAAACATCTGGTTCTTCTTGGAATATATTTTCTTTTCTATTTGGATCGGTCCATTTTCAATGTTTGTCATAGCCTAGCTGCTCTGTAGCTTTAGCTCGTTTGATAGGATGAGATATAAATAACTACATTTACCAGAGTGCTCAGCGCGAATGACAACCAATCATAGCGCACGCAATGTCTTTGGCGCATGCGCAATGTTAGGCGCGAAGAAACATTTGAACGCGAGACTAGAGTATGCCGAGTAGCTCGCTCCCGGCGACGGTAAAAGAATTGCCCGGAGCAGAAAATGTCAAAATATAGGTTCGGACTTCGCCCTCGTTATCAACTGGATAATTTATTTTGACCCAGTTGCCATTACAAACACGACGTATCTTGTTCAATGTCGCACAACTAACAGCAAGAAGCCTGCTAATGGATGGCCCGTCGAAGATGCTGTTGTTCTTCAGTTAGCAGGTGAGTCGCTCTTCTCAAGCACAATTTATCACTTTTCTCCTTCAAGTTAGCGTTGCCTTATTTAAAAAAACAAAACAAAACAAAAAACGCCAAAATGTTTGTTCTGTTTAGTTTAGCATACGTGTATCCTTGTTTGACTATTTTAATCATTTATTCTGTAATATTTTTTCCAATTACATTGGTGTTAACATTGACATTAAATTTGTATTTGTTAATTAATATAGAAAAAGAGGCTACACTGAGAGCTGCTGTCTAGCCAGGAAAACGACGTCCTCATCAGTGATCTGCAGAGCCAGATCAAGGCTTTATGTAAAGAAAATTCAAAACTGTGAAGCATGGTAGTTAAAGGCGAGTATTGAGCATTATGTAATTCATTATTATTGTACATCATATGGTATTTAGACAACTATAGCCTGAGGCTGATTCTTAATGTGCTATCTACATCTAAAAAGCAGTCGCCCATTATTGGCATGTGTAGTCAGATAGGTAGGACCACTGTGGATAAAAGGATGAACGAGCATGATAAACTGTGCATGGAGTCGGTGTCTACTCTAAATTACTCCAGTTATAATTATTTGATATGTCAACTGATGTGTGGCTTCGTGGACAAAGTTATTGACTGTCTGTATAATCTTGTACTTTAAAAAAAAAAATAGAAATTCCTGCTCTGTTGGTGGAGGTGAAAAAGCTAGTTTCCCACAACACCGCGACCAACGAAAATGTTGACAACCGCCCCACCAAAGATGCTGTTGGACCAGTTGCTGAGAGTGACTATCTCGGCGAAACCATCACTTTGCATACTTCGCGGACCCACACAAGTAAGTACTGGTATTTGAATTTCTAACATTAGAATTTATAGCATTATTGCTTGTGGTGTTTTTCTAATTCAATTGAATTTTTATTTTACTTTTGTCTATGCCAGGTGAAAATTGGCAAAGATGATGTCACTATCTCAGCACATTGTTGGGAGAGTGCAAGAGCTTGTACCACCCCCAATGGTATGGCGCGGGTGCTGCTGATGGGTCTCTTTGATGTAGAAGTCCTCCTCAAGTCGAACCTGAAAGGAGGGCGCAGCAAGTTGGATCCCAATTCAGAGCGTCGACAGGCTTTCGACCCAAGGAAGCTTCAAGCTTTGAAAGGTAAGAATTTGTCAGAGGTAGTTTTGAGGGCACCTCTGAGAGTGTGGACTTTTTTTCTTTTTTTTTTACATTTACAGTGAACCAGAGCAGGACGTATGGGTCAAACTCTGTCTGCGAGGGCCGGAGTCCTGCAGGTTTTGGATGTTTCCCTTCTCTAACACAGATGGTATATGATTAGCTCATCAGCAAGCTCCTGTTGATTGGAATCAGTTTGTGTTGCAAGAGGGAAACCTCCAAAACCTGCAGGACACCGGCCCTCGAGGACCGAGTTTGCCCATCCATGTTGAAGTAGTGGGGGCAGAGCACTGATTTGTATATATGACTGGATAGCCGATAAGCCACGACTTTTGTAGCCACAAGGCTAACATATTGCTCCTCTCTAGGAATGTTTCTCAGCATATGATCCTATACATTTACAGAATCAAAATTGAAGAACATTTGAGACCGTACTTGTAGGGGTGTTAACAAAAAAAATCGAATCGATTCAATAGGCAGCCGAATCGATTTTTTAACATCCATTTTTGATGGAAAAATATTCAACAAAACGTCTAACTTTCACACCTTTAGCATGGAAGAATGTTATATTAATGGAACATTAAGCCTTAATATTTTATTTCAATGCTGTTCAAACATGAAAAATGTTACAACCTGTTTGTTAAATACAGTGGCTCACAGTTATAAGACTGAAATCTTTCAGTGTACAAGTTTACTGAATGGTATTTTCTAAATTTGAGTAAAAAAATCGCAACAATCGACTTGCAAATTCATATCGGGATTAATCGGTATCGAATCGAATCGTGACCTATGGATCGAATCGTCAGGTACTAGGCAAGTCACACCCCCAGTACTTAGTAGAAAGAGCCTGACTTGTGATTTGAATTTGTTAAATATAAACAAGGACTTAAGACATTTTACAACTTGCCTTAAGTAAATGTACAATTGATATGCTTAATGATGTTTACAGAAGGAAACTTGTATATTTTTTATTTAAGAATTATACCTGTAATTCAACAAAAGATTCCTCTGCCAAATCTAATATTGGGGTCTAAGGAACTGAGCAATAAAAGAAAAAGGGGTCTTCAAAGCAGCATATACCATCCACTTGTTAAAAAATAGTGACCATCCCGCCAACCTCTACCCTACGAGCTGTGTATGTCTAATCTGTGCATATACGTACAGTTTATACAGTTGTCTGCTCACGAGATGGGAGGAGTAAGATGGCAGTCTTTGTCTTCAACTGCTTGCGCGGGCATGTATGGGCTATCAGCTATCCAGTAATATACACAGACAGTGGGGCAGACGGACAGAAAACAGAAGGACATGGGTGGGTAATCACAGTGTTGTTCTGTTTAACAGATGCTGTTGTCCAGCAGTTTCCCGGGGCCAAAGAAGCTGATGTGAGAAAGTCCATCAATAATCGAATCTGTGAGCTAAGACATCAGGTGAAGCGGAAATTGTAAGCTTTATAAGTATTTTCAACTTGTGTATTGCACTATTATAGGATAATAAATAATAATAATAAATAAATTTGTTTGTACTTATACAAGATTGCAC
Organism: Festucalex cinctus; assembly: GCF_051991245.1. Taxonomy (NCBI): domain Eukaryota; kingdom Metazoa; phylum Chordata; class Actinopteri; order Syngnathiformes; family Syngnathidae; genus Festucalex; species Festucalex cinctus. The sequence continues at coordinate 37,573,283 of NC_135411.1, forward strand.
TTTCAAGAATTTGCACTGTTTAATGCTGTTCCTGTGAACAAAGTACATGTCTGCCTCAAAATCCTGTAGTTTTTTTTTGCTTTTCTTTTAAAAGGAAATAAAGGTGAATTTTGATAAATGCCTATTAGTCTGTGTTAATGATTTGCCCATATACTGTTTGTTACACATTTCTATATAATTACACACCTATTCTATAATGTAATAAATATATTAATGCACATATTTTTACATATTTATGGTACTACATTCTACCATATATTTTCTCATATATTTTTACATATATGTTCATATATTTCTCCATATATGTAAAATACATTGACACATACATTGAAAATATATGCAACACTATATCTTTACATATATTACCAATACATTTTCCTGTATAAATTACAAGGCATGACTGGATATTTATGAATATATAATTAAATATATTTTGGAATATATAAACAAATATATTATATCTTATACTCAATATATTGTGATATATGGAAAGCGGCAATTTTTTGGATATTTTGCAATATATTACAATATATTACATGAAGATATAATATCTTGTGTAATATATTAGCACTAATATAAAATTCCATATATTTACAATATATAATATATTGTTGTATATACTGGGAAATAATATATTTGAATATGTTGCAATATATTTCAAATAATATATTGGTAAATATATTTTCGTTTCGTAAGGGTCCCCCATTAGCAACCGTGCTGGTGCAGGCATGCCGCCGAATAGGCGCAATCGCCGGGCACTGACACTGTCCCTCGAGGAATATCACGGCCAAAACGCCAAGAAGAGTCCAGATCGGGTCCACACAAAAGACGAAATGCCACATAACAAGAGGAAAGACAAAGACGGATGCTGTAGCTCACAGCGCCATCAACAAACAGCCAAGACAAGAGAGTCGCCAGACACACCGGCGCACGCCATCTTGTCGAGGCAAAAAAATAAAAGAATATGGGTTCATAGATCATCTTGTTGCCAAGGAACTATGTTGATGTGAGTTGAATTTCATTTTTGACATTTTGTGGTTTCTATAAGCAATTATAAACACTTCAGAGTGGGTTGTCAATTATTCACTATTTTTATTATTTGTGGCAGGGCTTGGTCATTATCATCCACAAACAGTGAAAGAATACGACATTTAAAACATAAAAATAAAGTCAGAGTATTTGGATTGTTATTTATTGCATTGTACAGATAGGTTTAACTAATGTGACCAGCAGGTACAAAACAACCTTAGTGAATTGATCAGATTGGCTGTGGCTGGACACGTGGGTAACAGGACTGACATGGAATTATCTGATTGGCTGTTGACCAGATAAAGAGATTAAAGATTCTTGACATCACATAGCTCCTGACATCACATAGCTTAAGACTAGTTGAAACTAGATGCCGGTTACATCAGTTCAAAACAGACACTTGACCTCACGGTCATGATCCAAACATCATGCAAGGGTTATGCTTACTGTCATGACTGGGTCATGCCAGGGTTAAGTTTGGGTCATGCAAGGGTTATGTTTGGGTCATGATTGTGAGGTCAAGTGTCTGTTTTGAACTGATGTAATCTAGTTTCAACTGGTCTTAAGCTATGTGATGTCATGAGCTATGTGATGCTGAGAATCTTTCATCTCTGTATCTGGTCAACAGCCAATCAGATAATTCCATGTCAGTCCTGTTACCCACATGTCTAGCCACAGCCAATCCGATCAATTCACTGTCTATATAAGCCTAACTGAGAAGTGTGTGTTTTGTCGGCGTGTTCCTCTGTCGAGCCTCTCTCTTCCTCGATGCCTTCTCATTGTTTCTGGTGAAGTCAAGTTAGTTGTACGCCTCTCGATGTTATGCGAATAAAGTGTTAAACTCTTAATGTGTCTGTGCTTTTGGGATCCTACCTCAGAACATAACAGAGGGACACGACCAAATGTGACTGAACTGTTACTTCTAGCTTTCATTAGTGGCTGACCGTCAGCAAATGGTTTTGCAAATTCAAATTTTAATCTTAACTGCTTCGCAGTCATGGATGTAACGGCTAACCAAAAATCCATGACGTTACATTTCTTATATCCTCTCTTTATATAACTATCCCTACAGCAGCCGTGGCAATTTGCTTCTCAGACAAAAAAAAAAAAAAAAGCCATGTTGTTTTTAGATTTGTTAAAAAAAATAAATAAAAAAAAGTGTATAGATGCAGGTATGTGGGGCCTCACATTGTTATTTTTTATTTTAAAAAAAAAAGCCCGGGTCACAGTTTTTCTATTGCAGCACGCCTGTAAGTGTGCATCGGGGAGCCACCATCTGGAATTGGTTTGCAACCGCTTCGTCCAATTGCATTCAGTTGTGTTGCTCAGTGCGTGGCGGGCCTTAATCCAAAATACGTTTAGCTTGTGAGTACGCTGTATTTTAAAAGAGGAGACAAGTTGAAGAAAAGGGAAGAGAAATACAGAAAGGTGCTTTACAACATCCGGCCATATCTTGAGGAACAGAACACAATCGGATACACGGGTGTTGATCCATTAAGGTTATTGATCAGGCGGCACTGAGATGATAGATGGCTGCGCAAGCACATTAAATGAGCATCAACAGGAGCATCTTTGTCCTGTTGCTTAATGTTAGTGAGATTAATGAAAGCCGGAAGTGTTTCAAGTGGGTGTGTGTGCATTAATAAAACATCAATCTTAAAAATACATTTCCTTAAATGATTTGATACGTAATGTTTAAATAAATAAGATGGAGACATTTTGCAAATCTGCACCCTTCAGTAAATTAAGTACAGTGTAATTGTCTTCAAGATTTTCTGAAGTATCAGCAATTTGTCGTTTTTAAAATCGCTGCAAATGGCTCGCTCAAATAGTTCTAAAGAAATATTGGGTGGTCTAAATAAAACGGCATCACAAAAATGTGTTTACTTCTCATGGTTACAAAATAATAGAGCTGTCAAACAATTACATTTTAGGATTTTGATTCATCACAATTAACCAAAAGCTTTTTATCAGCATTTTTGCCCTCCAAATTTGAAGAGCACCTTTTATATGTTAATTCTTTCCACATTTAATGTTATGAGGACATCTTCAACATTGTTTGATCCACTGCAAACTCATTCTCCTCCATTTTCTAATCAGTTCATTAATTACTTTCATAATTAAAAAAAAATGACCCCACAAGAACAAATATTCGGAATGTTATAAGCAAATATTTATTAAATTCTTTACTTTAATGCATGTAGTTATGTTTACTGCTCAAGCACAACCTGTGCTATCTTTAACATGCCATGCATGTTCTGAAACCTCAAAAACTTGGCATTGAGCTGTTGTGGAAAAAAAATATCTGTAAAAATCTGTTGCTCATGCCCACATACAATGATGCTTCTATTCGTCTCCGCTTTCCTATCTATGTCTTTTCTTTCTGTCTTCTGCTTACAGTCCAAGGCTACAAGCCATCTAAAAATACAGCGTGTGTGTGGGGGCGAGGGGGAGGTGTGTGATTAAAAAAAACAAAAAAAAAAACGAAGCAGCATAAGGCTAGCAGACTGTGAGTCTTCCACGCAATACCTAGGTATACATGGGAACGCAAGAAGGATGCACACCAACACAGCCACAACTGCCATCTGTGCGACGCTCACTGGTGGCGACAACATCCGCCTACACTCGCAGAGAAGACGTAAAACAAACAAACACAGAGCATCTCATCTTGTTTGGCACCAGAAACTGATATGTGAAGTGAGGACAGGCTTGAGGCAGCATGTTCCATGGTATGTTGGTGAAATCAAGCTGAGACTAGAGCAAACATTGTTGCCAGTCATCTTAGATAGGCAATCTTGTCACCACTGTAAAAAATGCCCCAAGTCATACCATTCCATAGTCATACCATAAACATGTCGCTTGGCCACCTCTATCTGCTTCCTTAGGTAGACAGATTATTCAGTTCTACCGCTGAAATGAAATTATTCATAAATATAATACACTATAAACAGTATTTGGTGTTTTCTGGGGAGAAAAAGCTAATATTTTAGGAAGGTGATATGAAGTAAAGCTTTTTCATTGTGTCACTGCGTTTACCGTATTTTTCGGATTATAATTCACAGTTTTTTTCATAGTTTGGCCGGGGGTGCGATTTATACTCTGGTGCGACTTATGTGTGAAATTAACACATTATTATATCATTTCACATGTTATTTTCACACTAAACCGCAAGAGGGCGCTCTAGGCCTGTGTTCAACATTGCATCGTCTACCTCCCGAGTTGGGGGAGTTGTTTAAAAGTGACACCGAGGATGAAGATTTCATTGGATTTAGTGATTTGGAGTGAAACTGATAGTTTGGTAAACTTGTTAGCATGTTCTTTATGCTAGAGTTATATGAATAACTTGTAGTGATGGGAACATAATTCACCCACGGAACGTTGGGACGAAGGGAGAGTTCCGGGTGGAAGGTTTTGTTATGTGGAAAAGGGGAGTTAGCCTGTTAGCTTCTAGCTGAGTGGGGAGTTGCTGTTAAGACCTCAGAAGCTGATGTCAAAACACCAGCCTTTGGCTGCTTCAACACTCCGCGTCCGACTCTCGTCACTGCTCGCTACAAACTCTTAATATGTTGCGTCGTTACTGACATTACCAGGCATGTCAGTCATGTAACGTTAGTATACCGTACACTTATTCAGCCCGTTGTTCTCTATTTTATTTTTATTTTAAATTGCCTTTCAAGATGACATGTATGTTTTTGGTGTTGGATTTTTTCAAATAAATTTCCCCGAAAAATGCGATTTATACTCCAGTGAGACTTATATATGTTTTTTCCTTCTTAATTATGCATTTTTTAGCTGGTGCGATTTATAATCCGGAGCGACGTATAATCCGAAAAATACGGTAAATGAATATTTTGTTACTTATTTAGGAAATGTTGTAGGCCAAAGCATCTTCAAGTGATATGATGCCCCGCATATTAAGTTTACCTTGGTCTTATCACACCACAGGACATGGTTCCACTAACTCATGTCCTTCGTCATCTTGTCTTCAGTACACAGTTTGTGGGCTTTCTTGTGCATCATCTTTAGAAGAGGCTCCTTCTGGGATGCCAGCCATGCAGGCCAATTTAATGCAGTGTGCAGCGTATGGTCTGAGCACTGACAAGCTGACCCCACTCCCCACGCCCCTTCAACCTTTGCAGCAATGGAAAGACAACCCCTGGATGTGACGCTGAGCATGTGCACTCTTCTTTAACCGGCTGTGGCGAGGTCTGTTCCAAGTGAATCTTGTCCTGTCTGCTGGGGAAGGAAAAGGACTAACTGCTCAATTTGGACATTTTCACTTTGGTGTGTACTCACTTTTGTTGCAAGAGATTTAGCTATTAATGGCAGTATTTTGAGATATTTTTCAAGGGAACAATATATTTGCACTGTTATATTAACTGTACCCTGAGTACTTTTCCTTGTAGAGTTGGCATTTCTTCACTGTTGTCCAATGAAAGTATTTAATAAAATATCTGCATAAATGTGAGGGTGTGTGCGAACTTTTGTGAGATACAGCACATTTAGATGCACACTTTAGAAATGTGATGAAACATAGTTTGTGTAACTTTTTCACCTAACTTAACCTTCTGTCTGCTATATATATATATATATATATATATATATATATATATATATATATATATATATATATATATATATATATATATATATATATATATTAGGGGTGTTAAAAAAATCGATTCGGCGATATATCGCGATACTACATCGCGCGATTCTCGAATCGATTCAATAATCGGCAGAATCGATTTTTTTTTTTTTTTTTTTTTTTTTTTTTTTTTTTTTTTTTTTAGGATTCACACCTTGAGCATGGAAGAATGTTATATGAACGGCACATTAAGCCTTAATATCTTTATTTTAATGCTGTTCAAACATGAAACAGATTACAACCTCTATAAGACTGAAATTTCAGATAAATAAATAATACATTTTCATATAAATCTTACACTCTACAAGCTTACTGATTAGTATTTTCTAAATATGAATGAAAAAAAATCGCAACAATCGACTTATAAATTCGTATCGGGATTCATCGGTATCGAATCGTGACCATTCGTATCGGGATTAATCGGTATCGAATCGAATCGTGACCTGTGAATCGTGATACGAATCGAATCGTCAGGTACTAGGCAATTCACACCCCTAATATATATATATATATATATATGTATGTAAATTATGGATGGGCGAGTACCGATACCAGGTATCGGTATCGGGCCGATACCAGCCTTTTTTCAAGTACTCGAGTACTCGTGACGCAGACGAGTACAAGCGACCGATGGCAGAGAGGGAAGACGTTAAGTGAGTCCTCCTTGCCTGTAAGTGGCGCTAGCTTGCAGCAGTTTTTCACCAAAACTTCACCGGTTTGGAAATACTTCAAAATTGTGAATCTTAAACTAAAAGAGCATTTTTGTGTTTTATTTTGAGCATTAAGACCATTGAATAGTGACTGTGCTGTTTTTTTTTTTTGTGTCAAAATTAAAGGAAATATATTTGTTTAAAAATATATTTTAGTGTTTTTTTTAATTTGTCAAAATGTACTACTGGTATCGGCAGTTGGTATCGGTATCGGTCTGGAAAAAAGTGGTATCGAACATCCCTAATATATATATATATATATATATATATATATATATATATATATATATATATATATATATATATATATATATATATATATATATATATTTATTATCTAAAGCTAGTGTAAAGTGAAGGTGCACAAAGGTAACTGCATCCAACCTATCAGATAGACAATTCACTTCATTTTAAAGCCAGGGGCTCGTACACATTGGGGTGCTGTTAGCATTTATTAATTTGTGACTTTAAATTGATACAGATTCAGCTATAGTCAGCATAATGAATAGGACATTGATGTTAACAGCAGCACACACACATTTGATACAATAAGCCAGATTTGAAGTTGCAATGGTTATCCATGAAAACAAGGAGTCTGCTTGAGCCACACTCGCTGGAATTAGTTTGGCAAGGTTCAAGGGTCTGAGTTTTGTTTGAATTATATAGTTTGTGGTGCAGTACTGACATGAGAAACATTTGTACACTTTTAAGAGTAGGCTTGGCTGGATATTGGAATGCTCCTGTGTATTAATTTTAATTATGCATTAACTTTAATGTCGTATGAAATATCAAGCCATCTGGTGAAGTTTTTGTGTAGTCACTGCATTTATTTTTGATGGCTTTGTCCTCTCATGTTGGCTACTTTACCAGTGTGTAGCCCTCATCTGCATCCTAAAAGAAATACATAACTCTGTTCCAGTTACAGTAGACATGGAATTTGTGTATTAATATCACCAAGTAGCTGTTTTCAGCTGTTGTTTTTACTTTCATGTTATTTTGGGAATCTTACTCATCACAGGCAGAAACAGTTGAAGTGTGGTGAGTGAAAGCTACACCCAGGAAAAATGAAACGGAGAGAGAACAGAAGAGACCGAGGGAGCAAGAAGAAGAAAAAGGGAGACGTGGCTGCAAAAATGAGCAAAGGAAAAGAAAAATAAAGCAGTGACTTGATGTGGGGGAAGGAGTACAGCAGACAGCCAGACTGGAAGGGAAAACCGACGAGCCCTCCAGATGCTTCTTTTGCTGGCAATTGTGTTTTTGTTCCCTTAACGACATTCTACAGTATACTGTATTCTTGTTCAAATAAATGTAGTTTGGGCTAAAATAATCATACACACGGATCCCCCATAAACATACTGTCACTGCTTGATCAAACTTTGACTGTTGTGATTTTTATTTATTTTTGTACATACCATTTAGAGTCTCAGAACAATTCTTCCACAGACAGACACCTGTGCTTTTGTTCTTTTGTTGGTTTTGAGTTATCGGGTATTTACTTAACGGGTATTAAATTGCAATTTAATCACAAATGTAATTAATCGTTCAGCCCTAGTCAATAACGTGGCTCAGTCTGAACAGGACCAGATCGGATTTGGACACTTGTTAAAAACAGTCTGGACAGTCAGCTCGAAAAATCCGATTTGAGGAAGAATCTGATTGGAGCCAGATTTGCCTGCAGTCTGAACGCAGCCTATTTTGCTCAATTCAGCCTCTGACATTTCACCTGCATTTGTTCACATCTGTGCTGGTGGAATTATTGGTTCCCTCTGTCCAGGCTCAGACCCAATGCTGCCCAAAAGGTCTGGAGCCAAATTTAAGGCCTCCCCAATCATTTCTAGCGCAATAAATTGGCCAACATTTAAGTCTTCCTTCTCAGTCCTTTTCTGCTATGACAAATAATGATGATTTCTTTTTATACATCAAACTTTTCTTCCTTCAAGAACAAACAGACTCATTTCATGCCCGGTAATTTTAGGGAAAGACTTGACAATATTTGTGATGAAAGCAAGAAGTATTTGTAGGCTTGAACTGAATGGAATCCCCTGTAGAGACGAGCTTATCATAATTGGGCATATTTTCATGAACGAAAAGAACGTAAAACAGATTACCTTTCTTTACAGCAGGGGTCACCAAAGCGTTGCACGCAGGCACCAGCTAGCCCCCCCAAGGACCACATGATTAACTTGCAAGCATGTTCTAAAAATAGTTCACCAGTGATGGGACACTGTGATTTCCCAGGAATGTTGTAGAAGTGATCATTTATAAATGTGATCATTGGCAAAGATTTATAGAAATAGTGGTGCCTCGGGTCTTCACATACATGACTATCATTGGTTGTGAATAAGAACAAAACACAAGTCATTTGAGCTAATTTGTTATTTCAGAAGTGTGTATCAAACTGGTGGCCTCAAACGTTTGTGACCCCTGCTTTGAATGGAAAGAATGGAAAAACAATCATGGACTGATATGCAACTCGGTCCAGAGTTCCATCCAATGTTCTGAAATGGCCACAAATGACAACAGACCAAAACAAGGCGGTGGATCCCAGCAATGTCAAACTTCACAAAACATTCATCCCATGATGTCTTACTGTGGCTGTGCCGGTGACTGTCTGACTGCCGATGTCTGATCCATTCTGGTCACTGTGGCTCTGTGTAGACTGGTACATGTTGAGTGGAAGGTCGCCGACAGAGGCCTGAACCCCGGAGTAGTCTTGAGGTGCGGGGTGCTGGTGTGAATGTGGATGGGGATGGGAGTGTTGATGTGGGTGCGGGTGTGAAGCTGTGAACTCTGTAGTAATGCCATTCTGGGGAGGGGGGGCAAACTGCGCTGATGGGTAAGTCTGGGCCATGGATGGGTCTGGGGGTGTTGGTGTGTCCTGGTTACCCTGTGTAGAGAAAAAGATGCGCTTTTTGAATATATGTATATATAAAAAAACAACAACACTCTACAGGTAGAATGTGAGACTTGGGAGGAGCAATTGACTACATCTTTGATTGACTACAGGGAAGAGTTAATCTATTTTTTTTTAAATTATTATTTTGATTAAATATTATATGTAATGAGATAGAGAATCAATCTCAAACTGTTTTCTGTCTTTACTTAATGCCATAACAAAAAAAACAAAAAAAAAAAGATAACCGGTGGAATATGGATGTGAATCAGTTTCCCTTATCTGATGTAGTGTTCTTTAGACAACAAATTGGTTGAGAGTGCTTAGACAAAGTAGTACATTCATTGTCATGCATCATTCTCTATCTGAATGACCAGATAAACAACCAGCTTGCATGGTCTTCAAGCAAAATAATAAAAATGTAAGGGACATTTATACTTTTTTTTTTTTTTTTTTAAACACACACTCAGAAAGGTTGTAAGGCAAATAATTTTGAAGTGAATTGATCTAACAAACAACACTGTTATGTTCTGGGCTGTTGGATGTTGGTGACATTCTTTTTCTTTGCCCTCATGCTAAGGTTAATTGGTGGGCGGAGTCTCAGAAGTCTCAGCTTCCTGCAATCAGCCCACTCCACTAGTCGGTAATCAGGAGTGGCTACTATTTAGATGCGGCTGGAAGGAAGCGGTCAGAGTATTGTTTTCCATGCTTTTGACCTCATGTCTCATGTGCTTAGGATTCTGTCTTGTCATCGGTTTCCAGGAGTATTTAGGGAGTTTTTTTTTATTTTTTTTTATTAAGTACTTATGTGATTTGTATTTTGTTTTCCATTTTCCATCCAGCGCTTCCAGAAATGCTTAGTTTGTTTCTAAGTACTTGTTTGATTTTCTGTTCTTGTTTTCTATCTTGTGTAGATATATTTATTTGCTTGTGCCACCTGTACTTTCCTTCCACTGTGACTCCGACCAGTTTGTTCCTTCTTGGTTGTAAGTGTCACGAGTAATTTTTTTGTGAGAACCGTTTGTCCTCATTGTTTTCTATTTTTGTTGAATCTTACTCACTTGTGTTTCAATAAAACCAGTGTTGTTCCAACAATTTAAGTCTGCGTGGTCATCCGTTCCTTAGCAGGTGGCCAACTACTACATATAACAACACAACCTACAATGAGAGGCAAATCATTTGCTTGCACATGTGCAACACCAGAGTTGTATGTAGCTGTCAAAATATGAAAATGTTGTCCATGGTACTGGATTATTTCATAAATTCCAAATTTGTGATTGTGTGCTTGGGAAAAACAGAGCGGATGTGAAAAAGAGTTGAAATAGTTTGAAATATTTTTGAGACGACAACTTTGGGGAAGCTCGTCGATGTCAGTGCAATGTTAGACGGAGCATTTCAGTCACCAAATCAACAAAGCTGCAAAGATTTCACAGTGAGCTTGCCAATAACTGTCATGTCATGTATGAGTTAGTTTAAATAAAAAAATAAAATAAAAAAAAAAGCATGGCTTGTCAAGGGTAAATATAGTGTCAAATGAAGATAGACATTATATAGATATACAGTAAGTAAAGTCCTTTGAGATAAGATTAGATCAGAAACTGATCCAAGCAGGTTGGAACAGGTGGAGCAAAGTGTCGGTGAGCTTTCTGTGATAGAATACACTGCTAGGACGAAGAGGGAAGTTTATAAGAGAAGGGTGAGGTCGACCATGATGTACAGATTGCAGAAAGTGGCACTGAGGGAACGATAAGAAGCAGAGCTGGAGGTGGCGGAAATGAAGATGTTGAGGTTTTCTTTAGGAGTCGTCAGGAGGGATAGGATAGAAATGAGGTCATCAGAGAGACAGCTGAGGTGAGATGTTTAGGGGGGAAAGTTGGACAGGTCCAAAGGAGAGACAGTGTGGATATCGGTAGAAGGGGTGATGAGTATGGAGTTAAAAGGAAGACCTAAGAGAAGGTTGATGGATGTAGTAAGAGAAGACGAGGGAAGTTGATGTTAGAGAGGAGGATGCAGAAGATAGACTTCAATGGAAAAAGATGATGCACTGTGGCGACCCATAACATGACAAGTCAAAAAGGAAAAGTAGTTGTGTTCTGCATTGGTAACCTTGAGTACATACAGTACACACACGATAATAGCTGGAAGAACACATCCTATTTTACCCTCGACATACATATATATATATATATATATATATATATATATATATATATATATATATATATATATATATATATATATATATATATTTTTTTTTTTTTATTTTTTTTTTAAATCTGTTGTTAAAAACTCAGCATGTGCATAACAGGCTTAATGTCCCATTGCATTTCTTTTTTCACGTCACACTAATAATGAAGCTATCACATCATCATCATCATCATCATCATCATCATCATCATCATCATCATCATCATGCTGCCCACACTCCCGACAAGAAACATAAGCTAGATCAAAAGATCAAAGATCTTTTCCGCTATATGATGTCAGTGCCTGCCGGCCCCAGGACGAAGAAGTCACAATAACCAAATAAATAAAAGGGGAGTGGGTATAAGTAGTAACACAATCTATCACTCATGGTGATTTTGAAATAAATGCTGAATTTTGGAACAGTATAGAGTCCATATTTTTTTCTACAAAATTCATAGAGTGGTTTCTTGTCTTTGCTTGAAATGTTCTCATGTATGACAATGTGAATTAATCAAATATCCCGGCAGTAGAATAATGGTCGTGTAATAATGGTCGTGACCAGGATAGCATGGAAGCAAACACATCCCTCTCTTGGCTGCTCAGTAAATATGCAAATTCTAGAAATTTGAAGGAAAGAAAAGGACTACCCATCACAGTATGGCTATGTACATTCACTCACAGGACATTCATGCTGTCCCATATGGAAAAGATGTACAGAAATCTTGTAAGATCTGTATCTTTTTTTATATGGTATTTGTCAGTATTGCATATGGGAGTCGAACCGGATATACTTACAAGAAACTTAGAAGAAATCAGTGTGCTGTGCTTCTAAATCTCATATATGATTTACTCCTGAAAGTGGTCACTTTCGCATTCTTTTCATACACAGATATTTCTAAGGATTGAGTATGATGCAAGTAAAAAATATATATGCGATATATAAGATACATATGTTTTCTATACATGATTCACATAAATTTCCTAATTTTTAATTACCGTATTTTCCGCACTATAACGCGCACCTAAAAGCCTTCATTTTTGTCAAAAGCTGACCATGCGCCTTATAATCCAGTGCGCCTTATATATGGATCAATATTGAGCCGCAACAGGTCTCGCTGTCAAGACGCTATCGGTGATACCCTGCACGATCGGTGACGCGCATGCGCAGAAGATCCCGCCATCTTGGATCGCTAGCTAATACGAATACTTTACCTCAGAGAATATAATAAAACAGCTGTTTATTCGTTTTGGGAGTAAATGGAGTTGTCAGAAAGCTGGTTTGTAATCTATTAATAAAGTTTGACTGACCTATCTGACTGTTTTGTTGACATTCCCTTTAGCGCAGCACCATCTAATGGATGCAGAACGTAACCCCAGCCTCTACTGTGGCGCTTTATATATGGAAAAAGTTTTAAAATATGTCATTCATTGAAGGTGCGCCTTATAATGCGGTGCGCCTTATAGTGCGGAAAATACGGTACCTGTTTTAAAGACATACATTTTTTTTAGATGAATATATACCATGCTATATAGGTTTTCCACATGTAAAGTTTAATTTGTCAGGAAATGTATGCAATCTTTATATATTTGATATTGTCCAAGACCCGCCATTCCACCCGCCAAAATTGTGTGTGCGTGCGTGTGCGTACGTGTGTTTTTCATGTCTGCCACCTTCCACACCAAACTGCCCCACCCAGTCAGTGAATATTCGAGCCAAATTTAGGTCCCAGTAGTCCCTGCTTGCAAAATGTAAGATTACTGTTGGTTGTTCAACTCATGTACACTGTAAAAAAAAAAAAAAAAAAGTTTGGGGAGTGGTAAATATCAGCCATGAATATCATGTAAAACTTACCTAATTATTTTAGATAGAAGAGGATTAATATTACAGTTAAATTAAACCTACACTACCTACTTTATTACAGTAAACAAGTGTTTTTTTCATTCAATGATTTTTTTTTTTTTTTACAACTATTTAAAAAATACAAATTACAATAATATAAAAGGAATTCTATTTTACATTTATAAACAAAAAATATAATAGTGGGATTTTAAGTAGGGGTGGGACAAAAAACCGATTAGACCGAACCATCGGTCGTCAAGGGGAGCTAAACGGCCGTATCGGTAGCAGACTTGTCAACCGATACAAAATCCGCCGGGAATCCTTAGATACATTGCTTGTAAAGCTGTGGACCGGATATCGCGTTGCTGTGAATCGGTTGCGAGTGAAGCTTTATGGTTTTCATAACAATAGCAAGAGTTCTGCACCGTGCTCTACTTGTTTTGTTTACATTTCAGTAGCAGCACTATTCAAGCTACTTCCGTGTTTACAGAGAGCTAGCAAAGTAGCGCTCAGAGACGCTTCATTCCCCGGATGTTGTTAACATAATGCAAAGACGTTACGCACCTTTTTTGGGGGGGAGGGGGTCCGCCTACCGTCAACGCCGTGCTCGCGACACGGCACGCGCGCTCGCGCGCAATCGCGCACAATAAGTGACGTTAGCAGAAGCCGGTGCCGTACATCTCGGTATTTCCCATGGCTATCGAGTCCTCTCGGTGCACTTGTATGTCCCGGGCCGGCGTTGGTACTGCGCGCGAGCCAAAAAGAATAACTCCCGTGACGATCCAATGCATGGATTCAAACGACACAGGTATGTCCCACAGCCAACACACCAGCTATGCTAAAAACACACTGCAAGTATCTCATTTCTCAGTTTGTGGCTCCCTGTCAATGTCTACAACTAGCATGAGCAGCAGATAGGAGAACTGAGACGTGCCCGCGATTACATCATCAAACTCAAAATGAACGACAGCCCAAAAAACAAAACGAACAGTAGTGATTCCGTGGTCATCATCGTGTCTCAGATTAAAAAAAACAAAAAAGATGTCATACATTAACCAAAAATGAATGTGATGGCAAAGAAAAACAAAAATTGTTAAAAACAAAAATTGTTAATAAAAAGGGAAATGCACTTTTGTAAATATGTTTGGATATATTAAGTTGTTAAAATGTGTTTGATAGATTTATTGTTCCATAAGGTGGCTTCATATTTCTTTTGGCTGGACGGTAGGTTTATGTCATGTCTTAAATTTATGTTTCTGAAATACTTCACAATGTGGACATATTCTGTTTAATTGTGTTGGTGTCTTTTTAAAGGTTAAATATTTATATTTCAAATTGAATTATCAGCCTTTTGTTTTCCTGATCCTGATTTTGAATTAAAAAAACAAACAAAAAACAATTATAACTGTTAATAACAACTAATAAATATTTAAACTGATACATTTTTCAGTCATATCGCCCAGCCCTTTGTTCCGGTCCATTTAAATAATTGATTCAATATATAAAAATATAGAAGACATTGTTGTTGTTCTTTTTTTACACATTTGTAGATACTGTAAAAATTTGTGGTGTTTTAAGATTAATGTTTACAAGCAACAAATGTCACTATAAGTTTTGAATATTGAAATTAATCGTATCGAATCGAAAATTGTATCGTTCCCGAACTTAATCGAACCATATCGAACCGTTCAGTTCTGAAAGATAATCGTTTTTCAATCGAATCGCAACTTGTGTATCGAGATACATATCGAATCGGCCTCATGTCAGAGATTCCCACCCCTAATTTTAAGTAAACAGTAAACACGTGTTATCTAACAAAAAATTTTTAAAATGGACATTGTGCTATTTTCCAAATTCTAATTATGGTAAATAATACCACATGTCGACCAACCATCCATCCATCCATTTTCTGAGCCGCTTTCCTCACAAGGTGCTGGAGCCACGTCGACAATCTAGTTGGAAAATTGCACATGAACGCCTCATTTTCCACTGGACAAGACCCGAGTTTTGATTTGGACTTTTGTGGTCTGCACAATAAAAGTTCTCAAATTACATTACAGTAGATCTAGACAAGGAAATAGGTTGTGAATTTAATAGGGCTGGATATTGATTGTAATTTCCTCAATCGATTACATGGCACGGTGGCTGACTGGTTAGCAAGTTTGCTTCCCAGTGCAGAGGACGAGAGATCGACTCCAGGCTTCAATGGATTGTCAATACTGCTTGTCAGTAGCGCGTTGGCCGAGAGTCCATTCATGTGTAAGTCCGTGTGTGCTGTCGGGAGTGACGTCATGCAGCCGACAAATTTGGCATTCGGAGGACCAGCCTTGTGAATTTGGACACAGGAAATGTTTTGGGGAATTTTAATCACATAATAAAGAATGTATATCAAACATATAAAGATTGCATACATTTGCATGCTTTACATGCAGAAAACCTATATATCATGGCATATAGTCATATATAAAAAGTATGTCTTTAAAACAGATAACATATAATTAAAAACTATTAAGCTCATGTGAATTATGTATAGAAAACATTTTGCCATACACTTTTCTTATATAGCACACATTTTTTACGTGCGTCACACTTAATCCTTAGAAATATGTGTGTATGTAAAGAATGCAAAAGTGGCCACTTTCAGGAGTAAATCATATATGAGACTTAGAAGCACAGCTCACTGATTTCTTGTAAGTTTTATATCTATCTTTTCCGTATGGGGTATTTTGCAGTGCGAGAGGGAGAGCGAGTGATGCAGATGGCGGGTCTTGGCTAAATGCTCTGCTGTGTAATAAGAACCACATTTAGAGCGCTGAAATATGCTTAACGTGGCAGAGCACTGCACACAAAACCCTCCCACCAACCCACACACACACGTGCACACGCAAACGCACACATGCATGACTATCATACAAGACTTGGAGAATGATGCCTCTTGAAATAACTGTAATACATAAACTGTATGCTCTCATGTTTGCTCTTCCAGCTTTATGTAAATTCTGTTTAAGTTTTACTGTTACTCGACTGTAAATCATAATTCATTTACCCACCATCCATGAGATACTTTAGAATTTTTTTTGTTTTTGTTTTTTTATTCACTCAATTCCAGGAGATCCCACTTTATCTTTGACTGCATATAGTTCGATCCAGAACTACTTGAAAAATGTTTATTAGGAATAGGCACGTATTATTTTAAGGATGTGATTTTAAGTCCTCATTGAGGGTTAAAATAACTAATAAATATATTTATTTTTTTTTATACCTGGATGCAAATAATTTGCTGCCAATAATTGCCTGTTGTTCGATAATTTTTTTTCCCCCTTACTGAAAGGACGTCCACACGGCAACCTTCAAGTTACTGCCTGTTTTGGGGTCTTCCGTCACTTTTGTCTTCACTTAGTAAATAACATGTCCTGCTCTGTTGCGATCAGGCCTTCAAAAAGTTGCGAGTTGCTTTCACAATGTAATTAGCGTTACTATCCACATTGTAAAAGTATCACTCTGTTTTGTTTTGTTTTTAGCATGTGGCAATGTGAGTACAATTGTTGGTGTTCTGTCAGCAGTCATGTCATCAATAAACAGCAGTTATATATCGACGGCACTGTTCTTTTCCATATTCACACTTTTACCATTACGATACAAATAAATGAAATAGGGTTAGTCCATTTAGTTATTGTGCTGTGAGTAACTGTGAAAAGCAACTTGAGGAATTTTGAAGGCAAATAACAGCAAATTATTTGTAGCCCAAGTCAGTTTCAACCCAAGAGGCCATGCAGTACAGACAAAATTAACAGCACATCAAAACACTATTTATCGGAACAGTTGCTTTCTAATCGGTGTAATACAACTGAGAACTTAAACTCAAAAGAGTATCACAAAACTCTTATTGTGGAGTTGACACTAGATCACTTCAACAAGGGGGATGACACCAGCAACAAATACAAGTGTCATCATGCATACAACTCTGAGCACTGATACAAATTACAATACATCACTGACACCAACTGAAAATACAGAAGTAAACACCCCTTTGTAGTGAAGAAACAAAATGACACTTCTGGTTTAAATTTCACAGCTGCGGCATTTTCACTCCCTCCCCTAACCACATAAACCTATTGACTCCTTCAAGCTTTTACACAGATGAAAATGTAAGAATGAGGCTCACTCGCACACACCGAGACACACGCGACCTGCAAGACGCATGTAGCATGCTGCTTTCTGCAGTCGCAGCACAAACAGCATGGTGCAAGAGAGTATCTGTAGAAGCGACAATGAGGAGAGAGAGTGAGAGAGAGAGAAGAAACGTGTACAGTATTCTCAGGGGTACCTGCTCTACCATGTCGTCTCTGCCTTCCATGCACATCCAGCTGTGCTATAAAGTCCAGCCCTGCAGTGTTTGCCTACAGCTAGCATCTATTATGGATAGCTCTGTGTATGTGAGTGCGTGTGTGTATATGGGTAAGCGTGTGTGAGTGAGCAGCAGGAGGAGGTGCTACTGGGAATGACAGAAGCATTCCTTAAAACTGTCCACGCTATTTTTTTCCCCCCTGCAACTCGGTCTCTCCTAACTTCCCCGCGCAGGTTTTCCGCCCAAGGTCTAACCTACAGTGGTACCACTCACATATTATGGAAATTTTTAGGCATCACGTACTGGCCGCTGTCTCCTGTAAAGAGGGACATTATTATTCCATGTTGACATCATTCTCCAAATGTGGTAAAGCATTTCTGGAACTCCATTGAGGCAGTATAAACATTTCAAACAAGTAAGCACAGCACAGGTGGTGTCATTTTTTCACATCAACCATTACATTATACTAAATAAGTGGTAAAGACCTCCGACTTAGAACACAGCATATGCCAGCGAGGAGGAAGATGGAGAAAAACAGTCAATGCAGAGAACCCCCTGCTGGTACCATTGAGCAATCCATTAGCTGATGTAGATGTGCAGATGTGATTGATGAAACTCCAAAAGCTCTTCAGTGGATTGTTTTCCCATTAAATACTCATTTTCCGACATTCACGAGTTAGTACGCCACCAACCTTAGAATCTTCACTACAACAGAGAGAAATCAGATGATGAGCATAAGGAGAAAGAAACTTGTGCCAGTGAATCCCCAAATTCTATCTCAGTCAATTTGTAATTATCTTACACAGATTGCTTGACTGTATTGCTTTTGGAAATGACTGAAATAAATAGAGCCCATGAGAATTAACGGCAGAACTATTCCACACAGTTGTCATCATAAAGCCTTATTAACTGTACAGACAACGTTTTCAGCCTCCAAAAGCAAAACAATAAATATGTACTCAACCTAAAGTTTGATCATGTACAGTATGATGAAATTTGTGACAAGTGTACAGCAGGAGGATCACTTAGTTCATGGGAGGTGAGTTTCTTCTCTAGTATATATGCAGCTCACATTCTATTCTACTTTTTAGCTTTTATACATGAAATGATCAGTAATCAATTTGGAACAAATGCAATATAACTTTAACCTTGAGGTACACACATAAAAAATGGTTGACATATTTTGCCCCATCCCGACCAAGGATGTCAAGCGCTGACTCTTTTAATCGCTTTGAGGATGATTCTTTAAAGGTGTACTCAACACTGATGCTGCGTCCAGACTGCTGGCATATCTGACTCCAATCGGATTCCTCCTCAAATCTGACTTTTAGGGATGACTGTCCAGACAGTTTTTAGCAAGTGTCTAGCGTGTGTAGTGTTTGATGTCATTGTGAGGCTGTTTATTGCTCCGGACTTCCCGTTCCTCACAAGCACGTTAAGCGGTTTTCTTTTCCCTGGCCTTTTTTTTTTTTTTTTTTTTAAACGACCATATTTCTATGGCTATGTCCAGGCACTAATTTGATATTTCCAGTTGTGCATGTGAAGAACTGACAGGGCCACGAGACCGGCTTCAGCGCAAGTAACAAACTGTCACTGTATTTCCGGTTCAGCATGAGAAGAGTCGGAGAGGCAGTGTCGCCGTCAAGGCGTTTGACTGCCGAGCATGCGAGGAACCAGCCGGACAGCGAACTGATTGGATATTGACAGAGGAGGCGAATTGCTTGTTGGGGATGACGATAGCCTCTGATCGCTGGCAGAGCGCGGATGAGGAGTATTTTCGTAAACAGCTTACTAGGGTTGGATAGGAGGGTGATGCCCCTATAGTTGCTGCTGGTGAGCTCGTCAACTTTCTGCTTCCAAAAGGGGAGGATGATACCTCTGGTCCAGTCAGTCGGCAGCTGCTCCGTCACCCACACCGCATTTATGATCTGGGTTGAGTACTGTGCTATGCTAATAAATCACCCATCCATTTTCTTGACCACTTATTCCTCACAAGGGTCCCGGGGGGTGCTGGAGCCTATCTCAGCTGGCTTTGGGCAGTAGGCGGGGTACACCCTGAACTGGTTGCCAGCCAATTGCAGCTAATAAATCATTAACCTAAAAATGGGTATAAAGATGTTTGCAAAACGCTACCACCACAACACCTCGAATGTTGTTGTTGGTTTTAATGGGCAAAAGTGTTATATAAAATACATGAAGATGTTCTTTTTTAATTTTATTTTATTTTACTGCTACCAGCCCCAGGCACTCATAGGTAATGCAATTAGTGTTACGTTGAGTATGTTTCAGCTTCCTGCGCACTGTACCCCCCCAACCAATCCGCGGATCGTAGGCGATCCGAACTGTGGGGCCTGATCCGAACCGACCACAGATCAATGATTATCCGTAGCACCACTAGTACACCAATTTATACAGTTTATTAAGCAAAACAAAACAAAAAAAGTTAGCGTGGGGTACCCCTTTAAACTTTTCACAATAGAAATAAAGAAAAAATAGACTGCAAAGATTTTTATACTGATTTCAAAGCATTTTATTTCATTTTATTGTTTCTATGATTTTTCATTGGGACTTTCTGACTCCATCAGTTTCATCGTTTGACTTCAATGTCACTACGACTATTGTCTCTAATTTGTTCATTACTTATTTTATTCTGATATTTGACCTGATATCTTTCTCATCTCCCCCACCAACTCATCCGACAGTCATACAGCATATCTCAGCCCGGAAATGGTTATGGTCAGCAATAAATCAAAACACAAATGGAGAACCAGTATACACATGTGCATCGGTTCACACATACAATGACAGTGTATCATCCACCGATCAATGGCTCACTCAAATGGCATGGCCTTCTGACTGCCTGATGGCCCAGACATACAAAGAGGAAGGGAGTGTGGTTGCAAGGGAGTGGATGCACGGTTGAGGAAAGGGTGGGATCAATCCATGTGTGCGCGTGTGCGTGCGTGTTCAATCTTCATTCTTTTCTGTAGCTCCGCTTGGTCACACCTTGCCTCATCTCATCCCAAACCATCTGTCAACTACAAGACCAATATAAACACACATCCAGCATACCCACACGCACGCACACACAGCATCTCCATGAGTCAGCCAGACTCCAACTATGATCCTCCCACCAACTCTACACTGAAATGTAAAGTGCAATGTGATTGCCATTATACCGAACTAATTTGCGTGTGCATCCACATTATAGGATATTAGGAAAAACAATTGTCACTGAAATAATGAAATGGCATTGATTTATTTGCTTCAACTTAAATGATTTTAAACTACAAACTAACTAAAGAAATTAGCCTGAAAAAGAAAATGACAAGGTTTTTCTAGTACATTGTAAACATTTACACGATCCTTAACTTCTATCTATCCATCCAGGGTCAGGTCGCAGGGACAGCAGGTGAAGCATGGAAGCCCGTACTTACCTCTCCCCGGCCACCGTGTCCAGCTCTTCCTCTGGGATCCCGACCGACTGTGTTCCCAGGCCAGCCGGGTGGGAATGTTTTGTTTGACGCACTGAACAGGAGTTAATTGCCTGCTCACTTCCCTACCTCATGTTAAAAGTCAAGAGTTGAGGACAAAGAACGCTCAATAAACACTTGCCTCCGACTCCCGTCACTGCTCGCTACAACCTCTCCTTATGATGACATCACGTCATTGCTGCGCATAATAAATGAGCGCGCCTGTGTGCCAAAAATGTCAACTTTATGCTTCATGTTTCGAGTGGGGTTAATTTAAAGTCAAATATAAAGTGAAACAACTTTGCTGATTCACGTATGTCTCCCGAGTAGTCCCCTCCCCCTTGCCGAGCGCATTTTGGACTTCTCACCCTATCTCTAAGGGAGAGCCCGGACACCCTGCGGAGGAAACTCATTTCGGCCGCTTTTATCCGGGATCTTGTTCTTTCGGTCACGACCCACAGCTCGTGACCATAGGTGAGCGTCGGAACGTAGATCGACCGGTAAATCGAGAGCTTTGCCTTTTGGCTCAGCTCTTTCTTTACCACGACGGACCGATACAGAGTCCGCATAGTTCCACGCCTCTTGATGTTATGCGAATAAAGTGTTAAACTCTTATTTGTGTGTGCGTTTTTGGGATCCAACTCCAGAACATAACAGAACCAAGCTCTGACTCCGGTCTTAAAGGGACCAAACAGCCCATATCAGGGGGCTTGGTACGGCATTCACCCATAGCACCCACCGCAGGACTCCCTGAGAGACATGGTCAAACGCCTTGTCCAAATGGACAAAACCCATGTAGACTGGTTGGGCGAACCCTGCCGAGGGT
The DNA here is from genome assembly GCF_051991245.1 of Festucalex cinctus. Taxonomy (NCBI): domain Eukaryota; kingdom Metazoa; phylum Chordata; class Actinopteri; order Syngnathiformes; family Syngnathidae; genus Festucalex; species Festucalex cinctus. The sequence continues at coordinate 37,595,237 of NC_135411.1, forward strand.
GTAGAACTGGTGCACTGTTTTGCGGTCGAGACAAAAACCACACTGTTCCTCCTGAATCCGAGATTTGACTTCCCAACAGAACCTTCCGTCCAGAACCCTTGAAAAGATCTTACCAGGAAGGCTGAGGAGTGTGATCCCCCTATAGTTGTAACACACCCTCCGGTCCCCCTTTTAAAAAGGTGGGCCACCACCCCGGTCTGACAATCCAGAGGCACTGTCCAGATGTCCACGCGATATTGGACAGACATATGAACAATGACAGCCCCACAACATCCAGAGCCTTTAGCAACTCCGGGCGGATCTCATACACCCCTGGGTCCTTGCCGAGGAGCTTCTTAACCACCACAATGACTTCAACCCCAGAAATTGGAGAGCTCACCTCAGAGTCTCCAGACTCTGCTTCCTGTAAGGAAGGTAGAGGTGAGGAGGTCTTCGAAGTATTCTCCCCACCGACTCACAACGTCCAGCGCCCCATCTCCACTATATACAGTGTTAATGGTGAACTGCTTCCACCTCCTGAGACGCCAGATGGTGGAACAAAATTTCCTCGAAGCCGTACGGAAGTCGTTTTCCATGGCCTCACCGAACTCCTCCCTTGAATTACAGCCCCTACTGATCCATTTTAAGAACCCACACTGAACGCAAAATGTGTATCTGTTGTTGTTGCTTTACAACCCTTATTGAACACTGACTTGGATATAAGGCAACAATTTACAGCAATCATGATGTCACTTTGCCCATTTTGGTCTCCAAATGATGACATTTTTACCCAAATAAAGGATAATATACATTGAGGAATGATTCCATTGAATTAATTTTAAAGAAATGCAGTATTATCCAAAGCACCATGTTTTGAGTAATTTTGGCACATGGAATGTATTCTTTGAAAAAAAAAAAAAAAAAAAAAAAAACATGTCAGTAGCTTGCCATCTGAATTTTGCTTAATGGGTCATTCCAGAATCGGAAGACATTTGACCATCAACATTCTTGTGAAATAGAACTTCACTTTTCTGATTTTCTGCTACATATTCATCAAAGGCTTGATTAGCTAACCATACAGATAAAAGGCACAATTTTTAGTGACTTTATTTTACATTTTATGACTGTTATTGTAGTGTAGTGTATTCTGTCACTAGCAGGTAACAGGGTTGCAAATCCAGACGAATGTTAGCTTTCTCTCAGGAGTAGAAAGTAGCTGTATTAAGTAGCTGTTCTTGCTGACCAAGAGGACAAACTTCATTATTTATTTATGTATTTATTTATTTATTTATTTAATTCTGATCATATACATAACATGGTTGCATGAGGTAGAGGGAGACATTCACTGCTACCAATTCTTTTGGAAAACTGATGTCAAGTCGTATCACTGCTTTCTTTTTCTTCTACCATTCTAAATCTCATGTCACATATGACACAAGTCCATGAATAATAATTGTTTGAAATATTGTTTTTTACTGAGATTGGCTAGCAACCAGTTCAGGGTGTACCCCACCTAATGTCCAAAACCAGCTGGGATAGGCTCCAACACCCCCTGTGACCCTTGTGAGGAATAAGCTGTCAAGAAAATGGATGGATGGATCTTGTGTTTATTAAAACCGTGGATTGGCTGGCAACCAGTTCAGACTGTAACCCGCCTACTTCTCGAAGCCAGCCACCCCCGCAACCCGCGTGAGGAACTTCAGGAAATGGATGGATGGACATTTATTCAAACAAATTTTTCCAAAGTTACAAGAGACAGAAATCAAACAAATAATAAAAAAAAAAGAAAGAAAGTAATTACATTTAAATGTCATCAAAACGGTTTTATTTTAGATTCAAATTGGTCATTAGGGGGGTGGGACAAGAGTAGTCCAGACTTATATGGTATTTTTAAAAACAATTTAAGCATTCTTTTATCTTAGTTTTTCTTTAGTCTACTCTTGTGACCACACTGATAATTTCAAGCTATGACTTGGCAGTTTGGCTCGACAAATATTAATCATTTTTAAACTTCAGACTACTGTATATAGACAAAATATCAATGTCAAACCAAAGAGCTATACAGAACTGTGATTAGGGGTGTAGGACTGATTAACATTAGCTAACAGCATTGTTAGCGTTTGAATACTGTATTCTTCGAAGTGGTTGACGAGAGGGGCGGGGGCATTGGTATTTGAGTTCGCTGATTCTTCTGCACACTAATACATTCTTCCAATTGTAATTCAGCAGCTCGCCTTGAGTCGAATCGCAATCACCCATAACACTGTTCATAGGAATTCACTTTTTTTTGTTTGTTTTTTTGTTTACCTCTTAGCTGCCACTTTCACAAGAGGTAGCTCCTTGGCATGTCTCCAATTAACTAGCTTTGCCCTGTCAAATTCACACTCAATGTTGGCCCTACAGTTAAGGAGCCAACTTGAAGCAATCTCGAAACAAACAACTTAGTATGAAGTAATTATACAAAACCGTGTAGATTTGTATTGTCCCATCATGATTGACTTGTTTTTCTTTGATCTTTTATTTTTTGTGTGTTCAATGCATTTATTGAAGTTTAGATAACACGACAACAAATATGAACATTTAAAAATAAGAAGAAAATCCCAGCCCCACAATTCTTCTCTGATAAATCTTTATTTTAACATGGGTTATGTTCCCCCAAGTTCATAACGTGATGGCATGTATTCAAGAGTGGTTTCACCATTTAAAATTGGATTTTTGACAGCGCAATGCCCTCCTATAAATTGTGACGTGACCTTGGCTCACAAGAGCTATGCAGATGAGGCCAAAACTTCCCACACACATTCACAAAGACTTGGAAATTGAATATTCTGTAGTGATGTTTAAGGATTGATATCCTTAATCAATGACCAATTAATCTACTCGGCATATTTGAGGGTTATCATATCTCATTTTATCAAATGCAACACACATTTATCAGTTGCTGTGCGTAAGCCAGCATCATAACGTCGTTGCACTGTAAATATACTAAAATTGCACCGGGAACCATTGTTGGGCTGTTAGTACAGAACTTGACTTTTTTGAGTACTGTATGTCGCTGGGGGTTTGTACGCGGTGAATGTATCAATCATGTTCCTTGAGGTGATGTTTTACGATATCTTTACAAATCATTGCAATGACACTTGGAATCATTCAGTCCATACAGATGCTGGTGCAAACACTATTTACCAGTGCCAAATGTATTACACATCTGTCAGCATCTGCAGGACAACACAGCTGTGACCACACTGAGAGCACTCACATAAACCCACACCCACAATGGTAATGATATTCTCACTTTCATTTGGATAAAAGTGCTTCTTTATACGCTTGTTTTTTAAAATAGATCTTTCAAAATGTGATTGTTCCACTTACAGAGTGCCTGTTAAATATAGTATCCACCAAGGCTATTCAAAATGTACGTTTTCAAAGGTTACTGTACATGCGGATGAGTTTCCGGCTTTTTGGTGTTTATCTGAGGGTGATAAAGCGGAGTATAAACGAAATGAAAATATGCGCCTCGACCGAAGTCGCGGACAAGTGACAACCATAGAAGCATTTATCATCAGCATATCTTTTTACACTTCCTTGTTGGCTTAAAGACATATGATACACACTATTATTACAGTAGGTCTATTCACTTTTGTAAAACATTCTTAAAGGGTGGACTCAAGACATTTTTCTTTTCCACTGTCATCTGACTCCTAAATCGCTGACAAGAGTAACAGTTGGAAACTACAAACATATTATAGTAAACTGTATTTATGATCCTTCCTCTGAACAGTCTGGCCAATAGTCTGGATCATAATTTGCACGAGTTGTGCATTTGCATCTTACAGTATGTTTACAACCTACTTGTATTCTACTCTATACTTTATCGTATATGATATTTTTACAACAGTTATTGTATACATTCATAAATCTTTTGTATTGCTGTTGAGGATAATTGGGTGTAGAGCAAACCCCAGATGACAGCAAGTTAGTAACCTAGCTGATCACAAGTCATTAATTGAGCCAACACATAGAGACTCAACCTTTATGCACAGATACTGAAGCCTACAGGCAATTTAGAGTATTGATTTAACCAAATAGCCCTGCGATTGGCTGGCAACCAGTCCAGGGTGTCCCCCGCCTGCTGCCCAGAGCCAGCTGAGATAGGCGCCAGCACCCCCCGCGACCCTTGTGAGGAATAAGCGGACAAGAAAATGGATGGATTTAACCAAATATACATGTTTCGGGAATCTGAACCAACATAACAAGGAGAATATGAAAACTCTACATAGGAAGAATTCAGCCCAAGATTGAGCATAAGCTCCAGCAAATTGGAAACCCAGTTTAATAACTTCAAATGAAATCCTAATTTGGGAACTGTTTAAAGTACATTTCTGCCAGTGTACAAACATGAATTTGAGTAATATTCATTGTACAGCAACGTTGCTTTATAATAAAAATGTGAGTAATCTTGTGATTAAGCCTTTATCAAATAAATACATCAAGGGTCATTATTATAGTGGTACAGTATACTGTATGTGGAAGGTGAAAGGTGATGGGCTGATCAACCGGCACAATCATATTTCACAATTTAACCAACCTGCAGGTGGAGATGAACACACTGGTTTTACAGCTTTATTTTGTGAACAGATATATTCCATATTATCTATAAAAGTACAGCATCCTTCAAATATGAGTTATAAGTTGCAATATCAACATTCAGGTGTGGCACTGTGAAAAAGAATTCTCAAAGTTGTGTACATTATTTTAAACAATTACATTTTTAAAATGTATTTTGAATGTAATATATTCTGCGTTGTCCAAATACATCCAATTAGTTTAAGTTTCCAAGAAAGAAAGAAAGAAAAATTGAGCTGCTTGCATTCCAGGGTCAAACTATAACTATCATAAAATCTGTGTTAATCAGTGATTCTTAACCCAGAGCGGTGACCTTGAGTTAAGTTCTTGGTGGTGCCAAGCGGGCAAAAAAAAAAAAAAAGTATTTTTGCATCCACAGATAGTGAGGTCCAAGAGATAGTTTATCAATTGATTAAGCTATTATTATCTTGAGACAGTTAGTCACAATACAGCTTGCCACCACTTGGTGGGAGTAATGCATCATTCAGTTGTGAAACAAGTCCCTATCGGCAGAAGAAGCCAACAATAATCCTAAAGCAAAGGTTAGGGATATAAATACAAAATATCATTCCTTCTTATTAGGGTTGCTGGTGAGCTGGAGCCAATCTCAGTTGACAAAGGGTGAGAGGCGGAGTACACCCTGGACTGATTTCCAGGTACTGCAGGGTACATGCAGGCAGCATTCACATGCATACGTGCAGGCAATTTAGGTTATCCAATTATCGTTCCTGTTGTGGGAATTTGGAAAGAAGACAGACTACCTAGGGAAAGCCCATCCAAGCACAGGGTGGGGGGGCATATAAAATACACACAGGGGGGCCTGATTTGAGGTTTGAACTGAGAACCTCTGGACTGTGGAGCAGAAAAGCTAATCCTATATTCCATTTTACTGTTTTGTTGTGTGTTGATAACGTAGCTTTAAAGGTGTGTTGAATAACTTTATATTATTTGTTAAAATAGTAAATTAGCAAACAGAAGGGGGGAAAAAACAGCTATTCTGACAAGAGGCGTGTCTGATGAGGTTTTGGTCATTTGATGTGCACTGGTCAGCAAACTCATAGCCGACACAACCTCATATCCGCAAGCTGAACGGCTATCTTAAGCTTTGCTGAAACTATGACAGAATATCCACTCCTAGAAAATAAAAAAAATGCTCTCCAATATCCTCATTTTCCAAATCCAATGTAGAGAAATGAGAACTCAGGCACTTAAGAAGGCTCTGCTTGAAATGTATGTTTATCACTTAATTTACATTTTTAACAGATTGTAAATTCCCGCCCAAAAATATGTCAAACCAACATTTAGTGCTCTATATTCATTCACAACACAAATCGGACGCGTGGCGTGTTGTAAATGTGTGTATGGGTGAGTGAGACTTGCTTTGGTATTTTCACTGACAACTTGCGTAGTTACAAACGGAAGTTTTGCACCGTTGTGGGCGTGAACACAGCCAACTAGATTCACAGCCAATGGAAGCAGCTTCTTTCTATCTTAGTATTGCTAGCTAGCATTGCTGTTTTTTTGGAAGCTGTGTGACTATTTCTCACAAATATTGTCATAATCGCATGCTATTATGAATGGGTGTGTTGAGAATCGAATGCATATACATACATGAGTTATGTGGGTTTGGCCAGTAACTTGGTCGGCGGGTTAGTGTGGGGATTAATGAAGTGAGGTTGCATTCAAATATTGCTAGCAGTTTTAACACTGCAACTGATTTGTTCCATTATACATACATATGTCTGTTGCTTGTTAAGTTCAAATGCAAGATTACATACAAATATTACATGATTATCACATATTCTATCATGTAGTTTGTCTGACAAGATTTTGGCTTATAATGTAAGTGGATTTGATGTACTCACTGAACACAAATAAAACCAGCCTCAGATATGAACAGGCAATTTGAAGACTGGGCCCTACAGTCAAAAAGATTAAGAACACGTAATTAAAAAAAAAAAAAAAAAAAAAAAAAAACAAGGTTAATAGTTACACATGTGCTTCAAAATTAAAATTTACTCATGACTGTAAAAAATAATGTATCAGTTATGTCAGGTAAATTAATTTAATAATATACCTCAATTTGGGGAATGCAGGCCCAGAAAGTAAAATCCCGACCACAGATTGGCTTTAACAATGTCGTGTGCTGGAGGGTTGGATCCCAAAGCGCAGACACAAATAAGGTTTGAACTATTTATTCACATAACTTGACTAAACGGAAAGCAACAAGAATGCATCGAGAATCACGAGACGCCAAGCCCCCTTGGGCTGCAGAGAAGCACAGAGGAACAGTCAGTAATAATCCGGCAACACACACATTTCTAAGACAGCTTCTATAGACAGTGAATCAATCTCATTGGTTGTGGCAAAACATGTGGGCACCAGCACTGATCTGATTGGCTGTTGACCCGGTAACGCGATTAAAGATTCTTGACATCACTAAACATCATATATCATTACAGATATCTTGACACCACATTACATCACATAGCATTAAAGAGCCTTGACATCACATAGCCTAAAACTAGTTGAAACTAGATGAGTTATATCAGTACAAAACAGACACTTGACCTCACATCCAACAGGTCATGAACTCAACTCAAACTTAACCCAGGCGTGACCCCAGACATGAGACAAGGCCCAAACATTACTCCTGCATGACCCGAGCCATGACAAACAACAGGTGCTTCTGCTCAGGGTCGCCGTGCCCTACATGCAGAGTAGGGTCGTAACATCGCTCGTGGTCCGTTCGATTGCGTACTCAGCTCTCTCTCTCTCTCTCTCTCTCTCTCTCTCTCTCTCTCTCTCTCTCTCTCTCTCTCTCTCTCTCTCTCTCTCTCTCTCTCTCGTTCGTATCTCATGGAATAAATGAAGACAACAATGCAATTCGAGAGGAGCTTGCACAGGCTGCCGATGTACAGATGTATTAGCAGGTTAGCCGCTACTAAGTAGCCGTGCAGCCACCAGACCAAAGCAGCAATCAATCATTAGGGGTGGGACAAAAAACCGATTCGACCGAACCATCGGTCGTCAAGGGGAGCTAAACGGCCGTATCGGTAGCAGACTTGTCAACCGATACAAAATCCGCCGGGAATCCTTAGATACATTGCTTGTAAAGCTGTGGACCGGAAATCGCGTGGCTGTGAATCGGTTGCGAGTGAGGCTTTATGGTTTTCATAACAATAGCAAGAGTTCTGCGCCGTGCTCTACTTGTTTTGTTTACATTTCAGTAGCATCACTATTCAAGCTACTTCCGTGTTTACAGAGAGCGAGCAAAGTCGCGCTCAGAGACGCTTCATTCCCCGGATGTTTTAAACATAATGCAAAGACGTTACGCACCTTGGGGAGGAGCCTACCGTCAACGCCGTGCTCGCGACACGGCGCGCACGCGCACAACGAGTGACAACATGCAACAGTTAGCAGAAGCTAACCCATTGCTATCGAGTCCTCTCGGTGCACTTGTATGTCCCGGGCCGGCGTTGGTACTGCGCGCGAGCCAAAAAGAATAACTCCCGTGACGATCCAATGCATGGATTCAAACGACACAGGTATGTCCCACAGCCAACACACCAGCTAAGCTAAAAGCACACTGCAAGTATCTCATTTCTCAGTTTGTGGCTCCCTGTCAATGTCTACAACTAGCATGAGCAGCAGATAGGAGAACTGAGACGTGCCCGCGATTACGTCATCAAACTCAAAATGAACGACAGCCCAAAAAAACAAAACATAAACAGTAGTGATTCCGTGGTCATCATCTTGTCTCAGATTAAAAAAGACAAACAAACAAAAAGATGTCATACATTAACCAAAAATGAATATGATGGCAAAAGAAAAACAAATATTGTTAAAAACAAAAATTGTTGATAAAAAGGGAAGGGCACTTTTGGAAATATTTTTGGATATATTAAGTGGTTAAAATGTGTTTGATAGATTTATTGTTCCATAAGGTGGCTTCATATTTCTTTTGGCTGGACGGTAGGTTTATTTCATGTCTTAAATTTATGTTTCTGAAATACTTCACAATGTGCACATATTCTGTTTAATTATGTTGGTGTTTTTTTAAAGGTTAAATATTTATATTTCAAATTGAATTATCAGCCTTTTTTTCCTGATCCTTATTTTGAATTAAAAAAAAATAAAAAATAAAAAATAAAAAACAATTATAACTCTCAATAACGACTAATAAATATTTAACCTGATACATTTTTCAGTCATATCGCCCATCCCTTTGTTGCGTCCATTTAAATAATTGATTCAATATATAAAAATATAGAAGACATTGTTGTTGTTCTTTTTTAACACATTTGTAGATACTGTAAAAATTTGTGGTGTTTTAAGATTAATGTTTACAAGCAACAAATGTCACTATAAATTTTGAATATTGAAATTAATTGTATCGAATCGAAAATTGTATCGTTCCCAAACTTAATTGAACCGTATCGAACCGTTCTGTTCTGAAAGATAATCGTTTTTCAATCGAATCGCAACCTGTGTATCGAGATACATATCGAATCGGCCTCATGTCAGAGATTCCCACCCCTATCAATCATGTCATCTTTTGTTCACCCCAACCCGTGTGAATTGCGAATGATTGCCAGTCTGTGAAAACTTGTTTGAACCAGTCCGTCGTGTAAAAAAAAGGTTGAGTGTTTACACATCCATTAACAATTTAAAGTTGTCAATTAACCCAGCATGTTTCTGGAACATGGAGGAAGCTGGATTGTAGTACCCAGAAGAAAAAACAATGCAAGTACGGGCAAAACATGCAACAACTCTTGCCAATTAGGCAGACTTGGTTATCAATATTCCTCCTTACTGACAAAACTGATTGTGTTTGAATAAATTCAGGAGTACACATCACTGAATCAATATCAAAATGCATGAACTTTCTTTCATTATCTATTTTCAGATTTGACTTCATTTTCATCTTCCCATTAAAACAAGTCAAATGATCAGTGGCGCCTTAACTCGTGAGGACCACAACTTTGTTTTTTCAAATTAGGAGCTGTCGCTTGGTCGATTTTGTTTTTTGTTTCTTCTTCTTCTTTTCATATGCTGTGAGCAGAAATATAAGTTACGAGTGAGCTTCAGATCCGTTACCACGCGAGTGAAGAATGGAAAAAGAATGGAGGGTCACAGTCACCTACGCATTCTTTCAGGGGTTTATTGGATGTTAAAAATAGAGGAAAAATACAAATGAAAAATGTGAACACTCCTGCAAGTTAAATATCAGGTCCAGATACTCATTTAGAGAACAATGTCACTCATTAAGTAAACCACGCCCCCTTAAAGGCGAAGCACTCATGCACGTTCTCCTTTCATATTTTCTATTCAGTACAGTACTATTTATCTTTATCAAAGATGCATGAGAAAAAAAATGAGGTAGTTTTCTGGGGACTGGAATGTATTAATTGAATTCCAATTCATTTCCATGGGGAATATCGTTTTATATATGAGTAAACTGAGTTTCCAGCATGGTCACGGAATGAATTAAATTGGTCAGTCAAGTTACCACTGTACATTAATGTAGTACATTATTTCTGTGTGGTTGTTGGGTCACTCTCCCTTTTTTTTTTTTTTTTTTTGTCTGCCCCTGTTACATCAACACTGTAGGCCCATTAGGTATTCGCTGGGTCTTGTCATCTCTTGCACATGCTTCCAGTTGTCCCCTCATCGCGAGGCCTCTCACATGGGTGTAAAGACATTAGTATCACAGCCAGCCTGGCAGGATGACGTGCTGCAGAAGTTGCAGGTTAACAGGCTCCAGATGGGAGTTTTCCAGATGGGATGCAGAGAAAGAAGGGCAGCCATTTAATATGTGCACCTCAACCAATGGTACAACTTCCCTTCAAAGATTAATTTTACATGCTCATATTTGTTTCTTTGTTTTTGTGTTTTGTTTCTTTGTTTGTTTCAAATTTGAGGCGCAATATTTTGTTCATAACGGGATGTTTGAGCTGCGTAATGATCATTATGAGCATGGACAACTCCCTGCAGAGACATGTCATACAACATACATGAGACATACTGTATTTTACTGTAAAATAAAAAGTACCCAAAGTGGTACAATATATGAAAAGAAGAAGAAAAAAGTCAGGCTAGGACAATCAAGAGGTAAGTTATCTCAAGGAGGCTAGGTTGGACTGGACCAAACCTTTATTTATGATAGGAATAAAGAACAGAAAGTACAGTATAAAAATTGTGAAAATGGAGCCCATAAAAATTCAAGTTTAAGAAGAGTCAAAAGGTCACTGTTCATTCAGACAGTCTGTGTCCAGGTTAGTACGATTATGTGCTCTTCCTGACTACTGCAAGTATGGCACAAATTGCTGTCTAAACCTGCACAGGGGCATGCTAGACCATGTTTTTGTATTTTCACAGATGCAAACAGCTTGGCGCAGTTTCAAATGAGTGTTTTGCAGCATTGTGGGCAGCTTGATTCACAGCCAATCAAACTGGCTCTTCTCAATCCCTTTAAAATCGGGGCATGAGAGGCACAAAATCCTTGACATTGAGGAAGGAGAAACTAATTTGCTGGAGTCCATGCAGGAGGTTGAAGTGAGCAAAGTACATTTATAAGGAACTGCAACCGCCACAGGTGTATGACCTCAAGTTGGTAAGAGAGTGCCGGGTACCACGTCGTGGATACAAGGCCGTTTGAAATAGTCCACATCACATCATTCGCAAGGGGAGATCTTGAGGTTTATCTGCCGATGTCATGCACGGACCCCCACGAGTCTGTTTCTTTTTCCGCAATGTCAAGCCCCGGGTAGTCTCCGAGCCCTCTTGCCTCTGCAAATGAGGGAGGCCGCCACGATTGGCTGGGAAAACTCTTTGTTCCATTACACAAAGGCGCACAATGGTGCAAATACCCATTATGACAAATTCTACCAGCACAAAGTCTTCGAAAATACCAAAACAAAGAAAACTCCTCCCATGCGCACCTTTAGACTGCATTTTGTGTTCGACTTGCGCCAAGAATAAAAATAGGGCCCCAAGGTGTGTCTACAGAGATATATTAGCAAATTCACACTGTTGCTCATGCATATTGGTCATTTTAGTCGTAGTTTTGCTTGAGTAATTATTTGAATGAGTACTTTTTTATACAAGTAATTGTACTTTTCCCATCTCTGCATTACACCACCTCCACCTCAACTTAGACCTCCTTTTAGCTAGTCTAAAATGTACCGGTAGTCTATTTTTGGTCGCCAAATTTGCTAGATGCGCCGGTGTCGCGCAATAGAATATGTCGGAAGACCCATCAAGGGGTCGCGTGGGCTAACAAATTCACAAACGCTAATCTAGACATGCCCCAGCAGCAAAAAAAATAAAGTTGTGCCTATTTATACGATGAGTGCACGGGCGCCTGTTTGCAAAAATAGGTTGGCTGAAGTTGAACCTGCATAAAATGACTGGGGAACTGAGATGCCTATTTTTAACCACAAATTCTTTACAAATGTCTGTCTCTCTGTCTATGCAATATTCATCTGGGGGAATAAATGTTATTCACGCACAAACACTCTCCAGCCTGTTCCAGCTACAGTGTATTAGCAGAGTCAGACATCAGGGGGATTTCTGTTTCAGCAGCGAGCCAGCAGCGTTGGCTCGCTGCTGCCGCAGCCCCAAAATCACACGGGAATGGAAACGTTATGCAACAGAACTGAGATGCGCTCTCTGCACGCTTAACACCCACGGAAAATAGCAGGGTTCCCAAGCAGTACAGGCAGCCTTTAAATAATGCATAACAGGAGAAGAACAGCTTCCTTTTGAAATGAAACAATATTATTTTGTGACTGCTTGAATTTTAAAATGCAGGCAATGGTGTTGCATTTTAAAGTTCATTTAAAGTTAAACAATGCATTTATGTGTCAATATTTACGGGTCTGTGTCAGGGTGCTCCAGGTACCATCACATGATGCGGCGGTGACCTTTGACAGGTACTCTGGTTAGTTACATCACTGGACTATTTTCACGACAGGCGTAGCGTAAATCCTGCACAATCTCGCACGAAAGTGCGTTAGACTGCATGTGTCTTAATGTACCAATTTTGTTTAAAAATGAAATAGAATGTGTTAAATACAAAATGCTGTTTTTATTTCCCCAAATATTTCAAATAAGCAAATTTTAGAGCTGTAATTTTAATACTTTAATACTTATTTTTGCTCATATCGGCTCATGCCTATTAATAAATTTTCCTTGCTCTGCAGTGTGTACACATTTAGACCAAGCATGCCACTTGGTAGTAAACCAGAAGAGCTACTCACAAAAACATTTTTGTCGTCCAGCATAATAAACATATTATTTAGATATACATTTGACTGTTATTATAAAATGCAAGTAAATTAATGTAAAATATCGGGATACATATCACCTTGAAGATCATGTATTGGGATACATATGTATCGCGATACGTATCGTATCGTGACCCCTGTATCGTGATACGTATCGTTTCATGAGGTTGGTGGCAATATCCAGCCCTACTGAACAGTCCGTCCAGTGGGACTATTTAAAAAATGTAAAACAACGATTCAGAGGCTTTGATGCCAAATATATATTTTTAGCAGGAAAAACAGGGTCGGCCTGATGAAAATGTCATTTTGGCCTGAGATTTAAATTAAGACAAAGTTTTGGTCCAAGTTCAAACCGACCCCTCATCTACAGAGATTAGAACAACCAAGACAGATTCTATCTATGTAGCCATTTTGTTCTACAAAACAAAGCTCAAACAAATCGAATCCTCCACCACATTTTTTTTTATTACAAAACGTGGTGTTATTTATAAACAAGTTGTCACATGCCAAGCACTTTTCTAAATGGTTTGTTTCTCTGCAGCTTGTTAAATTCATCATTAAAAAGTCAACTAATTAACACTATTTGGACACATCATTTGGAAGTCTAATTACACCCGCATTCTAAATAACACAGATGCATATTAGCACAATTTAAAAAAATGATCTCCATGATTTCTGCTTGGCTGTTATTTTCTGAAGAGGCAAATTTACAATGCAAATGTTATCATCACCTTGTCATCAGCGAAAGTAAGCGGCGCCACATTTGGCCCAAAGACAACAGTGAAAGGGACTCTCTGGCTGCTCCAATTAGCTGCCATTAATTCTAACATTTCATGCGATCAGCCACACACACACACTCACATGAATATTAATTGAGATTATTACTAAGTACACGCTCATTGAAACAAACAGAAAGTGGTTTAAGCTGTTGTAATGTTTGCAGTAGCGCCAGGCACACAGCTGAGCGCAACCTTTTGACTTGAACAGATCATTTGTTTGGGAATATGAAAGGATATTATTACTTGACACAGCTTTCATAACTCGATATTAGAACCTCCTAAAAGTTTGACAATACCGTACAGATTTAATTATGTTTCATAGTTTGCCTTCCAATAATTGGAAGTGCATGGAAGGATGAATAGAGTGCATTCCTCCACCAAGGTTGAAAAGTCAAGTTTTTACTACAAATCTGCTCACTCTAATAAAAAAGAAAAAAAAAGAAAAAAAATCTAAAAAAAAATGGCTCTACTGTACACAGTGGCGTTCCTTCTAGTAGTGCCCCCCACCCCCAAAAGGGTACACAACTTATTAGACCAACCACAAATTATTTTATCATAAACTCACACAGGGCACACGGTATCTTTTGGAATTTTAAAACCACAGTTGCAGTCCAAAATTAATAATGTAGTAATTGTACTACAATAAATTCATGTAGGCTACGGGATAATGAGAGACTAGCAAAGAACGAACTGTATTATTTATATCAACCATTCAGAATATTATCTTAGTATTGTGAATCGGGACTTGCAGAAGTTGGGTTTACATTTCACAAGAATTGTTTTTTCTTGTGTGATTTTCTTTCATTTCATTGTTGATGGTTCTGCTATCTGGTTCTGATGATGCAGACCAATCTGAGTAGCACTCAGTACCTTATGAGAGAAAATGTATATTCACGCTCTTATTGATGAAATCTGCATTTAGAGCATCTCCCACAGTTATTTTATACTTATTGGTACTGTGACGTACGGTTGTACCAATAAGTACAGACTTGTACAGTCTGTACAACACCAGGATACACAATGACAGCAATTAAAAACAATTCCATTCTCTACCTACCCCATTTGGACCCATTGTAAAATTTCCTTGGACAAAGAAATGTTTTCAGGTAATAAAACATGTTCATATTTAAAGCTAAGTGACCACAAACAGAAAATAGAAAATAATCAAATAGTGCTGCATGCTAACTTTGCTGTCTCAAGTAATAGCTCTTGTACAATGTTAATATTATTACTGTTGAAACAGTTGCACTGGCCTCATTGTGTGTCTGCAAGAAATCACTGATTTGAAATACCTGACGGAAAAAAAAAAAAGACGCAAGTATTGAAATAGGAACTGGCTGCTTGCGATACCCAAAGTTCTGTCAATGTGGCATCGAGCAAGGCACCAAACGGAAATCTGCTTCAGATGCCATTTGTTTGTGAAGACCCTTCACTTGAACGTCTCTCCCTCTGGCATCATACGTACGTGTAGATGTAAATTGAAAAGGAGAGTGTAAAATGGAATTTCTCCTTGAGGGATATTAAAAGACTCTTCATCTTCTGCAGCAGCCACTGCGAGAAGCAGTCTCACAATTGATATTTTCTTGACCTAGAAATTCCCTTCGCCCATTTTTGCGATTTTGCATAGCAAGCAGAGCGCATGGAGGTGCAATATCAGGCGAGATGTCTTTGGAGCTGCTTCAGAATACACAATAGAGAAGGATTTGATTCTCCTTGCAATTAGAAAATAAAGTTATGGTGAATATCTGAATATGAGAACCCTTATGCCATATCTCTCACTTCTATAAACTATTTTTCACCAATCGTGCTGGTCCACACAACCACGTGTCGGCAGCTCCTGACCGTCAATCCTAATTATTGCCTTTTTTAATCATTAATCAGAACAAAAACACAATAGCCAAGTCACTGTTCTTGTTGTATTGTCACAAACAAACAATAGCGATTGAGATACAAAGAATTGTGCAGCACTTGATCAAATGAAAGTGACATGTAGGTCCTACATTGTTGACATGGGTTCATCACGCTGTAAATTAATGTGTGTGTGTGTGCGAGCGTGCGTGTGTGTGTCCATGCGTGCAACGTGTGTGTGTGTGTATGCGCGGTAATATCAGCTTTGTCTTTGTGAATCTGTCACTTCCCATTTTGTTTGACACAGTGCTAAAGTGGGCCTATATACATACCAACACATTCTCATGGTTTACATCATGTGTTCCAATACTGGTGTTTATCATTTTCCCATCTTTCTCGAACTGTCAAAATTAATCGATTAATTGGCAAGTAATGGATAGGAGTGTACATCTCTCCACAAAAGACTATTTGATACGTTTTTCAGTATGTGTGATGCAAAACAATCAATTCAATTTCAATTTGAAAGTGGAACGAATCGACTCTGGTCGACTAGTGGGATTACGATTCGATTCAATAGTTGTAGAGGATATGATGCAATGGCTTTTTTTGTAGACCTTTTACATACATTTGAATGAACTTGTCAGCACTGTGAATGTGCCTTTTCCTTCTAAGATATATCTCACCAATAAAACATGATTCAATATTGTATCTCGATAAATTTCAAAGTGCAACAGTTCAGTTTGATTCGATGCACTCGCCTCATTTAAATTAAACAACAATTTGTTGGAATTTAGAGGCTTCCGGGGTTGGCGTAAGACTTTGATTTTGTAACCATGGGGAAGGCAGGAAGTGTTTGGTCGGTGCTGGATTTCACTTTGACTTATCTTTCTTTTCTCTTTATTTTTTCTGACCTTTTCTCTGGTCTCCTGACCATTTGAACCTCACGACTCTGGCAAGATTCTGAAGTACCTGGTTAAGGCGAAGGGTAATGGGATATTTATAAGGCTTTAGGTGAATTCATGAGTATAAATTTATACGTATTTGCACGCACGCACGCACGCAAACGCACGCACGCAAACGCACACACGCAAACGCACGCAAACGCACGCACACATACACACACAAAAAAAAAAAAAAAAAAAAAGAGCAATGATGATAAGACGTTGAATCGGTAAGACTACCGAATGAACAATTCTGAGCTCTTTAAAAAAATAAAAAATTAAAAAAAATTAAACAACAATTTTCCTTTTTAAACCGTTTTTTCCTTGCAACCCTGGTATTCGTTAATAAAATTAATAAACAACAATTTTAATTATCGAGTAATCTTTTGGAGCCATTATTAAACGTAAAATTGTACAAATGCTCTGATTTTAGACTCTGAGCAGTAATTGTTGACTGATTTCTGTCGTCCTTCATTAACGCAGAGTATCGTGTGTTTAATCGAAATAAGACATTTGCAAACATCCGCATTGGAAAACAATGCCTGAACCGGTAACTGAATCAGTTTCAAAACAGGTGGTGAGTAAAACATCAACCCCTTTTTTTAAATCATTGAACAATATGAAATAAACAATCATTGGTTAATAAACGGTACACGGGGAAATTTGCTTTTTTAATACACTTTAATACAAAAATGTAACCAATTATTTGATTAATCAATTTAATAATTGATAGAATAATAAATTCTAAAAATATTCGATAGTGACAGTTAGAGATAGACCGATAAGGTTTTTTCGGGCCCGATACCGATATCAATTATTAGTAGTGAAGGATGCCGATAACCGATATTTGGATCCGATATTCATTTTCACTAAAAAGGGACATCAAAATTTGGAAAAAATACAAACTCAAGCACATGTTTATTGAGCAACTTTTAGGGTTAGTAAAAATATATTTTTTTTAATTTTTTATTATTTTTTTTACAAAATCTTAGTCAATAGACAAGTTCTGGGATCTCCCAGGCGCAGGAGCATGTTTTTAAAAGTTAAATAAAAACAAACAATTTAAATAAAAGTCTTCCAAAATTTCAAAATATCCAAAGTATTAAATGTTTACTTGTCTTAGTTTTAATTTCAATCAAAAACAGAAGGTGCAGAGAGTTCCCAGGGTCGACAAAAATGAAAATAAAAACTTTTTTTTTTTTTTTATTTACATTTAAATTAGTTCCCTGAATTTAACACTTAAAAAGAAAGGCCATATGATTCTTCAAAATGGCCGATGCCGATATTTCTCAAAATGCTGAATATCGGCGCCGATAATCGGCCCAGCCGATAATCGGTCTATCCCTAGTGACAGTACTGTCTTTCACAATTGAACTGAAACAATATTGATTAAATGTATCAATCAAATCGATATCCTATGAATTGATTTATCAATTGTTTAGAATTCTGTTGATTATGGAAATTGTTAGTTAAAACAATTATAAATGTTATTCTCGGCAAAAAAGTAACGTGTGATTTTTTTTTTCCCAAATAAATTGTAAATAATTATTTTAGAAATGACAGTTAATTAATTCATAGATAATCAATTTGTTCTGTAGAGCCTTCCTCCTATTTTGGCAGCCAGTTTGTTTTGTGTTTTTGTGGAGTAAGTTAACTGGATGACACCCAATAAGAATGACTGAGCGAGCAGGCAATCTGAAGCATTTCTTTGCTGAGTGTGCACAGGTTCCCTCTGGGTGGTCCAGCGTCCCAAATCACGTGTGTTAGGTTAATTGCAGACTCTAAGTTGCTTGTCGGCGCGAATGTGAGTGTGAATGCTTGTCTGTCTGTGTGATGGACTGGAGAGGCCGTCTGCCTTTCACCTTTAGTCAGCTGGGACCGGCTCCAGCCCCTCCGTGAGCCTGCGCGGGACGCAAAGTATAGATGATGGATGGATGGGTTAATTGGACTATTCTCAAAAGCGAAGCTGCCTTTTATGTCCAATACCCGATGTTGATTGGTTCGAGGCACTCGAGTCGATCATGTGCCTTTTCCGCTAGTTTCAAAAATTCACAAATGAATACTTTACACAGCAAGCTCTTCTCTCGGTGTACTAGAAAATAATAAAGCAATTTGTTTGTTATCAATATGACTTCTCTCAACACACATTAAATTCCACCCAAGAGAAAAGAAACAATCAGAAGGTATCTAATTCTTCATTTCTGCACAATATTATTTGTATTCTGGATGGAATTGCATTTCTTTTTCACCTTTATCACATCCCCGATGTTTTAGCTTGAGATAACCTGTTAGAAGATTTTCAGAACAAAAGTGTTCTGTGTTATATTTTAATCTAAAACCAGACTTTTCTAATGTATTTAGACATCAACCATTTCCAAAGTCAGTGGTCCATTATCACTGATATGAAGGAAATATCTGCCTTGGCTATTTATTTATTTATTTAAAGCAGCTATTTCTATGTTCAGTGAGAATTTAGGACAAAGGCCATAAATGTTTAAAATAAAGTGTGTTAAACACTTAGGGGGAGATTCACTAAAGATTTGTGTTGCCTTTGTACGGCGGTAACCGATAAAAATAGAGCAATCCGGGAGCGCCTAATTCACTAAACATGCGCAGATGGGGAAATCCGTCACTAAGTGCACAGTCAACCAGAATGCACCACTGTGCACCGGTGTTATTTGCGCGTATGTAATTAGGTAATTAGCATACATTTGACGCAAAATATGCCCACCCCAATGCAAATGAGACTCGTTGATATGTAGCGTCTAATTCAGTAACGCCAACGCAAATAGCCACACCGAGTTTGCGTGACGCAAATAACGTTTTTGAAAAGCATGTATTAACCTGACGGAACCTCGATCCCGGGATCATGACAGCAGTGCATGGCATGGTGCGCGTCCCTCTCTGGCTGATCATGCAGAGAGGAGAGAGTGAGAGAGAGAGAGAGAGAGAGAGAGAGAGAGAGGGAGGGAGGGGGACATTTTTCGATGTTGTTTTTTTATTTATTTATTTTTTAATGACGTAACCCAGGCTGATCAGCATAGGTGGGTTGCCGGGGTGGGGAGGACGGCATTTTACGATCATTTTAGTTGTAGAACCTCTAGTCAAGTCATTATTGTCACAGACAGCTGCATTTACATGAGTGAAAAGAAAACAAATGTATCAAAATAAAATAAGACAATTTAACAATGCACACACAAGATGTAATGTGCATAAAATATGCATGTTAGCCTGTAACAATGTTAAAAAGATGTTAAAAAATGTAAAAAAAAAAAAAAAAAAAAAAAAAAAAAGATTAATGAAATGATCAATCAATCAATCAATCAATCAACTTTATTTAAATAGCACCTTTCATACATTCAAAATGCAACTCAAAGTGCTGGACATCCATAATACAATAAAAAAAAAAGAAAAAGCCCCCCCACATCCCCATGATCGTACCCACATACCCACAGACACACCCAAAACCCAACAAACACATGAAAACCACAACATGGCGGGGCACAGAAGTACCCTGTAAGGAAAGGCACCCAGGAGGAGTTCATCCACAGTGAGATGGATGAAGACCAAGCATCCCTCTCACTGTGGAGGCTCCCCCATGAGAAAACACTGGAGCTAAAAATTTTATAACTACCAAATGAAAACATTTAAACACTAAAAGAAAACAGTTAAACACGATAGAAAAAAAATAATAAAAACAAAGCTACAAAACAAAATAGATTAAAATAGTTAAATACATAAAAAAAAAAAAAAGGTCAATCAAATGCCAAACTAAAAAAGTAAGTCTTAAGGAGTAATCAAAGCACTGGATAAAAGAAATTATATAAAAACAAAAAATTAGTGTTTCTATTTGTTAACTGAAATCTGGACAATGTATCGTTTTATCACACAGACACGCACGCACACACACGTCTACTGTGTGGAAGTGTGTGTTTGTTGAAAGCGACAGAGGTGAAGACAGATGGGGAGCAGAGTCAGCCACTCCAACTCTTTCATCCCTCATCAAACTATTAATTCATCCCCACTCATTCCAGCACGCCACAAATGCGCACGCACACACGGATGATTATTAATTGGGATTGTGGATGATCTCCACACACTTCTTCCCCACTATTTGCTACATGGCTGAGCCTGATTAAAGCCTGTCGTTTACATAATTAACATATGGTTGTTGTCTTTCCTCTGCCTCTTTCATTCTCATCCGGGACTCTATTTGGTTGTGTTATGGAGAAAGAAGCAGTATCTGGCATTTCTGATGAAGTCAGATTGCTTCATAGTTAAATGCTGCCCTAAAACATTTTTGTCAGAAAATGCTTCCATCAAATGGAGACAAGTTTTGGACGGGACGGCAAACACCCATCACAACAGCTGCTTGTCCTATTATGCTACTATATCATCCTATAACACTATTAAGCGTTAAATGGAAATATATATATATATATATATATATATATATATATATATATATATATATATATATATATATATATATATATATATATATATATATATATATATATATATATATTAGGGGTGTTAAAAAAAATCGATTCGGCGATACTACATCGCGCGATTCTCAAATCGATTCAATAAAAAAAAAATCGTTTTTTTTTTGTTTTTTTTGTTTTATTTTTATTTTTTTAAGAGCTCAGAATTGTTCATTCGGTAGTCTTACCGATTCAACGTCTTATCATCATTGCCTTTTTTATTTTTTTTATTTTTTTTTGTGTGTGAGTGAATCGATTTTTAAACTTCCATTTTTAATGGAAAAATATTCAACAAAACGTCTGACTTCGGGTTAGGATTCACACCTTGAGCATGGAAGAATGTTATATGAACGGAACATTAAGCCTTAATATTTTATTTTCATGCTGTTCAAACATGAAACAGATTACAACCTCTATAAGACTGAAATTTCAGATAAATAAATAATACATTTTCATATAAATCTTACACTCTACAAGCTTACTGATTAGTATTTTCTAAATTTGAATGAAAAAAAATCGCAACAATCGACTTATAAATTCGTATCGGGATTAATCGGTATCGAATCGAATCGTGACCTGTGAATCGTGATACGAATCGAATCGTCAGGTACTAGGCAATTCACACCCCTAATATATATATTAGAGCTGTCAAACGATTAAAATTTTAATCAGATTAATCACATCTTAGAATTTTGATTAATCATGATTAATCACCGACTCCCAACATATTTTGCTCGCTAAATTTGAAGCGCACCTGTTATGTTAATTTTTTCGACATTTAATGTAATGAGGACGTCTTCAAAAATTTATATCCACTGCACACGCTCATCCTGCTTTTTCTAATCAATTAATTATTTGCATAATTTAAATGGGGGAAAAAATGACTTACGGCATATGTAAACATTTATTAAATGCTTTACTTTAATGCATGTAGTTATGTTTATTGCTCAAACTCCAACAGCTACCTTTAACGTAACCATCTGCTGTCGGCTAAAAAGGATCATCTGCGGTCAAAATTAATAGTGTGATTAATCTGTGGTAATACAATGATTAATGCGATAATTTTTTGTGATTAATTAATTAGTTAACACTTTAACTTTGACAGCACTATATATATATATATATATATATATATATGTATTCTTCACATGTGTAGAATGTTGTTAAAGGCTGCGTAAGGGTCAATTTGGTTTGAACTACAAAAATAAAACATTTTTAACTTGCATCATTACGTAATGTAGCTATCAATTAATTGCATGTATGACCATTTAATTTCCTGCATTTTAGGAATTATTTGTGACAGAAATAAAATGTTCAATATGTTTTTTGGCTCATTCATCTTTTCTCCTCAACAAAGGTAACCAGAGTCAGAGGTCAATTCCACAACTGATTAATATCAAATGAAACAGCTCACTTAAATGCCGTACGAGCAATACATTACTGCATCAAATGGAAGCGGAACTGGTTCAATATACATTTACATAACAGTCCAGAAATCGATCATACACTCTCTCGGGAAATAAATAAGATTCAACTGTTTTAATGTGACTACAGTATAACTCCGCAGCATCATTTGAATAAAATCAGCGACACCAGCTCTCTTACATTTACATAAATCCCATTAACACAATATTTTGCACGAGGCCCGAGATAATAGGAAAAAAGATGAACTGCATTCGACTCTCAGAAGTGACGATAGAATGTCATGTTAAACAGAAAGTTCCTTCATTCTTCATAGGACTGTCAAAAAAGATATTTCAAGCAGGTGAGTGGAGTTCAATTTATTATAATGTTATGTCGGACACATGCTGCCATGTGCATTTCCGTTTGTCGAGCCCATCAATGTGTTTCCGTTTTGTACATCTTCCTAAGCTTGTTAACTACTCTCAAGAATGATACTTTGTATTGCACTGCGCTGTTGATCGACATCTTTTTTAGCAAGCAATTGAACTTAATGAACAATAATAGGGCATGTCAAAGAAACTGTGACGACATTACACACAATTTTCTGGTCGAGTCCATAATTAGCTGAAAAGCTCAGAAGAGAAAGAACGCAGTTAATTACAGCGTGTGTAAGTGTGCACACACACACGAGCACGCGTTCACAAGACAGTCAGAAATTCCGCTTCAGGAAAATTATCCGTGTGTGCGTGTGCATGTGTGTGCTTCTCCTTTGCAGAAGTGCTTGCATCGGCAGGTTCACCCTGAGAGCCTCTCAAATCAAATGACCAAGAATAATGTGCAGAAAACTGCTGAGCTTGGCAAGACTATACACACACAACGCACGCGCACGCACACGTGCACGTATTTGCAGTTGTTTTTCCATTTTTGTTTTAGTTCTTTGCCTTTCTTTCCTTAATCCCTTCCTAGATTAGCTTTCATGCGGTGTTTCTTTCTGGTTACATTCAAATCGATTTGTATTTATAATATACATGTAATTAATACCATAAGCAATTGTTTGAAGTGAACATTAGCAACAGCTTTAATTTTTATAGGCTACCTGTTAAATAGTAAATGCAAATACAATTTACTTCATTTAAATAATGTTACCATTAATTAACACAAGTAACTCAATACCATGCGCATAATACGCAAATATGATATCAGGGGACAAATACTGTATATATTTACACCAAAGACTCTGAGTGGATGTGTGTGTGTGTGTGTGTGCGCGTGCACACAAACTGCTCCTGGGCCAGCGACTAGCACAGCGCAGCATTGTGGATGCTGTATAACAAATAGGACCTGTCAGCCCAAGCGGGGCAGACCGAGAGACAGCACAGATGATTGATTACTACAGTGTGTGTGTATGTGTGTGGGTGTCTTCCCTGACCCCCCCCCCCTTCCCCTCCCCACACACAAACACACGCACACATGCACACAGACATTGTACTAAGCAGAGGCGCTGATGTCGACACTTTGTCTCTTAAATGTAAAAAGTGGAAGAAATTGCCCAAAAGTGTTATCTTTTTTTTTTTCTCGGATTCTTCCACATTGGTTGGAGGATAGCATCAAATTGAGATGCTGAATGTGAATATGTTTTTAAAGCACAAACGCGCATTCACACCTTATTGGCATATGTAATGAAAGAAAGGTTCCACACTCTCAAATGTATTTTTATTCGATTTGACTCCATCCATCCATCCATTTTCTTGACCGCTTATTCCTCGCAAGTGTCGTGGGGGGTGCTGGCGCCTATCTCAGCTGGCTCTGGGCAGTAGGCGGGGGACACCCCGGACTGGTTGCCAGTCAATCGCAGTCTATTTGACTCCAAACTGATAATTGTCACACTGTCACATACCATCACCGATTTACGGCAGTTTAATATAATAGTGAAATATTTTACAGACAACAACATGAGTGGCACGGAGAGACGACAAGCTGATTGATAAAGTGTATCTCGAAAAAAATATTCTAGTGTAGTGATTCTCAACCAGTGTGACATGAAACATTAATGTGCCGTGAGGTGTGGGAAATTATCCACTGGTAATTATTAGATTTAAAAAAATAAATAAATAAATAAAATAATTTCTATTTAAAAAAAAAAGAAGCAGTTTTTGTGTTAATTTATCTATGCCAACCATGTATATTAACAGGCAGAACAATCAAATGCTCTTCAACGAGATGACTGAAGGTATGTAATTAACCTGTATATCGCTGCTGTTGGGCACAATTTACAAGTTACAATTTGGTAAATTTATATTTTTGCATAAATCTATGCAATATTAAAATTATTCAGCAATCTAAAGTGGTGAAAATGGTTTGTTCTCTTTGATGATGCAACATTAATTGTAGAACAAACTTGCTGTTTTAGGGGTCTCCTAAAAAGTGACTATTTTGGAGGTCCAAGGTTTTGGCCCGATGCCAGCAATATATTATCGTTTTGCTCAGTGGTGTGCCATGAGATTATTTTCTGATGTGAAATATGTGCCTTTTTTTTTTCATTAAAAACTGGAAATCAACTATCAACTTGCTATATTTCTTGATCTCATCAGTGTTGTGGTTGGAACTTCATGTCTGCTCACTTTGGGAAAAGAGGCGGGCTACTGCGGAAGCACGGAACTGCCAATGTGGAGTAAATATTTCTAAACTGGTAATTAATTACATTCATGTGTATTTGCAAATATGTTTAAATGTATCTGGATATATGGGTCATTTCCTATCAATTCACACACCCTCCCCGGTGACGCCACTTCAATTTGGCTGTGCCTTACGATGTGGTGGCTGCGGCTCAGGAGGCAGAGCCGGTTTAAATCTAGTAACAGGAAGCTCCCCTGTGATTGCCGCTCTGTCCAAGTCAGGTGTGAATGTTTGGTGGTGGTTGGAGGGGCCGTAGGTGCACAAAGGCAGCCATGCTTCCGTCAGTCTGCCCCAGGGCAGCTGTGGCTACATACGTAGTTTACCGCCACCAGAGTGTGACTGCATTGTTATTATTATTATTATTATTATTGTTAGTATTATTATTGTTAGTATTGTTATTACTGTTATTATTACTATTATTATTATTATTATTATTATTATTATTAAAAGAAAGAATCCAAAGTTTGAGCTTCCTAACTCAACCGTTTTTCGAGTTACAGCCTTTCAAAGTTTAGGTGCCATGCCCACTTTTGAGAATTGCACACAAAATTTTGGACCATATTTGGAGACCCGTATTTTTGTTATAAGCACCCAGACAGTGGAAAGAACCATTCAGCGGAGAGCGGAAGTTACGTCTTCTGGGCACTTTCTACACAATTTGACCGAGTGCAGTTGCTGTACTTGGCAAACAAATATAATAGCCGACATTCTGCACACTTACCGTTGAAATGTGCATGTAGCACTTCTCTCCCGGGCTTATCGGTGGCATTTTCATTTGCGACAGCCTTAGCCTTAGTGAGTTGCAAGGTAATAAGAGGGCCATCAGTGGCTTCACTCCTCCTTGCGACAGCGAGTAAGTGTCATTGATAGTCCATTTATATCCAAGTCCGTGGTCTTCTTTTGAAATAACTGCTTCCAGTAATGTCAGCTGCTGGGTTTTTAATGACTACAGTATGTGTTTGTGGTTATTTGAAAAGTGCCATTGCTTACGAAGAATAAGTCGCAGCAAATTGCGCGGTTCGTTTTGAACCAGGCGAACAGCAGCCAGTGGCAGCCCGTCTAGACCCACTTTCTTGTGGCTTGCCAGGCTAGCACTTAAAAATAGGAGGGCGTGCCAATGAATTGAGCATCTGTCATTCAGCAATCATTGACAGTCGACACACCCTTCTATCATCATCAATCCGTCAATATTTCAAGCCGAGTCGCGTTGTAATCATCAATTTGTCATTCGTCTATTGCTCAGCAAAATGAGCGTCCGTCAATGTTTTCGTCATTCAAAGTGGGCATCCATCAATGCTCCGTCATTCGTTAATCCGGCAGCAAAATGCAACATTCATCATTGACGGATTGACGATTATGTTGAGGGATTGATGAGTGACGGACGACAACCCCCTTCTGGCAATGCTTTTTTCCAAGTTTCCCGTCAATCGGAAACAAAATTGTCACCCACCATTGACGGATTGATGCACCTTTCGTCAATACTGGCAAAATGCCCACCTCTGAATTTTAGAGATATTAACAGATATTAAAAAGTGCACCTGTTGTTTTGTCACTAAAGGCTGAAAGTTGTCTAAACAATGCTTGCAAGCTTTAAAGGGTGCAGTTATGTAAACACTTTCATCACTCCAATCTCTGCCATTCAAATGACAGCTATTCTGGTAGTCACGTTTTTTTGTGTGTGTTTTTTAACTTGATTTTCACGCATGTGCAAACGTAATGCGCACTTCGCTTATTTACAAGCTTCAACAACTCACTCACATGAATGTATGGACCAGGAGGGCTGAGTTTTGTACATTGCAATTAATTCTAAAATAGAGTAAATGAGCACACACATTATACACACAGCATTGACACCCACAGACGCATGCTATATAGTTAGGAGAAATCAATCAGTGACAGAGATAGTCCAAGTCCGTCAGTCTCCCTCTGTTTGTGTGTTTGTTTATCTCTCTCTGTCTCTCACTCTGTGCTCATTGTGATAAGTGGGTTAAGCTCCTTTGGGTTAATTAGACTGTTTCAAATGTGACTAATTTGCTAGTTGCTGGCCCCGCAGTATGCTAAATGACGTGCATGGGTGTGCAATCGCCCACAGGTTGCCCTTTTCTACACCAAGCACTTGTATATATTAGGGGTGTGAATTGCCTACTACCTGACGATTCGATTCGTATCACGATTCACAGGTCACGATTCGATTCGATACCGATTAATCCCGATACGAATTTATAAGTCGATTGTTGCGATTTTTTTTCATTCAAATTTAGAAAATACTAATCAGTAAGCTTGTAGAGTGTAAGATTTATATGAAAATGTATTATTTATTTATCTGAAATTTCAGTCTTATAGAGGTTGTAATCTGTTTCATGTTTGAACAGCATTAAAATAAAATATTAAGGCTTAATGTTCCGTTCATATAACATTCTTCCATGCTCAAGGTGTGAATCCTAAAAAAAAAATAAAAAAAAAATCGATTCTGCCGATTATTGAATCGATTCGAGAATCGCGCGATGTAGTATCGCGATATATCGCCGAATCGATTTTTTTTTAACACCCCTAGTATATATGAATTAGTGAGCAGATAATGTCAATATTGTTATTATATTCTGTGGGACAAGCGACTTGTTGCATTTGAATGAGAAAAGTTCAGAAGCAATCTGCAATCTAGTCTTCCACGAACAATGGAAGCTGTTTATATCCAAATTGATTTTTTATCCATCGATATCCTCAAAGGGGCGTGGCTGTGCTGGAGCCAATCTCAGCTGTCTTCGGGCAGTAG
Organism: Festucalex cinctus; assembly: GCF_051991245.1. NCBI lineage: Eukaryota > Metazoa > Chordata > Actinopteri > Syngnathiformes > Syngnathidae > Festucalex > Festucalex cinctus. The sequence continues at coordinate 37,623,041 of NC_135411.1, forward strand.
GCGGGGTACACCCTGAACTGGTTGCCAGCCACTAGGAGGGCACACACAAACAATCACAATCACACCTACCATGCATGTGTTCGGAATGTTGGAGGAAACCGCAGTACCCGGAGAAAACTCACGTAGGCGCTGTGGTAACATGCAAACTCCACTCAGGAATACCGGAGTCAGGATTCGATCTCGCGACCTCTGTACTGGGAGGTGGACATGCTAACCAGTCAGCCCCCATTGATTTTAATATAAATGCATTTTAACATAAAGCATGTGGCCAGCCAAAACATGTCTCAGGAAAGGAAGATGATTTACTTGTGCATAGCCTTGTGAGGAACAACAAAATCTGAAATTGAAGGAAAAACAAAACATTTGTTTCAATTAAATAAAATAAATATATGAGTGTTTTTTTAAGCGATAACTTACTGAAACATTTTACATTGACAAAACTAAGAAAACATAGCTATAATTATAGTGAAAATGGCCTTCGTTGTCTTTGTCAGTTACTTACTCACTTATTACATGAGTTGTTGGGGTTGATTGTAAATGTATTTATCATGATATTACAGGATAGCTGTTTGCTGCAAGACGGAAGGTGCAGTGTTGCCAACTTAGCGACTTTCAAAGCCGCTTGCCTTTTTTTTTTTTTTTTTGTCAAAATCTAACGACTTTTTAAGGCATTTAAGTCATGAAGTTATTTTGAGAAGTGATGGGTTATTTCTAAGGCAAAAAAAAAAACAGCAACAGAAGAAAGTTTATATATAGTTCTATCTCCTGCAGCGTCCATTACAATTACATGCCAAATAGTCCATAATTATGCAAATTAGGCAATAACATCATTTAGTGACTTTTAGAACAGGAGTTGGCAATTCTGGGAAGGTCGAACAGCCATCTGGGATTTGTTGTCCTTTCACTGTGTGTCGCTGAGAAGCAGCGTCATCTGGCGGCAACCAATAATAATTAAAAAAATAAAATAAAAAAAAACCTGCTACCAGCATTGCTCCTATAGGCGACAAGCCATGGGCTCCATTTCACAAAGCAGGTTTAGCGAGAACCCGGAGTCTGTTAACCCTGAAATGCGGCGAACTCTGCGTTTTCCATTTCAGAAAGGGAGGTAACTGAAAGGAGAAAAAGAGGTAACTCTAGCCTGTTTCATAAAAAGATGTAACTTAAACGCTTGGTTAATTACCATAGTGACAGTCAACGAACCTAACCTGGTCGGTAGCATGTTTATCACAATGAATCTTGAAGTTCTCTCTGTCTCTGCCTCCTTTCAGCAACACACATTTGATTTCCTCATTCACTCAGTCAGATGGCGAGTTTTGGCGTAACATAGTTTTGCTGTCTGTTATTTAAAAAAAAAAAAAAAAAAAAAAAAAGTCAATTGGCCTATATTAAAACTTCACAAACATGGCATGTCCTTTTGACAAATGATCCCGTTGATAAAGGTGCACTCTAAAAAGAGAATTGTTGAACCAAATTAAGATTACAAATTGAATTGCTGACCAGTTTAATAAAATTGCTTCAATTGGTAACACACAATTGAATTAAATTAATCCAAAGTGAATATAATTAAGTTAAATTAATTATGAGTTAATATATTCATTTTGGAGTAATTTTTGATATATAATAAATTAAGTTTAGTGAACTTATAATTAACTCATTCACTCTCAGCCATTTTCACCGAAGCAAACCCCTTCGCTCCCCCTTTGCTCCCGGCTGTTTTACTGGATTTTAACTGATTTTGCAAGGCCCACAGAATATTGTTGAATATGTTCTATTGCTATAAAAACATGGAACCTACCAAAAAAAAAGACTAGAGTCTCTCATTTCATAAAAAAAAAAAGTATATTTCTATGTGTGTCTGTTTTGCAGCAATTAGCATTAGAATATAGCTAAGTTTCATCATTATTGGCAGATCTGTTTAACACTGTGGAGAAAACAGTGTGTTGCAGCATGGTCTTGGTTGATGTCTTTTACTCTGATGCAACCTACTGGCCGTTTTTATAATAACTACCACTGCTTCAACCGTTCTCTTCAGTTCACAGGCTGCATCAAAGCCTTCTTTATGCTCTAGCATTAAAAACAAAAAAAAACACACACGCTTTGGGACGTTCTTTAAAATAGAACGTATTTATACGTTTTTTTTGGGAGCAAATGAGTTAATTAAAACTAATATAAACTTAATATATTAAATATTGGTCATGAGATAGTTAACAGGCCGCAGATAGATGTTCTGGCATTTCCAGCTATCTTTTTGAACGGTACTCTTACACATCACAGTCCATCATCTATCTACACAACTTAATCTGTCCTTACATTTGTAACATTACCGGCACCGTATTCATGCGCTCACGTCCCAGCATAGGCCTATATTGTGTGTTACGCTCCATATTTTTCTTATACACGTTTGAATAATGTTTTTATATTTCATCTTAGTCAGTCATTTCCAGTTGAGAGGGGTAAAAAAAAAAAAAATGCGGATTCCCCATTGCCATGGTGACTCGTCGAATTGGGACTGCATTGATACGGTCTTTTTAGTGTGGTGGTAATTCCAGGTGAAACGACTGTGTTGATCAAACTAACTCAAATCAGCTGTCCTGGAACCAAAAACGCTATATCTATAGTTGCCTATAGAGTCAGTTAACTCGTTCTTCAGGGTTAGTCTCAGTGATTGTTGAACCTACTTTGTGGAATGGACCAATGGTGCACACGCGGTGAGTTGACGTGTTTGTTATGGCTGCAATGCTCTTGTCAAATCAAACCAACAAACTAACAAACCATCCATCCATCCATCCATCCATCCATCCATCCATCCATCCATCCAATTTGACTATGACTGACGGATAAAAGCAAGTGGCACCTTTAGAAGTTGACAACTTGGTCATCAAAGGGTGGAAAGCGAAAGCATCCCAGCTTTATTTAAGACATTAGGGCTGAGATGCAACTTAAGAAGTTTTGTGCACTGCACTTAATGAACTTTAAAGTCTGTGGAATGTTATATAGCACCTGTGTTTGATTTGTAGATACTTTTTAAAATAACATTTTTGGTAGAGTTTTTACTACACAATACTTTCTGTTTATTTCCCTCTTGCAGACATTTGGGGGGAAAAATGAAACTAATATAAACTAACAAACCTGAAAACTCATTGAAACAAACTAAATAAAATAAATCAATAACTTAAAAAAAAATACAAAACTTATACAACCCTGGTGAGGAAGCAGAACTAAAAGGAATATCTCTTTCAGATTCTGAATATGTTAAGAGAAAGATGTAGGCCTCTTTAGAGTGAGACCGATGTAAAGGTCACCTTTTACTGTTTATAAAAGCAACTTATATTCAAGAAAACCTAACATTATGACTCATATGTTTGATATGAGTCATCCCACTTATAGTCTTATGTGTTTGTCTCCTGTCTAATGTATTTGACTCTGTACAGGTTACCGACATCAATCTAATGTACAGCATTAAGTATAAATTGCTTTGCATTTACAAAGTAGATATAACACCTTAACAGCAGTGGAGTGGTTCACATTGTTGCCTCAGAGTAAGACGTTATGGCTTTCTTCTACTTTTTTAACACATGTACAATATGTTATATAAATTCTCTCTTTTGTGTCATTCTTATCATGGACTGTTGATCACATCAGAAAGAGAATAAACGTACTTACGCAATGTCCAAATTATATATCATTTTTGTTTAGAAACATAATTGTGATTCAATAAAATACTGTAAATAAATATTCATCTTGTATACACTGCTTGTCACACTGTATGGAAATGTTCAGCTGATAGGTGACACATTTCTCCCTGATATAATGCAAATTCCGATTTACTAAATTCATTATTGTCTAACGCAGACATTTGTTGGAAAATAATTTGGCATGGGAAATGGAATTTGTCGGTTGTAGGACTGCATGTGATGTCTTTATGGCAGGTGAGATGTTTAGGGTAAAGGAACCCAAAATGATAAGGGCACAATAAAACAAGTTAAAAATAGTAATAATAATAAATTAATTATGAATCAGTGACATCAGATGACAGTGTGAGAGCACATCTTTTATATAACAATGTCAAATTTCCATTTTTTTATGTCAGCAGGTTTGGCAGATAATAAGTGTATGTTTTTGTGTGAGAATGGAGAAAGGTAGCGAATGATAGTGAGATGATAAAAAGCAAACAACCCAAAAGTGGTGACCTGGGAGTCATTAACCACATTTACACTTGAAATATGAAAAGGTCAAAGTACAGTCAGGTTCCTTATTAGGCACATATGAGAGTTTTATTTTTTTCCTCCAATAAAAGGACAAATTCATTGCAACACGATACACGTGGTGTGTTTTCCATTCTGACATTATCTAGACAAATGATTTCTCAGTTCTAACAATAAATGTACTTGATTTCTCTATTTGTTCAATTGTGTTATTGATTATTCCAAAAAGTTAAATGTGATTAGAATATAAAAAAAAAAATGGCCCCTGGTTTAATCACTGTAGACGAGAAGTGACAGCTTGTTATACTTTGCATGAGAACACTGCTATGCTCACGTCAACCCTCATTTGTTAGGATTAATATATTTATCATGACTTGACTCACACCCTTGTTATATTATTCACTGAGTTTATTGGTCATTGGAAGTTGATCAGTATCACAAATATTCGCATTTGAAATGTTCAGGGAAATGTACTTTGTGGACTAAAGTTCGGTTGAGGTTTTTTCCCCATCTGTATTTTTTTTTTAAACTCTTATAACTTACTAGTTTAGAAAATCACCTGCTAGGCTCCATACAGAGAGATCTGTTATTCAGAAGGTAAACTTGAGCCACAAGCTGTTTATCTTACGATGCTTTACCGCAGATCATCTGATTTTGACGGTGCTGGCAGTACACACGGCAAACACAGCAAATTTATGACAAAGATACGCAGATGATGCAGAAGACGAGCACGGACGCAAGGAAAGAGGAAGCTGGGTCACACAACAGAGATGAAGAAGATATCAAAACGCAGGAAGATGGATGAGCTGGAAAATAATCTGAGGTGGTGTTAGATTAATAGGAAGGATGGCCACAATGCGATAATCTGGCCTCCACCACCACAAGTAACATATTTCACGATGGATAAATCTAAGTGGAAAGAAAAAAAAGTTGAGTGACAGCAAAGGAACAAAACCAAATACATTGAGTATTTTTTCTTATGTGTCCACACACTATCTAAATCTAAATCCATATCTCTGCCTGTCTATCAGTTTCTACCAACCTTGTACAAAAATGTGTTGAGGAAGCAGCTCAACTTTCAGACTGAACTCTACATCTCACATACCTAATTTCTGCTAACAATCCTTTATAACACAACCCATTTACTAAATCAACTGTGCATACTTCCAAATGTTCGCGAAAGAGACAGAAATCTATTTCCTAGGGCGAGCGAGGGTAGGAACATGTCGAGTACGTGTGTGTTTAGCTGACCATACTCACACACATACAGAACAACCATACAGAACTCCACTTTAATAAACGTAATCTCATCACTGCCACCGTGGTCCAAAACATAAAAAGGGCAGCAGTAGGTTATTATTAAATTCCTAAAATAATGTAATAACTCGGAGTGTGAGCGAGAGAGCGAGAGGGAGCGAGATGGAGAGAGTGAATTAATATCCCCGAACTGTCGAGCCAACCCACAAAAGGCCACAGATGGAATGTTAAACAGTTTTCAGATCGATGTCAGTGAGCACAACTTAACTAAACCATTTGTTCAGCCGTGAGAGATGTCAATACACCCATGAGGGTCCTCCGTCTCTGTGATTACGCTCCAGTTGGATCAAGCACACAAATGTGCACACGCCAGCACTCACACACGCCATACGTTCAACGCACATTAAAACCACTCTTCTCTGCTTCTAAGAACAGTTCCAATTATTTCTCCAAGTGCTCTTCCATCACTGAATGTCAAGTATCGGGTGCCACGAGACGCAACACACCCAAGCACAATCTCGGCACACCCCAGCGATAGCCAGTGTAAGAGGAACGTGTGGGTGGATTGCCTGTTTAAAAAAAAAAAAAAAAAAAAAAAAGTGGATTCAATGGAACACACGCGTCACAGCTTTGGATTCATTTCGATATTTTCAAGAAATCGTGATCTATATCGATATGCTTCTGCTTCACAGATATATCAGAGGACCGTTTTAAAAGTAAATTCACATACATACAATCTATGGTTGAGTATCAAGTATGGATGAAGAAATGGTGTTATGTTCTGGGGTTGGATCCCAAAAGCACAGGCACAAATAAGATTTTAACTCTTTATTCGCATAACATCGAGAGGCGTAGAACAAACGTGACGAGACGAGAAACAACGTCAAGCCCCCTTGGGCTGTGGAGATGCACAGAGGAACCGAGGTACAGAGTTAATAATCCGACAAACATACACATCTCGGTTTGGCTTAAATAGACAATGAATTGATCGGATTGGCTGTGGCTAGTAGGGGTGGGAATCTCTGAAATGAGGCCGATTCGATATGTATCTCGATACACAGGTTGCAATTCGATTGAAAAATGATTATCTTTCAGAACAGAACGGTTCGATTAAGTTTGGGAACGATACAATTTTCGATTCGATACGATTCATTTCAATATTCAAAATTTATAGTGACATTTGTTGCTTGTAAACATTAATATTAAAGCACCACAATTTTTTACAGTATCTAAAAATGGGTTAAAAAAACAAACAAAAATGTCTTCTATATTTTTATATATTGAATCAATTATTTAAATAGACCACAACAAAGGGCTGGACGATATGACTGAAAAATGTATCAGTTTAAATATTTATTAGTCGTTATTGACTTGTCTTATTGACTTATTGTCTTGGTTTTTTTTTAAATTCAAAATAAGGATCAGGAAAACAAAAGGCTGATAATTTAATTTGAAATATAAATATTTAACCTTTAGACAGACACCAACACTATTAAACAGAATATGTGCACGGTGTGAAGTATTTCAGAAACATAAAATTAAGACAGGAAATAAACCTACCGTATATATATATGTATATATACACACATACATATATATATATATATATATATATATATATATATATATATATATATATATATATATATATATATATATATATATATATATGTATGTATATATATATATGTATATATATATATGTATATATATATATATGTATATATATATGTATATGTATATATATATATGTATATATATGTATATATATATATATATATATATATATATATATATATATATATATATATATATATATATATATATATATATATATAAACATATATATAAATAAATAAATATATATATATATATATATATATATATATATATATATATATATGTACATAGAAAAGGGGAAATTATCAGCTGTGAGTTTCCTGTTTGTGTTCTTTGTATATTAAGCACAAATGTCTGAGATGGCTAAATGGTGTTTTTTTGCCATATTTGTCCTCTTGAATTTTGCTGGGTTACTCGTAAAAGTTCCATTAGTCTCATTGAAGCAGTCATGCCTTGCCTGTTTCAATTGCAATTCCGGCCAAACAGACACAGACAGGCCCAACATCGCCAAGACTGAGACAAGAAGGGCAATCGCTGACTGCTATGTTTGTACTGCTGACTCGACACCCCTCCAGCAATATGTAGATCTATTGCTCCATTACAGTAATCAGCCAGATGAATTAATCACATGCACACTGTCTCACTAATGGGCTATCTCCTTTATGTTGATGAAACAAACAATAATAGAACATGGAGAAAACAAGTATGTTCAGTGCGTGTTCTGAACTGTAGTTCTGAACTGGTCTACTGATAAGAAGCTAGTTTTCCCATTTAGTGGTGACCAACCTTTATAGAAGTCAAACCAACCAAGAAAATGTTAAATTTATTTCAGAGCATTCACACCATTAGTTTAATGCAGTGTACATTACAGCCCTATTCCTACATCGATAGGGAAAATTGTTTCACTTCAAAATGTACACATACAGTAATACCCAATAATTAAAACTTGTTGAAAAAATTGCAGCTTCAGAAAAAAGTGAATTGGGCGAATACTTTTTGGAGACACTGTATGTCCGCGCATATTGAAGAACCGTATTTTGAAATGTCTATAAAATAAAGTAACATCACATTTCTGCACATTTCTGACATTATATCTAATATCTCTCAAGATAAATACATTTTCAAAATACCACTCTTGCAGAGTTTACATGGAATCAAGTATTCCGATTAGAATAAATCCGAACGACCGAACAGAAAGAAAATGTGCCATATAAACACCTCAATCGGAATGAAAATGCTGAATCCAAATTTCATTCGCAATCACAGGTGTGGTATACTGTATTCCTTTCGTCAATCTGAATGAGCGTCATGTGAACGATTCAGTCGGAATAGTGAGGCTGCATGCGGTATGCACATGCTCTGTCTTGACGTAAATGTGTCATGATGTCATCGTTTCCACCCACTAAATGCCATTTCCCCAAGAGCTCGTCTACGAGGGGAGTACTTGTTTTAAAGTACTTGGAACTTGTTTTTTTTATCAAGAAGATGCTTCAATAAACGTGTGGAAACTATCACAACTATGCAGAGCTTGCTGATAAGCTGATCATACATCAGCTGTGTTGGAGAAGGGAAACATGCAAAACCTGCAGGACTCCGACCCTCGAGGACCGAGTTTGCCCACCCTATTCTATAGAATCATGGAACGGACCTATTGTAGGTGTACCTATTATAGGTATACCTACAATATGTATGCTATCCTCAGTTGATGCAACAGAGCTACGATACCCTAACAATGACAGGGCAACGGTGGTTAAACATAGCTGAAATAGTGCCGAGCAGTGATATGGAAAATCATAAATTGGGAATAGACCATAACAAGCTGAATGTGTTACATGGAGTAGAAAAGTCTTTTCTTGTCAGAGGACGAGCAAGGAAGTTGTTGACTTTGCATGGAGCCTTGTGTCGTAATTATAGTGTGGCTTTGCTTGGCAGAAGTCCAGGTTTGTATCCCAGAGGCTGTTTGTGGACATAAATCCTTAAGTCTTGCCTTATGTGATTTATAAATACTTTGTTCTCCTCTCTTTTTTTTTTTTTTTTTTTTTTTTTTTTTTTTTGGGAGCCCAGTGATGTGCAAGAAGTTCTCCTACACAAGGCAACGAGCAGTTTTATACCTACTCTGATAAAAAGGGATGTGAAAGGAAATAAGAAGAATCCTCTCTAAATCCAACCTGGAAACGAAGGAAGGACTGCAAGTACTCATAACATCTTGATTATTCATTCATTTTCAGCCTTTCGCCTATGAAACCGCTGTGAATTTCAATAAAGTGCATTAGAATAGTTTACAGCTCTGCAAGCAATTTTACTTGGATGAATCAATTTTCACAATGTGTATTTGCTTATTGACTGACTGCTGCAGATATGATTAATTGCCCACTTGTCCTCAATAGGGTCGCAGATGAGCTGGAGGTTACCCTATTTGACTTCTGTGTGAAGTCTGATCGAGTCAATTTAGAACACAAGTATCAAACTCAAAACTCAGAAACCAGGTCCGTTCCTCCCTTCCATTTAATGAGGTCAAATCATGTCTACTTAATGTTTCTTGATTCAATTGTACGGAGCCCCTAAGGTGACACGGTAGAAAAAAACAGCAACTTTGCGTTCGCTCGCAAAGATTGCGTTTTGCGAGGGAATGCAAAGTTGTTGTTTTTCGCCTACCATGTCACCTTAAGTGCGCCGTAAACACTTCCGGGTCATCTTCCATGTGACCAAAAGCGACGCGTAAACAAAGCAGTGGGAAAATACATGCTCCATCCTAGTCGCTTTGGGAAAGCTTTCCCACTGCTTTGTTTCATGTTTACAAACGTTCCGTCCTCGTCACTTTTGTTCACATGAAAGATGACCCGGAAGTGTTTACGGCGCAGCTAAGGTGACATGGTAAGAGAAAAAAACAACTTTGCTTTCCCTCACAATCTTTGCGAAAGAACGCAAAGTTGTTTTGCGAGGGAACGCAAAGGTTTTTTTTTCTTTTTTTCTACCATGTCACCTTAGGGGCTCCGTACAATTGAGATCAGAATTGTAAATCATTTTTCTTTTATACATGTTGAGAAATGGCAAACATTTTGTGATACCAATCCCCCTGTGAAGAAATTGAATTAAATTTTGTATTGTGTGCATTATGAGCTTAATTTGGTTTCACAGTCACAATTGCCTTTTGAGGAAAACCGCAACACACCTAATTTTGAGTTTTCTGTTAGCGAAGGTGGGCAGCACGGTGTCCAAGTGGTTAGCACGTCCGCCTCCCAGTTCTGAGGACTCCGGTTCGAGTCCAGGCTCGGACCTTCCTGGGTGGAGTTTGCATGTTCTCCCCGTGCCCGCGTGGGTCTTCTCCGGGTACTCCGGTCTCCTCCCACATTCCAAAGACATGCATGGCAGGTTAATTGGGCGCTCCAGATTGTCCTTAGGTGTGCTTGTGAGTGTGGATGGTTGTTCGTCTCTGTGTGCCCTGCGATTGGCTGGCAACCAGTCCAGGGTGTCCCCCGCCTACTGCCCAGAGCCAGCTGAGATAGGCGCCAGCAGCCCCCGCGACCCTTGTGAGGAATAAGCGGTCAAGAAAATGGATGGATGGATGGATGTTAGCGAAGGTGCTTCGGACAAACTCTGATTGCCCATGAACATGATCCACCTTATTCCTCGGGCTCTCATGGAGAAACAATAATGCGCCCAACTTCTGGAATGAGACTTTGGAATAAATTTGCTCTTTGATTCAATGGGTTTCGTCACTTTCGTGTTACGGAGCACTTTATTTGAACATTTTTTGACACGACCACCATCACATTAACCCCCAACCCCACCGATCCCACCACTTTTTTTTTCTTTTTGGAAGTTGCTCAAACAGTTGCCATGCAAACAAAACACCAGTTTCGATTAATTCCACAAGTCGGGTGCATAATTCACGCAGAGGCTCATTGGGCATAGGAATAAGGTGGGTAACTTGAATTAGGACATATAGAGGGAGAAGCAACAGTATACAAAATATTCACACATTTCTGTGTATGCATAGCATTTCTTATAAAATTCCCAAAAATAAGTCCTATGTCTACTTTCGTTGTTAGTTAGTTACTGAGTTAGTTAGTTAGTACTCAGGATAGGTAGATTGGTGGTCTGGTTTACTCTGTAAAAAAAATGCATAGGTTTAATATTAATGGAGAGGTGATGCTGTATCAAAAGGAGTTGCCTTTCCCTAGAAATCAGATGACTAATGGATTACAGTAGTCTAATAACTTTTTTCCATCATGTACACACACGTAAATGTAATTTGACCCCTCACAGCAAACACACACTATTAGTGGGACCAGCTGGAGCAGCGGGCTGCTTAATTGCCCGGGGAGCGCTTTGGAATATTGGTGTATTGGTGTCTTGCTCAAGGACAATGCAGCCGTGTGTCCAGGGATGATCTTCAATTGCGGTCCCCACAGTGGCAGGTGATGATCTCAACCACTGATCATGGCTGCGACAGTACTTTTGTTTTGTTGTTCCAAACTATTCCTTTTTTTACTGTGACTTATCATTGAAATTTTTTTATTTTTTTTTTGATTTTATGGTTAAACCACAGACCTCCCTACAAAGTGTTATGCTTCTCCTTGATCAATGTGGGTAAGAAATCATGTTAAAATGTACAAAACAGTGCAATTAATCTTGCAGCACTCTCTTATTCTAGAATTGCTCCTGAGGAGAACATGCAAACGTCACACGAGAAGACATTCCAATCATTCCTCCACCATTATACAATTTAATTTAAACATAATTGCATACATTATCAATACAAGTGTCGAATTGCATTTCAATTGTTTCAATCTAGGCCACAATGGTGCATGTCACAGACAATACAAATATGTGAAAACGCTGAAGTTCATTGGTCTTCTACTTTCCTCAAATAATCTCGTCCTTCGAGATGACTTCAGTCTTGAAAATGAATGTTTAGTCATGCAGGAACTGCTCTTCCTACATTTGGCTTGATGGCCTAATGGTTTAAAAATATCTTGAAGACATCAGAATTTTTGACTGACATGGATCCAATCTCAATTTCCTTCACATTTTGATTCTTGGTAGTCTTGGGTCACTAAGAGTAAAAGCTGTGCTGCATCATCTGTCTGATTTGTTCACATGCATTTGACATTCTGTGTTTATCCACCGCTCTGGGAACAAAGTCTTTCCACATAGTACATCCATCCATCCATCCATTTTCTTGACCGCTTATTCCTCACAAGGGTCGCGGGGGGTGCTGGCGCCTATCTCAGCTGGCTCTGGGCAGTAGGCAGGGGACACCCTGGACTGGTTGCCAGCCAATCGCAGGGCACACAGAGATGAACAACCATCCACACTCACACGCACACCAAGGGACAATTCGGAGCGCCCAATTAAGCTGCCATGCATGTCTTTGGAATGTGGGAGGAGACCGGAGTACCCGGAGAAGACCCACGCGGGCACGGGGAGAACATGCAAACTCCACCCAGGAAGGCCGGAGCCTGGACTCAAACCGGAGACCTCAGAACTGGGAAGCGGACGTGCTAACTCCACATAGTACAGTCACTTGATATTTTTATGGGGTGTTTACTGTTTACTGACTACAAGCTAGTGACTTGGCATGCATCCATTACATTTGCCAACTTTTTTCTTTTTTTTTCCAACCACATACGAGTGAATTGTCTTCCAAAAGTTGCTGTTTGAACTTTTGTAAAACCTAAAAAGGAAAAACAATTTTCTGCCATTCCTACTGCCTGAAGTCCGCTGAGAACGTCAGTCAACCATTGGACAAACCTAGTCTCAAGGTTATTGAGTTGGATAATGTTCCATCCGAGTATCATGACTTGAAAAAAAGTATTCAGCAAAGACCGAGCCCAATCCTTGCCTCCACGTCGTCCATATAACTGCGCTATAAACCTTGTCCCGAATGCCCCATTACCAAATTCCATTTGCTCATTTCATCGCCCTGCCAAAGCTGCCACCCGCCCTTAAGACTGCAAAATTGTTAACCCGCCACATTTTCCGAGTCCACGGAATCCCCATGGACATTGTCTCGGACCGAGGCCCCCAGTTCATATCCCGTGGGTGGACAAAATTTTGTGCAGCCTTGGGAGCCACAGCGAGCCTTTCTTCGGGCTATCACCCACAAACAAAAGGACAGACAGAAAGGGTCAATAATCAAGACTTGGAGGCCACTCTGTGCTGCGTCTGTCACCGTCATGGGTGGAATATGCCCACAATTCGCTCATTTCCTCTGCCATAGACCGCTCCCCCTTCATGTCAGCTTATGGATACCAACCCACCTTGTTTCCCTCGCAGGAAGGGGAAGTGGCTAACCCTTTGATACAGCATCACCTCCGGAGAACCCATCGGTTGTGGAGGGAGACTAGAGCGACACTTTCATACACGGCAGACTGCAATCAACAGATTGCTAATCATCGACAGCTACCTGCTCCCGACTACTACCCGGGTCAGGAAGTGTGGCTCACCACAAGGAATATGCATCTGGCTGGGTAGTGGTGCAAGAAAATGGATCCCCGTTTCACTGGTCAATTTGAAATCGAGTCCGTGGTCAATTCAGTCTCTGTCAAGCTCAAGCTTCCACCGACTCTCAAAGTTCATCCGGTATACCACGTTTCACTGTTCAAGCCAGTTGTTTCCAATCCACTGAGCCCGCCGACGTTGCCTCCTCCCCCTCCTCGACTGATTGATGATGAGCCAGTTTATACAGTCATGGAGATTCTTGATTCTAGGTGGAGAGGGCGGGCTGTGCAAGTATTGCAGTATTTGGTCAACTGGGAAGGCTATGGGCCTGAGGAAGACCATTGGGGTCCCCTGCTCCTGAAATCTCGATCCGAGGTTAATGTGCAACTTCCATTCCCCTACCCTTTTAAGCCAAGGGGCGTTCTTTGAGGTGGGGTACTGTCATGTTTGTGCTCTCAGACTGTCCTTTGTGTCCAACTGCCTCATGTAATCAGCAGCCAATGAAAGGCGACCACAGACAACAAAGGGAACAGCGGAAGGCACATTTTGCTTGTCGGACGATTCATCTGCTTGCCTCCACAGCCCATTGAATGAAAGTTAACTACAAAGCTACATGGCCTTTGATCCACGATCCACTCTCGACCTTTCTGGTCCAGTTTGGCCTTCGCTGATGCAAGAGTTCTCTGTCATGTCACTGTTAGCCTTGATGTTGCATCAACCTTCAATTGAAACTATGTTTTACAAATAAATAATTGTAAAAACTATTATTTATGTTCATGGGATCCAACTCCTGAACATAACACAAATGTTCTCCAGCTCAGTCTAGACAAGACAGAAGTGATTATTTTTGTCCCCAAAAATGAAAGTCCCAAGATCAGTGCTCAACTTGTCTCTGTCGTTGAAATCTACAAATCAAGCCAACAATCTTGGAGTAATCATTGACTCAGACGTGAATTTGTACAACCACGTAAAAGCTATTACGAAATCTTCGCAGTAAGATGTGTGATTTGCATGGTTGTCGGCGTGAACAAAGCTGTCAAGCTTCGCAATCAATGAGCGTTTTAAATTTAGTGTGTGGGGGCACTGTCATCTGTGAGACTTCTATTGCACAACTCTTTCTCTTGTGAAAAATAGTGCTGACGCTAAGACTAATACAGTAGGATTAATGTATGTTAGCTTGCTTGGTAGCCTAACCAATCACATTAAAACTCATGTTAAGTGAGAGTCAGCATATGTCGCTAACTCCAGCGGACAGTTACTTTTATCAACTGGCATTTGTCATGTATGTTTTTCAATAGGTTGGTGTGGAAGAGGGTCTTGCCTAGGGGTGTGAATTGCCTAGTACCTGACGATTCGATTAGTATCACAATTCATAGGTCACGATTCGATTCGATACCGATTAATCCCGAGATGAATTTCTAAGTCAATTGTTGCGATTTTTTTGTTCGTTAAATTTAGAAAATACTAATCAGTAAACTTGTACAGTGTAAGATTTGTATGAAAATGTATTATTTATTTATCTGAAACTTCAGTCTTATACAGGTTGTAATCTCTTTCATGTTTGAATAACATTAAAATAAAAATATTAAGGCTTAATGTTCCATTAATATAGCATTTTTCCATGCTTAAGGTGTGAACCCTAAGACGTTTTGGTACATATATTTCCATCAAAAATGGATATTTAAAAATCGATTCGGCCGCCTATTGAATCGATTCGATAATGCGCGATGTAATATCACGTTATATTGCCGAATCGATTTTTTTTTTTAACACCCCTAGTCTTGTCCATCTTCTGTAATTCAAGCTTCAACATAACTAAAATTACGAACAGATGTCAGTAGACTTTGGATTTGATTTTGATACAGATCTGAAAATCCATCTCGGCTTGCCACATCAATTATGAGGGAGAGAAATGCCAACACGGAAGTCGGACAAGATTAGGCATCTGACTTTTGCATGGAGTATATACAGTATATGTATGATATTAACAGATTAAGTCTTCTACAGTAGAAAGTGTGTGTGGAAATTGTGAAAAAAGATAAAGCAGTTCATTGTGTGAATGAGGAGAACGGCATTGGGAAAAAAAAAAAATAGGCACACATCATTCTGCGCGAGCCATTTGATGAGTCACCATCGCTCACGGCACGTTTCTTAGTTGTATCTGTGAATAAATTTCATTTTGCCATCAAAAGCGCTTTCTTAATCTTGGTTTTGTTGTTTTACAGTTTAAGGTGTCCCAAAAGCAAAAATATGAACATCAAAGTCACTGTTCTGCTTGATATGTTCCTGCATAACATGTTTGTCTTGCTTGTCTTTTCTGCCGTTTATTCAAAACCTGCCGTTTTGAACTGGCATCTTGCTCAGGGTGGAGGGAATTATGAATAGTTCGAAATATGAGCCAGTATTATTATTATTATTTTTTTTAGCAAAATAATACCATTTGTGAGTGGGTGTGAAGAAAGGTATACTGTATTTCTGCCTGTAACCATCAGCGGCGCCTGCGTGGCGTACGTACAAAGCAGACCACTACCAACAAAACACAAACCAAGACGTCCTGTTCCGAGGGCGGAAAGGAAACGTGTTCACTGGTCATAACAGAGATTTGGAGCAAATGACTAATATGGTCATCGGAGGACTTGTACATCCCCGAATGCTCTGAGCAGCACACCTAACAGAGCGAATGACTGAGCAAACCAGCAGGCTGGCACTTTTCTGTGGTGTGTTTCTTCAGCCTGTAAGGCACGCTGTGACCCAGATAGCATAAAGGATTTCACGCATTTGGGATCCCTCTAAATTAAAGACGCTCACTTCTCTTTCTTCTCTTTTTCTTCTTCTCTCATGCTCTCTTCTCCATCATGGGCAGAACAGAGAAGGGGGATGCGTGAGTGGAGGATTGAAATGATGTGGATGGAGAAGAGAACACATCTCCTCCCATCCTCCATCCCCTCTTCTTACTAAATCATCAAAAGGAGTTAAAATGCCAACAGACATAATGAGGTTGTGGAGTCTACCACTCCCCCACCCCCATTTCTTCATTTCCATGCAGCTTCTCTCCTCTGTTATCTTTTTGTGACTCGTCTTCATGCTTTGCCACCGACAATGCAAAGTTAAAACATTTCACAATAATCAAACAATAATCAGGTCGTAAGGAAAATTTAGTCGATAAAATTGCCTTTTATGTATTTGTACAACCTTTCATAGCGGTTTCGCTCGCAGTGTTTACAATCTTGCTGATGCTGACACATTTGGAATTGTATTCTACAATATGGAGTGTGTGATTTTTTTATTTTATTTTTTTACTTGTTTATTCACATTGTATATTCTCTGGTTATTTCCATGCTATTAAAAACATAATTTACTTGTTTAAAGCCACTTTTCTACACAATTTTATATTTATTTTATTAATGAAAGTGATTGTGTGAATAAACTATTGGTAGATTCAGATTCCTTTGAGCGACCGGGTCAATTTTGAGTAAGATAAGTCTGAATACTCTCTGAATCCGAATCTGGGTTAATAGAGACCTGGACTTGTAAGTCCTGATTCATTATGGAGATTTGAATCCTTAATTCAGGTGATTCAGGAACCGACCATCTTGAGAATAAAATTGCATCCATCCATTTTCTGTACAGCTTATTCACTTTAGGGTCACAGGTGTGCTGGAGCCTATCCCAGCTGGCTTCTGACAAGAGGTTTTATTTTCTGTAATATTATCTGATGATTATTTTAATGATCTTCACATTCAAACTGATTTGAACATACAGTAGCCATCAGATTGTTATTTTATCTTCATAGGAATATGACTATTTTCTTTCTGGAAATAATCATGTCATGTTTCTTTTTTTGTTTTGTTTTTTGTTTTGCGTGTAACACAAAAAGGAGGTTCTTAATGGCAAATAAAAGAGATGTGGAATACATGGATTCTTGACCGACATACTTCAATCAAGTAACCTCACAAAGGGCAAATTATTGAATTATGTGTCTTGTACTTGTATCCACCTGTTAAGGCACTCAATGCGCTTCACACTGACTTCCCATTGACCTATTGATTGCACAGCATCAGGAGCAATCGGGGGGTTCAAGTATCTTGCTCATGGTCACAAGAATCAGGGATCAAACTCATAACCTCTGGATTGGGACATGACCACTCTACCACTCGGCTATACTGATCATCTTAATGATGTACAGTATTCCGGCCCTACAAACTCTGTTCACACTTCAGCTCTCGGTGACCAAGTATTTTAGCTAAGATGAAAAAGGTAAGTTTAACATATCTTATCCTGTGAGAAAATAAGACCTGTCGAGAACAGGGAACATGACTCCACTGCGTATCAGTATGAAGTCACAAGCACAGGAAAGTAATTACGGGAGTACAGGACCTCAGTATAAAATGAAATATTGAATAGAGTCGTCATTGTTAGCCTGCTGTTGATTTTCACTTTTGACTCAGCAGTGCAAGAGTAACCTTTTCTAAAATGGATAAATTGAGGAAAAATCCATCTTGCCATGGCATTCTTGCATCATTGGGAAATTGTATGTATCAAAATTAGAGATCATTCCTGTTTGCGTCCATAACAATCTGGTTGGTCGTTTCCTCTTTGGCCTGGAAGACGATGTCCACAATTTCCCAAAAACAATTTGAAATGTGTTGTCGGACCACAGAACACTTTTTTACTATGGATCAGTCCATCTTGGATGAACTCGAGCCCAGAGAAGCTGCCAGCATTTCTGGGTGTTTGATAAATTGCTTTTGCTTTACATAGTAGGCTACAGTTTTAAGTTGCACCTAAGGTGTCAAACTATATTTACTGACATTGGTTTTCTGAAGTGTTTCTGAGCCTACATGGTGATATCCAACATTGATGTTGTTGTTTTTTTTTTTTTTGATGCAGTGCTGCCAGGGGATTGAAGGTCACGGGCATTCAATGTTTGATTTCGGCCTTGCCGCTTACATGCAGTGATTTCTCCACATTCTTTGAACCTTTTGATGTTATTATGGATGGTAGATGATGAAATCTCCAAATTCCTTGTAATTATACGTTGAGGAACATTGTCCTTAAAATGTTCAATTTTCTCACGCACTTGTTCACAAAGAGGTGAACCTCGCCCCATCTTTGCTTGTGAATGATTTTTTTATGCCCGATCATGGCAATCACCTGTTCCCAATTTGCCTGTACACCTGTGGGATGTTCCAAACAGGCATTTGATGAGCACTCCTCAACTTTCTTTTGCCACCTGTCCCAGTTTTGTTGGAACATGCTGCAGCCATAAAATTTTAAGTTAATGATTATTTGCTAAAACCAACAATGTTTATCAGTTTGAACATGAACTAGCTTGTCTTACAATTAAGTATTGATTGATCATGATTTGCAAGCTGAATCTAGCTTATAACTGGAAAACATATATTTTAATTTCAAAAGCTCCCATAATTCAAAGTGGCGCAAGTGTGATGTTGTGTGGGCGTTCACCAGTGATTCAAATGTTGGATTACAGAAAAACTAGTTACCAAACCCTGCACATCGTGTGACAATTCAGTCGGATTCAGTTGCGTCACTCTCGGTGTGTGGCGGGCCTTAAGCAGCCATTAACATGACAAATGAAAGAAAATTGGCATTCAAGCGGCGGATGGCTTCCCGAAGTGGCATGTACATTGACCGAACCCCACAGAATGATCATTTCACGTCGCCACAAGTTTTCATGGGTTATCGACTGTCTGCAACATGTTTTATCATATTAAATCAAATCACAAGTGAATAGCATTGGAACAGCATGTTTAGGGCCAATTAAAAGGACAGGTTACACCACATGGTTTCTCAACAAAAATGTTCCGGTACTAAGCAAAATCCAGCTTGCTGTCTCCAAGCAAAAATGTGATGCGTTAAGGAGAGTCTTTCTCCCGCCAAAATGGATGCACACAAGTTGAAGTTCATATGCTCAATGAATGGGGCTCTCATTGCCAACCGGCCTCTGTGGTTTCATCCTGGGGAAATTTGCCAAGGGTTAAGGTTAGAACATCATGAAATCTGGTGACATGTTTGAAAACTGCCTCGTTATCATCGGGAAAACACATGGGTCATTCCTCTCTTTGTATTCTCCACTGATGGAGAAATATAACATGAGCAGTCAGAGCAATTAGATTGTTTGTGGTTCAATACAATAAAAATTGTCAACTGTAAAGCGCTTTGTGACTGCTAAGGCTGTTTGAAAGCGCTATATAAATAAAGATGACTTGACTTGACTTGACTTGACTAGAGCTGTAAAGATGTTCCTAAAAAGTGTCATGACTCGAGTCATGTAGGAGGAAATGTTTGGGTCTTGTCTCATGTCTGGGGTCACGCTTGGGGTTGAGTTTGGGTTCATGACCTGTTAATCTAGTTTCAACTAGTTTTAGGCTGTGTGATGTTATATGATGTTTGGAGCTCTCTGTAAGAACTATGTTATGTTACTATGTTACTATGTTACTGAAGAATCTTTTATGCTATATGATGTTTGTTGATGTCAGGAACTATCTGTAATTACTGGGTTAACAGCCAATCAGAGAATTCCACGTCAGTACTGGTACTCACATGTCTAGCCACAAGCAATGACATTGATTGACTGTCTATATATGGGTCTGAGAAATGTCGCCGGATTATTGCTCGCTATTCTCTGTGCTTCTCCGTAGCCCAAGGGGGCTTGGCGTGTCGTGATTCTCGATGCATTCTCGTTGTATTTGGTTTAGTCAAGTTATGTGAATAAATAGTTAAAACCTTATTTGTGTCTGCGCTTTGGGATCCAACACTTCAGCACACAACAAAAAGATTGCCAGAGGTCACATTATTTGTTCCATGAATTGGTCATGTCTCGACATTAATTTGCCTGTAATTCTCCAGTTTTGTCAAGTTCAGCTGTCGGTTGCTGGTTTTAGCCTTGATGTTTAACTTGACATGATGTCATTCTTTTCAATAAGTCTCTTATTTGGTCTTTTCATTTATTTACATAAGAGAAAAAAAAAGTGTTATAATGCTGAGCATGTCAGGACTGGGCCACATAATTGTTTTAACTCAACGGTAGTCAAACTTGCATGTAAATAGGTTTTTGTAACCATGTCATTTTTACTCACTTGAATCAAAATGGATTCATAGCATTTTGGAAATGAGTTTCTTCCTTGTTTGTTTGATAGGAGCTGTCCATTCAGCACCACGATAACAAACTACATTACGTCAGTGACGCAGCTGCAAATGCTCTTTCCATTTGCATACGTTAATAATGCCAAGATTCACTGCCATTCATGTAGAATATTTCTGGAATCTTTCATTTGATCTGTACTGCTGTAACAATAAAGATGAATACTGTACATTTGTTGTTCTGCCATGCCAAATACGAAAGCTGCAACATTGTGGTCTGTTTCGTTGTCTACCTGGCCTTTTAAGCAGTGTGTGCAAATGTATTTTCGAACAAAGAAGAGTGAAGTTAGTTGCCTTTGGCCTACTTCTGTATTCTCTCTCTTCTAATCCCCTTTCTTCATCCTTTCCCCGTCGCTCGTATTCCCCCTCTCTCTCTCTTTCCATCTTACACTCCAGTCAACCGTGCAGTGCTAGCGTGTCGTTACATGAACACACCAATCGTCTGTGTATGACTGTTGTGGAGTAGAGAGAGAAATGAGCAAGTGCAATGAAAGGTGAACGCGAGTGTGTGTCAGTGAGTAATATATGATGTGATGTATGGAATTAGCTATATAAATCCACTTGAAAGATAAGCATTTCCAATGAAATATTTAAAACTGTAACATGTCATTTCATATTATGGCTCAAAAGTCTGCTTCTTACTCCAGCACATCTGAAATGTTTACCCTTTAGAATTAAGTTAAAATAAAATAAAATAAAATAAAATAAATAAATACATAAATGAATAAATAAATAAATAAATAAATCATAGATGCTGAGCTTCACATGGTTTCACATATTATTATAACAAAAATAATTAAAAAAAAATAATATAAATTTTTTTTTAAAAAAAAGAAAGAAAACTCCACTCCACCAGCACAAGCTGAGCTCTCAGGTCTACTAACCAGAATCTTCTAAGTGTCTCTTGGACATGTCTTAAAAGATTGCGCTTTCCAGTTGGCAGCACCTAATCTTTGGAATAGTTTGTCTGAGGTATCTGGACGTTGCAGACCCTTAAAAAGCGGCTAAGACCCATCCCATCATTCACATTTTTCTGTTTCCGCTTGAGTGGTTATAAATTAATCTTCATTTAAAAAGCACATTTCTGAATGAAACTTTTACACAATGTGTGCAATGTGTTTCATTATATGACAAGAACTTTTGGCGCCATTCATCCAGCACATCGTACAAGTTGGACATATTTTTAAAGGTTATTTTAAGGATGAACTATTCAGATGGGCAGCATGATGCACATTATGACAAGACTGTCCAATGGTGCACAATAGCTGAATTTTAAAACAAATAACTGTGGTTGCCGATGTATTTCAAATTATGATTCTATTTGTAGTATGGCTTCAAGATTTTTGAAAAATAATCTAATCGCAATTTAATATTCAATTTTTTTTTCAAAGTTCTTGTCTCACGTATTTACAACAAACACAAACAATATTTAAATCAGATTATTAGGGCTGTAACGATAAGATCGATATCGTGATATTAAAACTGCCACAATATCGTCGTTGTCATGTTCACAATATTTAAAAGCAGCACATCTGTTAAAAAAAAAAGAGTCAGGTTGTTTTCCATTTGTGCAGATCTAGCACCCTCTGGTGGCTAGCTTTTTAGTGCAATTTCATTTTCATTAGGGATGTTTTGGCCCCTCTATGTTTAAAATCTACACTATTTGTCAGATGAAGGTGAACGTAATATGCCTGTGCAGCAAGTCAATATGTGGAGGAACTCAATATGTGCATGCATCAACAAGATACATAATAATAATAAAACAATCATAATAATAACATAACATTGCTGTAATGTACAAAAGCACAATATTGTGCTTAATTTTTTTAGTATGAGCTCATTTTTTTTTTACAATATTGTGACCTTTTTTAAATGACGCCAACCTCCCCACGATATTGTGATAACTATCGTATTGTGAGCTTCATATCGTGATAATATCGTATCATGACGTTCGTTACATCCCTGTTTATTATACATAAATATTCTGGTTCTATAGGTTATGCTTGTGCTAAAATAAAGCCAAGTGAACTGTGAATGAATATGAAAGAAAGTTTACTTATCAACTTCAATTTGAATTGTTAACTTACTTTGACATGCAATCTTTTAAGCGTTCGCTATGACAACCAGGAGTGTGTTCCCAATGGCAGGATCGGGAGAAGTCCCGTATGGCCGGTTTAGTTTACGGCCGAATTGGTCACGCATCAGCTGTGTACACACCACAAGGTGCAGTGGGAAATGACTGTCCGGTCCGGCTGCAATATGCCAGGGCAGTAGTGTCGCAGCACTGCTCACCTGCAATGAACACTTTTTGAGTGAATGACCGCCGACAAATACTGTCAGCACCCCCGACACACCCTCAACCCCACCCCGTCAAACGGAAATTCTTCAAGACATATCCATTGCAAAATATTTCCTGGACTGAATTTTGGACCCGGGTACATCACTGATAATAACAATAACAACACAAGTCAAAAATCACATTACAACAATAATACAAATAAATCTGTGTCTTTGTTACTTTTCATGATATGTGGACTGCACCTTCTTTCAGAACAACTTAACGGCCTAACTATTATTTGAAAACAGCGCTCAAAGGGGGCTTTACCTGGGGTTCATTGGGCTTGCGAGGGGGGGGGGGACTCTCTACTAAGCCAGTGGGTGGCAGAGTGACTACATCAGTTGTACGGAAGTGACGTCAGTAATCTGCGCTCTTCCAAGAGGACAACAGTTAAATTGTGTTTAGCCAAGTGTTTAACCTGAAGATGGCGCCATAGATGGCTTTTGCCCCAACATTCAAGCTTTCAACAAACATTACTAAAATGTCAAAATAACAACCAGGACAAGAAGACGGCATTAGTAGACACCCACTTTGCACTTTGGAATTCCTGAAATTATTTCGACACAAAAAGCAATAAAAAAAAATAAATTGTAGATATATATAGCAAATTGACAGATGAAATTAAACTTTTTGCCCAAAATTGCAGCCTTTGCAATTAGAAAATTCTTCATTCTATATTGTCCAGCCCTGATTAGTAGTGGACTAATGTGACATCTGAAAGAAAAAAATCCTTACAATACAGTCATACAAACTAAGTCAACCGACTAAATGCATATACTGTGTACATATTAGGGGTGTCACGATTCGCCAACTCCACGATTCGATTAAAATTTCGATTTTGGGGTCACGATTCGATTTTTTTTTTCGATTTTTTTTTTTTTTTTTTTTTTTTCCGCTCCCCCACTTTATAACACAGAGGCATATGCTTCTGTAGGCTAAGGCTAGTCTATGATCATTGGTTCTATTCATTGTACAGTAAATCTTATTTCAAAAGATCGGCTACATATAGGTGATGCAATTTCCATATTATTTTTGTGTAAATTTATGTAATATATGATAATTGACATTAGGCAGGAATGATCAAATTCAAAGAATTTATTTACAATATAAAGTTAACCGTCTTGTTCTTACTGAAGTGTAAAATAAAAAATAAAAAAACAAAAACAAAAAGTCACAGTGGGTGCCTGCCATCTATTGACTGTTTTTGGTTACAACAGTGTGCTGTGCGTTCCTCTTAAAATAATGTGCAATGTGCAACAACAACAAAAAATATATTGTATCCAAAGTCATGGAACAAATACAGCCTGAACAAACTATATCCCAACATTTACAGTTGCTGGGCATACTGTAGCGTGGTTCAAGTACACTAATTAAATGTTTGAATCCAGCGTTTTCCAAGGCTGCAGGTCTGCTGCTATAAATAGACCTATGGATCTGGCGTTTCGCGCGAGCTGAAGTGTGTGGAAGTTTCACTGTAAATGAGGATGAAATAGTTGGTTGGACCGTTGTTTTCCCACTTCTAGTTGAATTTGATAAATCTAAATCTTTGTGATGCCTGCGTAAATGTCCCGTCATGTTTGTCGTGTTTCCCGTTGTTACGGCTGGCGGCTCGGGCCCGCCGCCGGCTCCGCTCCCCTAGTATGTATGTGTGTGTTTGTGTCGGCTGGTGCCCGTATAATGGTACTTCAGTTTGAATGCGCCAGCGCGACACTCTGATTGGAGGACTGTGCCAGCGCGACACTCCGATTGGACGACTGTGCCAGCGCGACACTCCGATTGGACGACTGTGCCAGCGCGACGCTATTGTGTATCCGTGTATTATACCCCTATTGGTTATTGTTGTTTCTCCTCCGTTCTGTCAGTTCTGTCAAATGCGGTTATTATTTGTTCACCTTCCACTTTCACTCCCTTGTCAAACCCCTGCCTGAAATTTCAATTAAAACTACTCAGATGTTAAAGTCGACCCGTGTTTATCTACTCTATATTTTCTGTTATTGTGTTACTTCCCTTCCCCTTGACGAGCCGGGCGTAACACCGTGGCCGAGTACAGTACGCGCACATAGCATATCTTGCAACTGTGGTCTTTTTATCGACAACGTGAACGTTGTCGACATAACTCACCGGGAACGCAAAATGTTTCCAAACTGGTGACGAGAGAAGCGGGAGCGGCTTGAAGCACCATTGCTGTGTCTGTCCGCGCTTGCCATCATGACTGCAGGAGAAGTCAGCTAACAAGTGCCGTTAGCTAGTAGCTGAATGGCTGCGTCTCATTTGCTTTCCTGGGAGGTGGCGGTGGCGGCGGTGGCGGCGGGCGCGGGGGGGGGGGCATCGAATCGTGTGTCCTCTCTTCTATTTCGATGCTCGAAATCGTGACGTAATTTCGATCGATTTCGATAAAAAATCGAAATCGTGACACCCTTAGTACATATATATATATATATATATATATATATATATATATATATATATATATATAAACATTAAAAAAAAACAAAAAAACAGTTGCTCAACCAATGAGCTCATGTGCCATCAATCAATACATGCTGAAGCAAAGCGTTAGATACGCCTACAAGATATAAAATAATTATTGAAAGAGAAATTAAATATCCATTTGCTCGTCTATTCTGTTTTAATGGTGAAATATCTCATGATACATACTACAATTTCAGCAGGTATATTTTGGAAACCAATATAGTCCTGAAAAAAGTAGCGGGCATTTTTCAGTTCAGTTGAGATTGCTAAT
Organism: Festucalex cinctus; assembly: GCF_051991245.1. Lineage (NCBI taxonomy): Eukaryota > Metazoa > Chordata > Actinopteri > Syngnathiformes > Syngnathidae > Festucalex > Festucalex cinctus. The sequence continues at coordinate 37,648,815 of NC_135411.1, forward strand.
AAAAAGCTTTAAATAATTTACTGGTGGAAACAATCATGCATTGCAAATACAGCTGAATACCATTCTAGTTGTTTTCATCAGAAACAACCAGAAGACAGAAAAGTGTTTGCCATTAATGTACGATGGCTCTGATCCCGGAACAATGTGACTGTATGGAGACTGTATAATGTGTGCTTTTCAAACCATGTGGCATGTAGGGCAATATGATCACAACCCGAGCCCCACTTTATATCAAACCTTGTAGGTACCACTGCTCCTTCTATTACCTCTACTTCAAAATCTAATCACACACACACACACACACACACCGTCAGCTCAACGGGCCAAAGCAGACTGCAATACACGTACTTTTTTACCTCAACCTTTCTCTGGTTTCAAAGTGTGTGTCGGTAAGGCAGGGGGGATTGCTATAAATAATATTATGGCGAGCATCCCCTGGGCCTGCTCCATATGCAAATACTTTACTAGACACATGCAATTCAAGATTCAACGCGAGCTATATTTTCTGAAGCTGCACACATACCGATCATCGTAAACAAAAATCAATAAATCTGCTTTCATATCTCCATGTTTTGTGATGTTTTGTGAGTTCAAGCAATTTCATCTTCCTGTGTGCAGAAGATAGCCCTGCTGCTGCAAATTGTTCCTTATACATTTAACGCTCCACTGCAATTCCGGCCTGGCGTCTTATATGACAGAAGAGGCGTTGCATAGTGTCATTCTTTAATCTGGTGCCAACAAATGTAAATTAGAGCAAGCGTTTTTTTAAGGCTTGTCAAGAAACAAGCAGGCGACATCAACCAATCAGTTAATTAGAATGAATGTAAACTGTACCAGCCACTGTAAATGTTTTTTGTTTTTAATTGTTATTTGGACATAGATGTTGTCTTTAGGAGTTACCCATCAGGACAATGTGAATCATTTTTCTTTTGTGGTGCAATTTGTATTTCGCAATAACTTGAATAACGTTGCTATGTGGTATATGGGTTTCAAATGTGCTGGACGTTTTAGGCCAAATACGCTTCTATTTTGAAATCTTGAACTGAACACAATATCAAACCTTTTGATCAGCGGTGCGTGCAAAAACCTCTCCGTGGACGAATGAAAATTCATAACATATTTTCTTGTGATGTTATAAATAGAACATGCTTGCTGTAAAAATAGAAACAAAAGAATGACACTGGCAGGTCTTATTAGAAGCGGGATGAATTCTGTTCAAAGCAACAGCAATACAAAGGCACTGTTAAATCCTTTCAGCCTGACGAGGTTGAGATGGACAGACACCAACTCCAGCAAGTAGCAGCAAAAGACAGTTGTGCACAAATGCTTCCCTTTGCTAGGGAGGCACTGCAAACTGTTGTTGCCATTAGAAGCGTCATGTTCATACCCTCTCCCTCCCACATACCCTCTCCCTCCCACAGCCCCTTGAATCAGTTGGTGCTGGTGTCTGTGGTTCTCACTTTTCTTTATCTATCCTTCCCTCCTTCCTCTCTTTAGTTTTTCCTCTGGTCACTTGAGATCTTAATTTATTAGAAGTATGAGGTTTCTGGGGTTGGCATAAGACTCCGGTTTTGTAACCACGCAGGAGGGGTCTTGTTGGTGCTGGACTTCACTTTGATGGATTGGATGTACTGGCTTCTATTGATCTCACTCTGCCTTATCGATCCTTCCCTCCTTCCTCTCTTTAGTTTTTCCTCTGGGCTCTTGAGATCTCGCTAAATTTGCTGGAATTTAGAGGCTTCCGGGGTTGGCGTAAGACTTTGATTTTGTAATCATGGGGAAGGCAGGAAGTGTTTGGTCGGTGCTGGATGTCACTTTGATTTACCTTTCTTTTCTCTTTATTTCTTTTTTTTCTGACCTTTTCTCTGGTCTCCTGACCATTTAAATCTCACGACTCTGGCAAGATTCTGAAGTACCTGGTTAAGGCGAAGGGTAATGGGATATTTATAAGGTTTTAGGTGAATGAATGAGTATAAATTTATACGTATTTGCACGCACGCACGCAAACGCACGCAAACGCACACACGCAAACGCACGCACGCACGCAAACGCACGCACGCAAACGCACGCACACATACACACACACAAAAAAAAAAAAAAAAAAAAAAAAAAAAAAAAAAAAGGAAAAGAGCAATGATGACAAGACGTTGAATCGGTAAGACTACCGAATGAACAATTCTGAGCTCTTCAAAAAAAAAAAAAAAAAAAAAAAAAAAAAAAAAAAAAAAAAAAAAAAAAAAAAAAAAAAAAAGAAGCGTCATGTTCTAACAGCCCGCGACCCTTGTGAGGAAGAAGCGGTCAAGAAAATGGATGGATGGATGGATGGATGGATGGATGGATGGATGGATGGATGGATGGAAGGAAGGAAGGAAGGTTGGATGGATGGATGGATGGATGGATGGATGGATGGATGGATGGATGGATGGATGGATGGATGGATGGAAGGATGGATGGATGGATGGATGGATGGATGGATGGATGGATGGAAGGAAGGATGGATGGATGGATGGATGGATGGATGGATGGATGGATGGAAGGAAGGAAGGAAGGAAGGAAGGAAGGATGGATGGATGGATGGATGGATGGATGGATGGATGGATGGATGGATGGAAGGAAGGATGGATGGAAGGAAGGATGGATGGATGGATGGATGGATGGATGGATGGAAGGATGGATGGAAGGAAGGATGGATGGATGGATGGATGGATGGATGGATGGATGGATGGATGGATGGATGGATGGAAGGAAGGAAGGATGGATGGATGGATGGATGGATGGATGGATGGATGGATGGATGGATGGAAGGATGGATGGATGGATGGATGGATGGATGGATGTTCTAACAGGGGTTACCAACCATTCTGAAATGGAGAGCTACTTATTTGATATGGATGAAAGTGAAGGGCTAACAGATTGATTATACACACTTCAGAAATAACAAATTTGCTTTTATTACTTTTAATTAATTGATGAATTATATAATTGAACTACTTTCATATTTTATAAATTAATAATTAATAATAATTTATGTGAAGACACCGATCATGTGAATGAATTCTCACAATAATTAAGAAACAGATAAATATTGTCATGCAACACTTTTATTTCTGTAAATTTCTGCCAGTGTTTTCAAATGATCACAACATTCCTAGAAAATATTGCACTAACGCTGGTCATCTTTTTTTAGAACAGGCCCGCGGGCTGCTAATGTGGTCCTTGCAGGCACCACATTGGTGACCCCTGCATTAGAATGTATATATATGTATATATCTTGGTTGGGTTTATTGAACATATAATCACATCAAAGTATAAAATAAAAGTTGAAGTTAAAAAAGGAGAAAAAGAAAAGAAAACAATCGCCAATAGTATCAGAATTTACGTTCAAAAGGAGTAGGAAGAAATACAAAACTACTAGAAGTACAAAAACAGAGACTAGTGAAGAATGTGTTCTGTACAGTATTTGTGTTATTGACGCTATTGACGGCGTTGACTATGTGCATTATAAGTCTGCTTTCCCAAATGCTCCAAGCTACTAGTACAGTATTTCACATTGTCAGGTAGATTAAAACATACAGGAATAATTCATGTTATATGCATGTAAAACATAAAAACTATTTCACAGTCATCGTCTTGTGTAATTTGAGCCCATTGACCAAGTTTACCGTACACACTAAATACCTCATCCAAATTGTGTCACTGTTTTATGAGTTGTTTGAAGTCCCCACAACATGATTGTGTCAAATACTCAATAGTTTAATAATGGATTAGGTCCAATCAAAGTCATTATCAGTAACATAAACTAACAAAATAACAAAAACTAAAGTTGAACACATTTCCATTAAATTTGACATAAAAAAAAGACTGAATTTAATTTAAAAAAAATAAATCAATAACTGAAACTACATTTTACATTTATAAGCTGACTTAACTATACTAGCAAAAATGTCTTTTGTTTTCGTCTTTACCAATTTCATACAAAAGCTTTTGGGGTTTACTTAGCATAAGCGGTTAGGATAATATACGAATGGATGGGTATTTTGTTATTATTGTGCAGCTGCACATAATAAATACGGATGAACAGTTGTTTGGTAATTGTGGTTTGCTTTACTTTACTGGCAAATGGACTGAACTTATATAGCTTTCTACACCATATAGTACAATAATTAGTGATTTTTTTTTTATTTTTATCTTGTAATAACGCTATAACCCTACAAAGCCACACAAAGGCCCTGTTATATTCCTTTATATGGTGCTACCACGCCTGTATATGAGTCTTCAAAGATCCATATTGCATATAGAGGAAAAGCACAGCTGCACTCACAGATATGCATACCGTGTATTCACAAAAATATGCACACACGTAACACCTTGGCATAACATGCCAACACATTAGCACAAATTGAAATACTTTGCAAAACATTGCAATGTGTCAACAAATGCTTTCACTCAGGCACATACTCACATCCTGCAACATGGGATGAATGTGTTGTGATAAAAGAATGGGACTAATGGCATGAAGTTGCTTAATTGTGAGATTGCAGAAGCCATTTTCTCTCTTTGCCACGTAGCTTTTTTTTTTCATCTCAGGGTGCCGCTAAAATATTCCTCTACTTCAGGACTCTGCTCGGTCACACATTTTCTCGTTTCCACTTTCTGCTTTCCAAATGCGCAGGCAAATTCCCACAATGCCAGTGTGGTGGGAAACTGGGTCAGAAAACTCATTGCATGAGCACCGATTCATTTTGGCAACACAACGACAAGAAGCAGTTATGCGCAAAGAAAGGAGTAAACAAATATTGTGTTAATGGCAGTATTTTAGCTGCTATAATCATGTTTGCATATGATGTGAGAATATGGCATCTTGGGAAATCTGGCAGTATTCACAACATTTTGAGCTAACTATTGTGTTAATGTGTCTGCAAGTGAAGCATTCTATTTTTTTTTTCTTCCATGACTTGACAGGTAGGCTGGAAGGTCACCATCCATTCCAAGCAATGGCCGGACTACAATGTCACACCATGCCACTCATCGGGCTCGGTTTTTGCATATCTGTCTGAAGCGCAAATGCTAGCGGATTTTTGCACAAGCCCAAGGTGCATATTTGCCAGTTTGGCAAATTAAAGTCCACTCCCACATCGGAACGGACCACCCCCTCTCGTTCATCTGCAAAATGACCAACGGAATGAGTCTAACATGCCTCCGGCACAGACTTATGCCACGTCCTTATACAGTATGTCAAAGCCAAAAGCTAAGCAGCATTACAATTTAAGAAACAATATTTTGTGCAAAACATCGCTTACTGCACCATCACATGCTCAGATGTGCTACACTTGGCAAGTGTATTTCGGCAATTTGGTGATGTGGTGCTGCCTCAACAAATGACAATGCAATCAATTCTGTTACTATATTTTAAAAAATGCATTCACTTCTTTTTTCCACTTAGAACTAAAAAATTAGGGACTTCAAGTACTTGTCATGGTCACAAAAGCTATTTTCAGCCAAGCAGCCCAGGAGCATTAATTGGTATCGTCTATATTTCATAATATCATAATATAAACTGTAAGGTTAATAAATAATTAAAAATGTACTTATTGTTCAGTTTGTTTGTTTTTGTAAAGCAATATATTTGAAAAAAAAAAACTTCTTTTTTTTTTAAATTATGCATATTAGTATATTGTGAATTACAAATACTGTTGTTTATTCCTAATGCTGTTAATTTAGAACAACTGTGGAATAATATAAAGTGGGGTCTTTACTGTATGAGTTTGAATTGGTAAACATACAATATGTTCATGTAAAAATAGCTTCTAAGCAGAAAATGAGGTAACAACAGGAAGCAAAACAAAACAAAAAGCTTCCAATAAGCTCACAATATTTTTACACTAAAACCAGCATCCACATTATAATGTTAAATTTTTGACGACATGCATCACACCAAACTCAGTTTAGAAAATGACTTTTAGCTGGTTTGAGTGTTTTTGTGAGTCTTCACTTCTTTTCAAAACAAAGTGAATGTCAAGTGGGATGTTTTTATTGTTTTGTTTTTTTAGGTCCACATATAACAACATGTGGAAAACATGTTCAAAACAAAAGTCAAACGCAATAATAAGTGGACTCACCAGGTGGCCACCGGACAACAATATTTTCACCAATGAGGAGAAACAGCTGTGCTTTCTCAAATGTGCTGTCTGAGCCGCTATGCCTCATCAAATTATTTTGACTAATAGATTGCATGGTATGATTGGCCTCGCTTAAGACTTCTAGTAGAGAGGGTCTGTCTGAATTTAATTCTGTCCAGAGGAAGAACATTATATATATCATTATCACTCTCCATGTTAAACTTTGTTGTTGTTGTTGCAAAATTGCCTCATAATGTGACAGCTTCATATAACCATTCGTGTATAGACCCACCTCACAAAGAAATTATTATTTTTCAGTTATTGTTCTAGCAGGCAAACAAACAGATGGGCAATCAAATGTGAATAAAGTGAGCATTCCAACGTGTATGTACTGCCGTCATTTTAATTCACTGATGTGGTTCACTTTCAGGCCTCAAAACCACAACAATTAAAACACAACATTCAACCATTTCATGATGTAAAACTTCCACCCTGTCACCTCCCTACGCAGATCTTTTAAATGAATCCAATTCCCATTTGAATCACAGTAATGATTCCATGACTTGAACATTATTATATGCTTTATGGTGCTTGCCTGTTATGCAGTATTAAAATGAAAAAGACACACACACACACACACACACACAAACACACAAACACACCTCTTGGCTCTAGTCAGCATGAATAGTTAAATCTTTTGGGATTGGATTATGACCACGTAACAAAGAGTGATGGATGTTAAACCACATAGCGCCATCTACTGGGACTCATTATAGCATCCAATTGATTTGTGGCTCAAGTCATGTTGAGGCCTTCCAGGAGCACAGGCAGTGCGAAAGAAATGACATCCTCAGTTACGAGCATGTTTACAATCCACACCGTCTCCATTTAAATGATGTGAAATGACTTGTAGGCATTTAATTACAAATGCACATATAGACTTGAATAAAGAAATAAACACACACACATAAAATAAACACAACACTTATGACAGCATGACATTTCTAAATGTAAAATTTTATTGTAAAGAAATCAAGCAGAATTTGGCAGAGCAGTTTGTGGCTGATGAGATGTAAATAATGATGCATATTCAAACCAAAAAATAAGATACAGCTTTGTTGAAATGAAATAAAAAATAATATAAAACGATGAAATGAAAAAAATAATCAATAAAAACTGATAAAAAATGGACAAACAACAAATGCAAACTAAATTAATGAACTGATAAAAAAAAGAGCTTCTATAGTTTAAAATATTTATTTCATTAACACACAATGTGTACGCAGTACACCCTGATAATACATTTTTACAGCCGTTAATATTTCTCCAATCAAATCAACACACTTCTAATCAAAAGCAACTACTAATGATTCCAAATCATATTATTTAAGTGCATGTTTCCAAAATATTTTGGGCACTGGAGAACATTAAGTAACAAACTGGTTCTCTCCAACAGCAACCAGACCATTTTTCATAATTCCACCTTTCATGCGTCTCATCATACCATCCTGAACTGAGTAGATTAAACTTCATTATTTGAGAAAATTAAAAAACTGAAAATCAAAATATATCCAAAATGAAATGTTTACATATAAGGAAACCTATGATTTTTTTTTTTCTTGCTACTACAACAGAATCAAAGATAGAGAATGGAGGACTTTACTTTGTCTCGAACAGTCACGGAATAAAGTATATACAAAGCTAAGCATCACTCATTATTCCACTTCTGTTTCTTTTGCCAAGTGAAACTCATTCACACAGTTCATCTGTTCCATTCTACTTCTCATGTCCAATAGCGGCCGAGAGCAGCATGCATACAATACACACACTCACCTGCTGTAAATACATAAAGGTGAGGGCGGCGCAGGACAACTGAGGGCAGGCATCCACGTTGGGTAACGCCACACATGTTCCTCCGGGATGCTGCATGTTCCCTCCTCAAGATGAACACAACACAACCCCCTCAAACCCCAACAAAACCTTGATCTCAACAGCAAGAGCGAGGGAGTGAAAAGAATGAGCAACGGAACAAGAGAAAAAGAAATGCTACGACTTCTAGAGAGTCAACTGGAAGACGGAGCTTCAAGGGAAGCAGCAGCCAGTCCCAGACGGTGGAGTACCAAGTGTGTTCTGCTTACGAGAAGGCGGGACGAGTGACAGAGAGAGAGAGAGAGAGAGACGGTACTGCAGTGTGTGTGACTGTGGGAGTGCGTGAGCAAGTGCGTGTTTGCAAGCCAGCAGTCAATGTGACTGCGATTGCTGGAGCGTGAGGGAAGTAGAAAATTGTGTGTGCGTGGCGTGTATATGAATGCACTGTGTGTGTCAGAGAGTTCAGCTGTGTGCATTTGTTGCTAAAAAAAAAAAAATGCTGATTTTTCTCTCATTCTCTTGATGAATTGAAGTTCTTTGACATGTTACTGGAGGCGATCAAGGATGCTGACTGCAGCCCGAATACAAGCCGCACTTTCTCCCTCCCACACTCGTTTGCCGGCTAAACTTTTTTTTAAGCTTTCAGTCTGCAAAATGCAGTTGTAAATTTAAGGATGAAGAAAAATAAATCTCTATCCGTATTTGATGTTTCTCGTGCAATTGTTATCAGATGCTCAGTATAAACAAAGACAATTGTGTTGTGTGAGAAAATGACTTGCAGAACAATAAAGGAATCTAAAGCGAATGCAATTCTAAACAATTTTCAACATTGTTTGGTATCAAGCATTATAATAATTGGTGTCAAGCATTATAATAAACTGTCATGATGCGCCACAATGGATTAGGGATGTCCCGTTACTATTTTTTGGACCCGAGTCCGAGTCACCTGATTTTGAAGATCTGCCGATACCAAGTCCTGATCCGATACCCCAGCAAAGTATTAAGAAGAAAGAAAGTGCTTCCATTTTATTTTTTTAATTAGAAAAAAAAAAGTCAGAATAAGGTACACAAAATAATGTTGCAACTACATTTAAATTTCCTGTCTGACATAAATAAACGTCTATCCATCCATCCATCTATACATTTTCTTAACCGCTTGCTCCTCACAAGGGTCACAGAGGGTGCTGGAGCCTATCCCAGCTGGCTTCGGGCAGTAGGCAGGGTACACCCTGAACTGGTTGCCAGCCAATCACAGGGCACACAGAGAGGAACAACCATCCACACACACAGCACACCTAAGGACAATTTGAAGTGTTCAATTAACCTGCCATGCATGTCTTTGGAATGTGGGAGGAGACCGGAGTACCCGGAGAAGACCCACACGGGCACGGGGAGAACATGCAAACTCCACACCGGAAGGCCTGGACTCGAACCCGAGTCCTCAGAACTGGGAGGCGGACGTGCTAACCAGTCTCCCCCAGCCGCCCTCATTCAATATCATTCCACATCATTCAATGCATACGTTTTCAACACTATCTTTCAAGATCATTCTGTCATTCAATATCAGTCCAAATTAATTCAATACATTTGACATAATTACAGTTCTTTCAGCAGCATTCCACCTCATTCAGTTTGATTCCACACCTTCCTTATTTTTTTTCAATCAGCATTTCAGCATTCACATGCGATTTCTCCAGAAATTGCTTCATCTAGTTTATATAACGAAAGCCTCCTTTCTCATGTTCAGTCAAATTTCAATATTTTTTTTTACATACTTTCATTTCTTTTCTACATCCTACAAACTTCTGCCATGCGTTATACTTTAGGACAACATAAGCAGTGACCACAACTGAAATTTAAATCCTATTCAGTACTTGGCATACTTTTACATATTAGCTTGACATGAGGTTGACAGATCAGTATGTAGCTGAACTCACATACTCATCATAACATGTTTGTGAACATATTTTAATATGTTGTGAATCATTCATCCATTTTCTGTAGCGCTTATCCAGTTCTGGTTTCCAGGGAGGCAGACTACATTGTGCATCTTTTTATTTTCTATTTTTTTTTTTAATTTTATTTTATTATTTGCTGTATTGAGATTTGTTTGAAATCAGGGAATCAAAGGACACTAGAATGCTTCTTCCATTGGTTTCAAAGCTTAATGGTGAAATGCAAGCGCATTGCATGTCTAAGAGTAACCATTAGAGAGATGTAAAGGCAAATGCGGGTATATTATGAGATGAAGCAGAACACTGCAAGTGCATAACTGCATCCGAATAGCTGCCTTTCATCTATTCGTTCAACTGATGACAAGCTCTTGTTTTTTTCCCCCTGTGCTTCTCCTCTTCCACCTCCACCCTTTGGGCACATCTTTATTTTGCACCCACACAGACACATAAACCATTAACCAAGCCTGTAAAGTCATTGGCAGCTTTCTTATCCACACAAACACATTTTGCTTTTGTCAATAGTGTCCTATTACATTACACAAGACGTATATCCTTAAGTTAAAAAACAACAACAACCTGAAAACATATTCCATATACTGCGTTGTGACTACAAACATTTTCGCATAAAACCGATATAAAAAAATACAATAAAATACAGCCATGCCACTAGCAGATAGTCTATCAAAGCATTACCCAATAGTGCATTTCCTAACCCTGCAAAACCAAACTACTATGTAAAACTCAAAAAAAGTTTTACTGTAGAAACCAACAAGTGCAATAGATTTATAAGCGCATTTTAGTGCAGCTACCATAATCGCTGCTGAAACCAAACATGAGCTCATATATTTTTGTCATCACAAATGTCATTCCTCAAGCATGTTTGTACACGTTATTTGTTGTTAATTCACTATTAATAAGGCTTTGATTGCTCTTAAAAGTAAGCATAAATACGATAATAGGGTTGATCTCAAATAATGTCATGTTTTCCTCATTAATATACATGATTCGGACAAAATAACCGAGTAGGACACGCATACAGATCATTTTGGAAGAGAAGGACGTCTCAGGCAATTTTTTTTTTTGAAATTTCAAAATGGTTCAATTGACAAACGCACTTTGGAACAGCTTAAATGGTGGTTGACAGGCAGAGACCTCAAAGTAGGTGGAAAGAAAGCAGTTTTCGCAGAAAGGTAGGATTTATTGTATGATCTTTGCTGGAACTCCGGTGCGGTCCAGATGAGTGCTAATATCGTGTTGGTCGCTAATTTTCATGAAAACATAACACATGGATGTCACGATTTTCATTTGAAGATTTTAAGCCTACCTTTGGGCTGTTACCTCTTTCTAGTTACTGTAGTTAAAGTGGCATGGTGACACAGTGACCGCTCACGTCACTGATCAACTAGCATGTTGTTGTAGGCATAGGGTTCATAGCGCTTGTACTTTATATTAATTTTCACATCGAAGCAGCAGTGGCTTCTGTAGGTAAACTCAAGGTCTTTTGAGGGGGGGGGGCGCTCCGACTGTCCTCTCCAAGAGTGATCGTATATTATGCATCCCGTGTGTTGGAAGGAGAGTCTTCGCATGTATTCGCTTTAAAGGAGAAGTTCAACAACTCAGAAGCTAGAAGAAAAAAGTAACAGAGTGCCGGGCCGAGATTCAAGCTGTAGACAAAGAGATTTATTTGACACAGACATACAAACAAGACATATATTCTGGCCAGAAGGGATCAGAAATCCGTCGGACAACGGGATGCACTGGTTTATATAGCCTGACTAGAATCCACCCCCAAACTTTTTCCTTGGGCGTAACATCTTAAGGTAGCTAACGGTATTGGACCACTACAAAATTTGTCCCCTCCTACACATTTGGCTAATTATTCATATGAATGTCTTTGGCCACTAGAGTGCACTGCAAGATAAGAGTTTAACTTGGTGCAGTACTATTTTGTGACCATTGGGGGCACTGTTACTCCACGTAAACTTAGGCTTGCAACCTTTGGCCTAATTTAAAGCTGACCTCTGTATGAACTTCATGGTTACGCAAGCTCATGTGTACCTTCCTGCTCATAAATCTTGCGGACAAGACATTTTTATGGCCTGCACCTGGCCTTGGCTCACTCACTCACGTGGAGCACGTGTAGCTCACGTGTTCGGAAAACCTCTATCTCACAGAATGCCTTCAAAGCCAGCCAGAGCACACGTGATCGGAAAACCCCTACATATGTTTGCTGGGTCAGAAGAAAAGAAAATGTGTCAGAGCAGGTTTGGGTCAAACCAGGTGGCCTTTTACAGTGATGGGGCATGAATCTACATAGATAACTAAAATTATATACGTCACTCTGATTGAGGGATGGGGAGTGTCCTCCTGCGCCGCACCTGTTTCCCATCCTCAATCAAGCCTTCATAAGGACTGTGACTGCCGACACTCCTCGTCGGAGTATTGACCTTGCTACCTTATGCCTTATGCGTTATTCTGACCTCGTGTGAATTTGTTATACCTATAGCCTCATCACTTGTTTCCAGTTAGTTTCGTGAGTCCTTTTGATTCATAGTTTTCTGTTATTTCCTCAGCTTTTGCTAGAGTGTTTGTTATCTTCGCATTGAGCCCTTTTTGCTCCGTAGTTTTATGTTTCCTCAACTTGACGCCTGAGTGTTTGATATCCACGTGTTTTCTACGTCGCCTTTAGTTATCCGCTTTTTGCGTTTTGTGTTTTGGTTTTGTTTATTCGCGTAGTGCGGTTTTTGTAGCCCTCGGGTATATTTTTGTTACCATCTCACCTTGCAGCTTGTGCAAGCGTCTTTGTTAACTGTATTTTTTTCTTTCCTGGCTTCGTCCAGCATTTTTTGTTCTAGTACTTGTTAAATAAATTTGTTGTATTGTCTCTCTGTGTTCTGTGTTTTTGGGATCTGTCATCCGGTCCTACCGGAAACCCTAACACCTGTCCACTGCTCCATTTCTTGTCCGAAACTCAACTGGCCACGCCGACGCGCGGTGCGCTGTTCTAAAAATAGTAGTTTGGGGGTAATTGTGAACATCCCTATTGCATGAAGCATCCTTAGAGATGGATCATGTCGATCCCATTGCAAATGCTCTTGTTATACGACGGGAACTTGAAATATTTCTCTCACTGAATTTCTGCTCCACTTCACTTAACAGCTCAGACACAAATCATGCTCAAATTGAATTATTGGTCCATTTTCAAGTGTTGATTTCCACAATATTTTTGTGTATTTTTTGTGTTCCTCCTGTGTTTGTAAAGAAAATACAAACAAAGAAGCGGAGTATCTTCTGAACGTATCGTAAACTGGTACACACAGAAGGAATATACAAAATTTAAGATTTTTTAGATTTGGCAGACCCCACACATCAAGATTTTTTGTAATTTTTTTAAGGGCATTGAACAGTTTTGGTTGTATTGTGTGTGGAGTGCTCAGATAATCAGCAACACAGACAAACACACCCCCCCACACACGCACATGCCCATGCACAAATATTCTATTCCACCAACAGAATCCAGTCATCTGCGGGAAAGCTTTCTCATGATCATGTGACTTCACATACACAAAGACGACCAGGCACTTCCAGGCATGTGCTGATGGTTGCAAAATGTTTCCGAAGAGGACCGAAGAAGGAAGTGGAGGCACAGCCAGTGGTAAAAAGTAACCTTTAGGTTTCAAAAGGTTCCTTCAGAAAGAAATGTATATTCCTTACTCATTTGCATGCACAATTGCAAGCTGGTAATGTCTACAATGAAATAAGTGCTTTGAAAATGCTTCGGAAAATAATTCCTGCCACCTAAGGGAACCCACGTTTTGACGTTCTTGGTCGGGAAGGGGTTACCTTGTGACAAAAACAGCCCAATTCTCTTTAGGTATGTACGTGGCTTTAGACACAGTACAGCTTTCCCTCTTTTTCTCCAGAAATTTAGAGAGCTAGATGAGTGACTGTGCTACATAACTGTTTTATGCCATAGGACTGTTGGGGACCTCTGCGTCTTGCCGAAGGGCATCTCAGCAGGGCTTTGAAAGTGAACCGTCCTTTCTCTAGCAGTCCCAAGGTTTAATTCAAGGCACTTCTTCCTAAGCGCGATAGCTACTTACAGTTTTGCCGTAAGCAACTTTTCATATCAAAACATTTTCTATTAAAATCGACCCCTCCTTTTGTTTTTATATTAGTCGCTCTCGTGCTATATAAATAAAGATGACTTGACTTGATTGAAACATACTTTTAAGGGTCAGACACAGCCAGTGGTAAAGTCAACCTTTAGGTTTCAAAAGGTTCCTTCAGAAAGAAATGTATGCCCCTTACTCATTTGCAACAAACAGATTGTAAAGAACTCTGAAAAACATCTATCTTGTTTATTATTATTTTTTACATAGACCACTTTTGCTACGTTCTCACCAAATCCGAAAAGGCGAACTGGAACGCTTCATTCGCGAGCGTTTCACCGCGTAGAGTGTTTATGGAACGATTGCCACTCATTCGCGCTTTCGTGCACAGCAGAGCGGAGGAGGCGTGTCCCTTGGTGAACAAGGAAGTGGAGCACCTTTAGCGAGTCAACAAAAAGTGGCCGCCGCCAACTACTTCCACTTCTTTCCTGGGACAAAACAGCTGTGGCACTATTTTCTCCTCTTTTGAGGTACGTGATAGCACTTTCGTTTTTTGTAGTGGCAATCTGGCGGCCGGCATTTGTGCTAAAAATAGCTTTGGCATCAATAATAAGCACTGCTGCTAACTCGGTACAGTTCAAAAGCAAGTAAACAGACTTACCAGCACTTTCTTGATCATCATTCTGTCACGGCTGGCCATGTTTTTGCGCTCGGGGTGACTATAGCGAGGACGCTGTGTGTGACGTTGCCCATACTCGAAGCCGATTGGCTGACGCGAAACGCGAAAAAAGTTCAATTTTTTTAACTTCGACAAATATGCGAATGTGCGGATTTTCGTCGCGAATGTGCAGATTTTCGTTGCCACGCACCGCGAAACGCGTCCTCCGCGCCGCCCCACGCACTTTCGTTCCGTTGCGCGTGAACTCCATTGACTACAATGCAAACGCGCCGCCGAATCGCCATCCCTCGCTTTTGGTGAGAACGCAGCATAAGGCATGTTATGTTGACCAAGACTATTGTAGCCTGACAATCCACACCACATTCTAGAAAGAAAGAAAGAAAGAAAAAAAGAAAGAAAGAAAGAAAGAAAGAAAGAAAGAAAGAAAGAAAGAAGGCTTCCGTTGACCGCCGTTCGGCTCCGTTCAAAACGAACTGTGCAATCAAATTTGTTAATTTGCTGTGATGTATTCTTCATGAGTAACAGCACTCTTCGGCAGCGAGAGCCCATCCTCATATAACATTCAAAATGGCGCATGGAATGGACGGAAGGACGGACAGACTTATTTGAAAAGATGTGTACCAAGACCACGGACTCACATACCCCCCCTAGCAAAAAGTATGGAATCACCAGTCTTGGACGAGCACTCACTCAGACGTTTTATTCTGGAGCTCAAACTCAGATAAAAAGCATGAAACAGTCGTAAGGTCATTCCAAAGTGCAACATCTTGGCTTTCAGAAACACTAAATGAAATGAAGAAAAAACATTGTGCTGGTCATAATGTATGAATGACTAAAAATGCCACTTAATCACCGTCGCGAAAAGTGAAGTAATCGCCGGCCATTTTATGTTGCCACACAAAACATCAAAAGGAAAAAAATAATAATAATTCCTTCTTTATTTCCTTCTGCCAGGAGGTGGCAATACCACTACAATGAAAAATATGTTCGTACACGTCTCCAAACCTGGACTGTCATCAAATATGTAACATTTTCAGAAGATGGGATCATCTGGGTCAAGTTACAGCGACTTTTGTCACAGTGAATCATCAGAATTCAGGCTCCGGCCTTCCTGGGTGGAGTTTGCATGTTCTCCCCGTGCCTGCGTGGGTCTTTAACGGTTACTCCGGTCTCCTCCCACATTCCAAAGACATGCATGGCAGGTTAATTGGACATTCTGAATTGTTGCTAGATGTGCTTGTGAGTGTGGATGGTTGTTTTTCTGTGTGTGCCCTGTGATTGGCTGGCAACCAATTCAGGGTGCACCCCGCCTAACTGCCCGAAGCCAGCTGAGATAGGCTCCAGCACCCATGCGGCCCTTGTGAGTAAGCGATTAAGAAAATGGATGTTTGATTTTTGTTTCACTGTTTTTTTGTTGTTGTTTTTCTTTTGTTTTTTTTTAACAAACCTTGAGTTTAAGTTGTGTATAAAATGGCATCTAGGTCAATTCTGTGTTGAAGTTGCATTGTAGCATTGCTTGTAAAATTACGAATATTTGATACTTGTAGGTTGAGTTTGGAGGCTGGATTAACATGTCGAGTCCTATACATTTTAATACTTCACCAAATCAACTTGTGGGCTGGGTTAAACCTCTTTATGGGACTTATCTGGCCGGCGAGCTGCACATTTGACAGCCCTGATTTAAAGGCTGTGCCCTGGGATAGGCTCCAGCACCACACAACACTCAACAATGAAAATGGATGAATGTAATTCGAGGTCATTAAATCTCTTCACAATTTTTCACAAGATAATTGCAGCAGCAAGTGAAGTATCTGTAATTGTTTTAAATCATGGAAATATGTACTTTCATGCATAAGGATTTTAAGTACTCACACAGTAAGAATATTCAAGATCAAGATTGATAATTGTATTTGATCAAACTGTGATGTGACGAGAAACCCATGCCCCTAGTTTCCTGCTGTGAATCATTGCATATGCAGTATGCATTAAAATACACCGTATAGTAAAACATTATGTTGTAATGTATTTTTATTGTTTTATTTTTTTTTATAAATCTAACCAATACAAAAGAGGCTGTACATTTGCCTTCCTGCTCTCCAAATGTAATCATGCCAGGATTTCCGTGGAACTGTGTTCCTTGACAGGCAATTTCCACATTGAAGATGACAATGACGGATGAAAATTGTTAGGGTATAACGAGCATGTTCATGCACAAGTAACCTAAAGCTCATCTCTGAAACATATATGCAAGTATGGGCTAAATGTGCGAATCTCGAATGATGTTTAAACCTGTTCTCCAGGAACTAATGCCTTCAACACATTCTGGGTCTACCCCAGTGACACCTAGAAAACAAACCTGCCCATGTTTATGATCTAATTATTTTTCTCATTTCCTAAAGCTCATTAAATCAGTACTCAATATGTTTTTTCTTAAGTGAAGCACTGTTTGTCCAACCATATGGGGGCAAGCAGCAGCATGTGCCCTGAGAATAGCGAGGCTGTATATATCAGTAAAATGACCTTTATTGACCTTTGTCCATGTTGTGAAATAAAGTTGTGTAATTGAAACACCACTTAAATAAACAGAAAGAAATAAGACAACACAATGGTCAGTGGTTAGCGCGTCTATCTCTGAGTCGCGAGGCCCTGTGCTTGCCTGGGTTTTCTCTATGTACTCCCACTCTCCCCTGCTTTCCCAAACCATTTTACAAAGTAGCAAACAAACCATGAGGACCACCTGGACAAGACATGAGTTCCAAAGGGGTCACAAGGGACAGAGCTGACGAGAACTGGTGGACACAAAACTCGACTGAGACATAAGAAACAATCCATAAGGAAATAAGACCATTACATGACGCAAAACTAAATATCTAAAAAAACACGCACACACACACACACGCACACACAAATCATGACACTTGTGGCTTTCCACAATGTCAACACAATCCAAAAGTCTTTCTATGTGGCCCATCCCGATAATCCTTCCCAGAAGTGGAAGGGAAGGATTACTTTAAAAATGTATTCCAATACTGTTATGTTGGATCCCAAAAACGCAGACACAAATAATAGCTTTGACAATTATTTATTTGTACAACAAAATTTGAACTGCAGGTGAGGCAACAATCAAGACGCATCCGCACTAACAGTGACATGACAAAGAGAACGAAGGCCAGGGGTGTATTTCACAAAGCAGCTTTAGTGAGAAACATGGGTAAAGAAACCCTGAAAAGTGGTAAGCATGTTTCAGAAAGGCAGGTAACTGAAACCAAAGGATAAGAGGGAACTCTAGCCTGTTTCATAAAAAGAGGTCATTTAAGCTCTCGGTCAGTTACTGTAGTAACATGGTCCATGAACCTAACCTGGTCGGTAGCAGGTTTGTCACAATGAACCTCAAGTTTTTCCCCGCCTCCTTTCAGCCACACACGACAATTCATTTCCTCATTCATTCAGTCCGCTGCGGCGACTTTTTGCGTAAATACGCCTGCAGTCTATAGAGTAAAGTCCACTTTTGTCACCAACATGGCATGTCCTTTTGACAATGAACCTATTAATGAAGGTGCCGCAATACTGCAGAGGGAATTAAATATTCGTTGCGAGAATGTTATCAGACCGCCTATATATGCTGGCAGATCCGCACAGTTACCTTATTGAGCGATACTGTTTCACATCACAGTCCATCTTGTACATGCACAACTTAACAGATGTTCGGCAAATCTTGCACACACTTGTAGTTTTCTCTTCGTCGCTCTTGTAAAAACCGAACCAAGTGTTCGTCTTCTGGGCTCTGGGTGGAGGGGCGGGGCCGTTGGTTGCCTTCGGTGCTGGTTGGTGTCGGTTCGCTTCCCCGCCTGGGCGACCATGTAAGTTTGTGTGTGTGTTTGTGTGAGTGAGTAAAAATAAATAAATAAATAAATAAAAAGTCTTCGTCTTCTGCAGCAGATATAATGTGCGCGAGTCAGCAGCGTAGCGTTTGACCGAAGTAGCAAACAGGCGCTGATGTGGAGGTGTGGAACCGTCACTTGCCTTAGGTGCCGGTTGGCGTGGGACGGGTTTGCTTTGCCGCCTGGGAGACCATGTAGGTTTGTGAGTGAGTGAGTGAGTGAGTGAGTGAGTGAGTGAGTGAGCGAGCGAGCGAGCGAGTGAGTGGGGGGAAAAAAAACAGTTGGTGACGTGTAAAATGCCTGCCCGTCTGTTGCGGGGTCCTGTGCGCCTTCTGATGACGTCACATACCGCAGCTTCACTGTAGTAGCTGTAGTAGCATGACATCATCAGCAAGCGCGCCAGCCACCAAACGAAGGACCCCAAAACAATGAGCGGAAGCAGATGTGAGCAGCTTAAGGGAGAGGATGTGTATTTATTTATAAGCACCTCGATTTCACGATTTAGCTAATTTCCACATCGTGGCACTTTAAATTGACAAATTAATTGAATTAATTCGATTTATTGCCCAGCCCTAATTTCATATTAAATCAAGTGCGCTTCTCCCTCGCAGGATCTAAATGTGCACAAATCACCCAGGAACACTGCGACACTGGGAGGTGGACTTGCTAACCAGTCAACCAAATAGCCACCTCTAATTACTACTACTACTACTACTACTACTACTATTATCATCATTATTATTATTATTATTATTATGGCCCTTGGCCCCTCACACACAGGACACTCCGACTCTCAAAGACTTTCTTTTGGGATTACTCACACAACAGATTCAAATGAACTTCTGCAAAAAGCTCCAACTACGACTGTGGTTTGGAATATAGAAGAGTTATAGCACATTGATACTTCACATTCATGGTATGGAGAAAAAAATCCCCCCTAGGTGCCATGTGGAAAAAGTACTCCATGCACATCTAAATCAGAACAATGTGGACTTATCAGATCCGTTTAACAATGCCACCCGACTTCACCACCAAGTAATCAGTGGATAGCGTCCTTCCACACTCCATCTGAATCTCAAGGATGGCCACTTAATCACTGATATGTCTACTAAGTAAGTGGTTGATGCTTGTATTTCTTGAAGACACACCACCGACTGATACACTGCAACACTACACAAGATTTTTCAGTCCATGTCCAAACAGTCTATTTGTTCTTTCACACCTACAACGTACTACAGTTTGTGCGCTGTCACGTCCGATTTACATTATCACTGGAGGAGTATACCGCATACGGTGTCCACATTGTAACGTACAGGGCGTGTTTGTTTCGAAATATTTCCACTCGAGCCCGGTTCCAAAAGTGATCGGTTTCAGGCTCTGAAACCGCGCCGCCGTGTGGACGAACTGCCCAAACTTGAAAAATTGAAACGGGCTTTCGTGTGGACGGGGCTTTAGTCTCCTGTCTTTTGTTCAGCCTTTGTCTGTCCATTGTTTGTGTGTTTGCTGTTGGAGTCGCTGTTGATGCGCTGTTGTTTCCCCACGTCTTGCCAAGTCACTTAATTTTTGAACTGTGTTGTTTTTGTTGCCAGTCAATTTCATGTTCAGCACCTAGTTTTTGTTCAATAAAAGAAAAGCCTCAACCTCGCCCCAAACCTTAACACAGGGATTCTCTAACCCTGCCAGTATGAATGCAAACACATGCAAATAAACACACATACTTTACATTGCATGTCAAGTCAATAATCTTGGCGTTTATAAGATCCAGAAGTTATTTTGTGTTGGAAAGTGGATTTTTTAAAAAAAACACAAAAAAAACAGAGCCAGCTGAGATAGGCGCCAGCATCCCCCGCGACCCTTGAGAGGAATACGCGGTCAAGGAAATGGATGGATGGATGGAAACGAAAAAAAACAAACCTTTGTAAAAAGTGTCAATTGCGGGGCTTCAGGAAAACATTTTGTCACTGTCCAGAGACAGCAAATATTTCAACCCAGCTCTTCCAGTTTACTCCCATAATTGGCTCTCTGTATAGAGCAAAAGTGGACATATCTCAGGGTTTCCCTCCATCAGTGTGACGGCTAATAATTAGAGGAAAGAAACAGTCTGTTCCTTCAATTAAATAAGTGCAACAAAACAATGGACTGCCTTCTTTTTGTGAAGCAGGATAGGGAGTGCACTCTCAACCCCTTTCACAAATAAGACACTGTGCAGCGAGCACAGTTGAGTGTTTGAGATTGATCCATTAATTTGGGGGGAGAATGCCTGCCCAATTTTAATTTATTTTAGCCTCTTTCTGTGTTAAGTAAGACTTTATCAACATTAACACAAATAATAGCACAATAAAATACATTAATTCAAATCAAATGTGCTTTATCCCACCAGCACTCTGAACAAGTGAAAACTCAGAAAGGTATCATTTATATTATGAAATGTATCTGTTTTCATTGATTTAAAAAAAAAAAAAAAAAAAAAAAAAAAAAAACATGTTCACCTTTGCACATGTTGTTGGAAATGATGTGATTTTATCTTCATTTATCAGAATAAATATATTCAACCTTCCATTTTCTACTTCTTATGCTGTTCAGAGCTTACTTTGGACTTTGCACATACTGGAGTGATCGTCAGTCAGTCACAGGGCATATAGAATATAGTGAAACAACCATACACTGTTACAGTACATTCACACCTTCGGGCATTTTCGAGTATCCAATGTGTGTGTATGAAGAAAACTCACACAAGCACAGGGAGAACACACAATCGCCACACTGTGAGGTCAGAGCAGCCATTCGAAACCACAACCTTTGACCTTGAGACGCATGTGAGCTACATGTGCAACCAATATTAGTTTTAATTCTTGAATAGTTTTAATGTTTAGTTTTCTGAATACTCAAAAGTAAAACTTACATCAATGTTTTACATAGGTATTATTGGCCCACATATTTTCAACACTATGATTGGTTCTTGAGGTTCATATGCAGTGTTCCCTCTAAGTTGTGCGCGTGTGCAATCGTGCAGTGCTCTCACCCTCTCAGCCCACAGCAAATGTCCTGCAGCACATTAAAAATATATATCCTAACCTGAGATGTATTTACTGTTTGTATGTTTTAGATTATATTCCTATAAATACATTGAACTTTATTCAGCATATGGTTAACTGAGTCGGAAAGAAAAATGTGACAAAAATCAATCAATCAATAAATAAAAGCTTGAATGCAAGGGGAGCACCCATGTCGTGTCGTGGGACAGAGCGGCTCTGACCAAAATGAATGGGCAACACAAATAGTTTTGAGAATTATGCTTAAAATGACTGGTGTGATTAAAATAAGTACCAAACTAGGGCTGATTCTAATCGGGTCACAAACCTGATATATAAGTGGTTTGAATTTTTTTGTAACAATTTCTGATCTCAGGTTTTGGACAGGTGTGATACTGGTTTGGCCGTCATGTGTATGTCTGATGTTGCCAAGGGCTTCTTACTGTATATAAATGGAAATGGACAAACAGTTGGGTTTACTTTTCACAGCCAGATGGGCTTTGCTTTAACTTCATTGTTCATGGTTCTGACAACATTTTAGGTAGCACTCACAGATGGCTATAGCTTATGAGAAAATTTATAAATGCATTCTACCAATGAAATCTGCATGTAAGCGCTTCTTGCAGAATTATTGGTACAACCATATGCTACACACGGCATTTTCACTGGAGATATAACATGAAAACACTGCGGAAAAATCAATATTTTCAAGTTTGGTGGGCTTAGTGGGTGGCAACGTAAGATGGCCGCCGGTGGCTCCGCTTCTTGCTATGGTCAATAAGTAACATTGTGAGTCAATTCATATATTAGTCCGTGGATGTTGTTCACCGTAGTCCAAGGAACGCTCAAGAAGTTTGTGTGACTGCACAGACACACGGAAAATTCGAGGGAACATTGTTCATGTCTTAGGCCAACACCGTCTGTTGATCTACTCCTCAGTTTTATACAAACCACTGCAATGTGGTTTCACAGTTTGTGTAGTACATGTAGAACTGAGAGATGTGTATGTTGAGCCTGCGTGTATGCATCTATTTGTGGGTATGTGGTCTTTTAGCTTCCACGCATGGCAGAGCAAGGCAATTGAACACCGGCTGTGACAGTCATTCTGTGTCCTTGCGGAGCTCAAATGTCAGCAGAAAAGGCTGGAAACTTAAAGCTATGGGGGAAAAAAACTGTTCAACTGACATTTGGTCAGCTTTTACTTAACAATATTGAAAGCACTTCTTAAAATTGCATGTACTATGTACATATCTCCAGGCAGTTGGATTTACCATTGAGCTTTAAAAGTCCAAAAGTCTATTCAGAAGTAGTGAAATTAACTTTTCACCATGTGAATACTAATAACTGAATGAAGACTCTCATTACAGGGACAGTTGGTGAAATGTTTCTGTGCATTTAATGAACAAACTACAAGTTGGTGTACATTTTCAATGAAGGCTGTCTGACAAACAAACAATTTTAATTTGGCATGAAAATCAATTTTTACATTTTCCTTTCTATCTCAACTGGGATACTTCTTTTTTTTTTTTTTTTTTACGGGGGATTACACACTGAACTGGCCACCTCACCAGCCAATCAAATAGACTAATAAACATTTTTACTCACATTCCTATTTAAAGACAATTTTATCTTAATTAAACACGTTTTTGGAATGTGGGAGAAACCCCAAGCAGGTAAGGGGATAGCATTTATAATTCCACACAGGGAATCCAAAGCCCTGATTTTAACCCACCTTAACAGTGGCCCAGTGATTAATTATCATTCATCCTATTGGAATGCTGCACATATTTGTACATTTTTTTTGCTTGAGGGTAAATCCTTCCAACATGAATGGATTGAACAAGATAAAGCCAAAAAAATGTCAAATATTCAATTAGATTTTATACTGCAACAAAACCATAATAAGGAAAAAAAATAGAAAAAAGTAATATAAGTAATAAGGAAAGAAAAAATAGAAAAAAGTAATACGTTCTTAAGAGCTTAAATAATACAGTATTAAGATCCTGAATATGAACAATTGTAACCTATCATAGTATGTCACTAATATGCAGATCTGGTCCAGTGGCATTTGTGGCAGGCCCACCACAACATGGTTCTTGGTGGCTGACCCAAAAAGGTTTCATGCAAGACCCTGCCACGACATCTGAACTTTGAAGCAAATGTGATTACCCAGTGTGTAGTAGTAGATCGAAGTAAGTAATACATTTTAAATCATTTAATTTTCTCCATGAGTTGGAACCTTATTATGGTCAAGGGATTTGTGTGTCCACATGATCCTAAGTTGTTTGTGGGTTTATGCTCCTGTTATGTTCATCCTGGGCACAGGGGTCCGAGGTGAAGGACAGAGAGAATATTACAAGGCCGCTTCTGTCAAAATTTGATGGATGACATTCTTAATTAGATTAGGGGGGTCATGTGTGGGTCATGACCCCTCCCTAATGAAGATTAATGACCCTTTAATGACTTCCAGATGTCATATAATGAGGGTTAATGACCCTTAATGACTTCCTGATGTCATTTAATGAGGGTTAATGACCCTTAATGACTTCCTGATGTCATTTAATGAAGATTAATGACCCCTAATGACTTCCTGATGTCATTTAATGAAGATTAATGACCCTTAATGACTTCCTGATGTCATTTAATGAAGATTAATGACCCTTTAATGACTTCCAGATGTCATATAATGAGGGTTAATGACCTTTAATGACTTCCAGATGTCATTTAATGAGGGGTAATGACCTTTAATGACTTCCGGATGTCGTTTAATGAGGATGAATGACCTTTAATGACTTCCGGATGTCGTATAATGAAGATGAATGACCTTTAATGACTTCCGGATGTCGTTTAATGAAGATGAATGACCTTTAATGACTTCCAGGTGTTATATAATGAAGATGAATGACCCTTAATGACTTCCTGATGTCATTTAATGAAGATTAATGACCCCTTAATGAAGATGGATGATGTGTAGGTGGTGTTCCTACCTGTTTTTGCAGATATCATGGCTGACCCGGGTTCAAATGCTAATTGTTTGGTTAACTTCCGGATCCGGTGCACGCCCCCCTAGATTGAGTGAATAATGAATAATAATGAGATTGAATGACGTGATCGGAGGGAGTGGTTTAGTATGGGTAAAAAGGATATAACAAGCGCTTCAACAGTCCGATAGAGCTACAGCGAGGATGGCGGGGAAAATCAATGTAATCAGCGAGACAAATGTTTCAGTGCAGATGGGACGCACTGGGACCGACTCGATTTTGGATGCGCCGCGTAAGAAGCAGATGTTTTTGCAACGTATTCAGAAACCCCCCGCAGAGTCTTTGGAGGAAATATGGTCTTTGGATCCATCTGCCTCATGGGGATACCGCTTCCTTTACGAGATGGGTGAGCTGTGTCTGTATTTTAGCATGGACGGTGTTGAAAATACATCACCTAGTGGCTATGGGACTCTAAACTCTAATGACTGGGGTATATTAAATCAACTGGTACCTCGAGTGTTGAAAGAATGTATGAAGTCGTCTGAACCATGGAATGTTTTAACATTTACATGGGTCTCGAGGACAACGCCTACAGGTCGTTGGTTTTTTAAGGTGAAAATTGATTCTAACAACCTGATAGAGACTGGTGATCGCACAAATCAGAATGAACTGTTTTTTACTTTGGAAGCATTTAACACTGAATGTGGTGTTTTTTTGAGGGTTTTGACCCTACCGTTGGCTGAATTGAATGAGAGGATGGATGCGCACTCTGAAAAAATCTCCACCCTCTTTTTGGACAGCCGGCATTGGCGAAACATTGTGGGTGTAAGGAAGGCGTTGACGTTTGAGTAGTCAACGCCCCTATGAACCGCCTACTCTGACGTCATAAGCCAACCCCCCTCAAGGACAGCCCCCCTACCACTTAGACAATGGGAAAATACGCCTCTTTACAACAAATCCCTCCCATATAACCGCCCCTATGTAATATAAGAGCAGGAGTCTCCAGCCGGACTACACTTTGCCTGAAAAAGCCAACGACGACAACGATGCCTCCTACCAGACAGAGTTCCAGACGCCTGGCAACATCGTGGACGCCTCTGGGTGCCCGGAGTGTGGTGCCTCTGGTGGAAGGATCGCGGCTTAAAGTCTCAAAAGGTACGCAGACAGAGAGCTCTGACTTTGAGGAGGGAAAGGACGTTGAGGCAGCCGCGACCCACCTTGAGCGAGAGCAGTTGGACTGTTCTCAGTACCCCGCGACTGCCGACGAGAACACCCCTCCGCCGGAGAACTCTCAAGAAGTGCAGCTGACCGATGAGTACATTGCCTCGCTGGAGTATTCACAACTGCTGATGACTCCTGAGGAACTCAATACCCGGCATGAACACCTACCTCCTCAGCAGCCTCAGGAGTCTCAGCAGCAGCAGCCTCAGCAGCAACTAACCTCTGACGGGGACGTTGTGGAGGGGTGCCCGCCAACAGCCTTGCCTTCACCTACAAACCTTGACAAGGACTGGGACCTTGTCTGGAACGGGCCCCCGGACAGTTGGCTGTGTCGGGATAAGTACAACTGTATAAAACAGACTATAGGACATCTCCTCAATCAAGTTATAGTTAAATACAGTAGAGATGAATGTAATGGCTGTTTAATCAACCATCCCAGCCAGAGGCAGCACCAGTGTCTAGAAATAGACGATGATGAGTATTTTAGGAAACATTATCATCGTGTGATAGCATTGTTGTGCACACCTAAATTCCTCCCCAGCATTCATTACATGTTGAACTTGCTTCATCTGACTACTGACATTAAGAAGGTCAAGACAGCGGCCGAGATTGTCCTGCTAGATCTCGAGCAAGAGAAGAAGATACTCGACAAGCTCGAGCAACTGGACGCCCTTGAAGGCCCCGGATCGCTGTCGAACGACCTCAAGACTCTGCTGGACAAGTACTACAATTCTAAATAGAGACACACGATGGGGAATATCTTCAGAAAATTGTTGTTTCGATATTACGGTTTGTGTAATTGGGCGGACATTCTGGAGAGAACCATTCTACATACTTCTGACCGAGACGGACGAATTGACAAAATGTTGTTGATTATGCAAAAAGTCAGATCATTGTCTCATTCGCTATTTCATGTATCTTGGGATTGTTTTGTCAGACGTGTTGTGAACGAGAGTCATTCGGGTTTGGCCAATACAATTAAAGCCGTTCTGGATGCATGGTGTGATGACGTGGGTGTAGGTCACCTGGTAACAATTTTGACTCTGTTTGTTGATTCTGCAAAATACTGTCTAGAAAATAACTACCCTTTAGACTTACCTGTTGAATTAAAAGAATTTCAAACCGTCGTTGAATTAAAAGTTAGTCCCTATGTCTTATCCCGAGTCCTTGAGTATATTAATTCTTAGTATTGCCTTTTAGTATTATGCATGTAATCATTTTTACTATTGTGTATGATTATACTATGGAAATCATGTAATAAACCAAAAAAACAAAAGAAGTCATGTCTGTGTGAATTTATCAATAAATAATCGTTGCATATATCCTTTAAATTCATTTTCTGATGATGATGGCTGAGAGGAAGTGTATGGAGAAGCTTTACTACGATGCCTCACACCCGGCCAGTTTTGGTGGTGTAGAGCGTTTACACTTAGGTGTACAGGATGTTACGGGTAAAAAAGTAAATCGTGATCGAGTCAGGGGTTTCTTAATCGAGCAAGATGCCTACACCTTACACAAGCCCGCTAGAATCAATTTCCCACGAAACAGGGTTTTTGTCCCAAGGGCGCTGAATCAATTTCAGGCAGACCTCTGCGATATGCAGGCCCTGGCTGGCGTCAACGATGGATTTAAATATTTACTGACCGTCATCGATGTTTTTTCAAAAAAAGCCTACGTACGCATTTTGAAGGATAAGACGGCTCCGCAGGTAGTTAAAGCTTTTGAATCTGTTTTGTCTGAGAGTGGGACGCCTCGAAAAATACAGACCGACGCGGGTAAAGAATTTTTTAACAGACATTTTCAGAACCTGATGAAAAAACACAACATTGTTCATTTTGCTACTGCCAGTGATCTGAAAGCCCAGGTTGTTGAAAGGTTTAATAGAACTTTAAAAACTAGAATGTGGAGATATTTTACGGCCAGAAACACACGCAGGTATATCGACGTCGTACAAGATTTAGTAAGTAGTTATAACGAAAGCTACCATAAAAGTATAAAAATGAAGCCCAATCAAGTTACTGACGGAAATACTCAACAGGTTTTCCAGAATCTATACGGTAATATGCCGATAGAGCAAAGTGGGAAATTAAAAATGCGTTTTAAAACAGGAGATGTGGTGAGGATATCTAAATTAAGAGGAGTGTTTGATAAAAAATACGAGCAGAGCTTTACGGACGAATTGTTTACCATATCTGAATGTCTTCCTCGTTTTCCACCCGTCTACAAACTGAAAGATTATGACGGGGATGTCATAGAAGGATCGTTTTACGAAGGTGAATTACAGAAGGTGAGCGTATCAAAAGACCACACATTCCATATTGAGAAAATCCTTAAAAGGCGCACGGTGAGGGGGCAGAGACAATTCCTCGTTCGTTGGAAGGGATGGCCCTCGAAATTCGATAGCTGGGTCCCCGCTTCTCAGATTGTAGACGTTTAAAAAAGAGTTTCAAATACAACTTGTATCAGAAGCCGGCATGGATCCCTTACACGATGGAGGATTCTACGTTACTCTACCTTCTAACGCTAGTATGGATGTGTATACGGACAACACAATCTCACAGTTCAGAGTGAATTTGGCCCAACACATTGATCTCGAAGGAAGTTGGGAGGTGGCCCTGACTGAGATTTCATACCCTCGTAGTTGGATAAACGTACCCGAAAACCAGACTACTTTCTATATAAAAGATATGACGCTTTCCAAAGCTAAGGATGCAAAGAACTCCGAGACAGCTAGGGGGTCTGATAAAAACGAATTTGTAACCCACACCTTAGATATTACATCCGGGGAATATGAAGATCTTGACAAGCTACGAGAGGCGGTTCTGTATATTATAAAAAATAAAATAGGCAACCAAATTTTACTCCATTACGATGTTAATATGCGGAAATTTCTTTGGATGTCGTCAACCGGTTGTTATAAGATCCGCTTTAATGCACCGTTGGCTTACATACTTGGTATGAAGGAAGGACAATGGTTTACTATAAAACCTAATTGGTTACCTGCCCCGTACCCAGCCGATATAAAGGCGGGTCAATACCATTTATACGTTTATACAGACGTGGTGCAACACCAGACGGTAGGGGATGCCTATGCTCCGTTATTGAGGACTGTTCCGATCGAAGGGAGATACGGGGAGTTTATTTTTAAAACTTTCAACCCTGCTTACTACCTGCCTATTAGTAGGAGACATATTGAAGAAGTAGGAATACAGATTAAGACGGATCAGAATCAGCCGGTTAATTTTAAATACGGAAAGATAATTATTACCCTGCATTTTAAACCGAGGTAAAAAACAATGGTCGTGATGGAGACACACCCTGACCTGTATCGCTTTGTTAATTATTACGAAACCCAAGCAGGAGGGTCGCTTCCGGGTTTTCACGGGGCCCCTGTGCAATATGGGCGAGGTTTGGGCTCCATTTTTTCTAAACTTTTCCGTTTTGTCGTACCTTTAGTCAAAAAAGGTTTTACAGTAGCGAAACCTCACCTGCAGTCGGCGGCTAAAAATATTGCCATGGATGTAGCAGGACGTGCGATGGAAAGAATACAGAGAAGAGAAAAGAATCAAGATGGATCCGGGTTAATGGTTTTGGCTCGAAGACCTTCGAGGAGACCGATAGGTCAGAGACTGGTTACTCATAAAAAGCGTAGGCGTGCAGTCAAAAGGAAATCAGTCTCAAGAAGGAAGCGCCGAAGAAGCAACGCCGACATTTTCTCTTAAACAATCTGACGAAAATGGCTCTTTTACATCACAAGTCGCAAGAATGCACTCTGTCGGAATTAGATTTGTTCTCACCCCCAATGACCCAACTTTCGATAGAACAAAGCCAATACGTCGAAATTTCACCCTTATCAGCTTTGACGGAGCAAGGACCCATTGAATTCTTCATACCGGGGGACGGTTCTAAATATATGGATCTCTCGGACACAATGCTTTACCTGCGTTTGCGAGTAACACACAGAGACGGCTCTCATCTGGGCCCCACCGACCACGTAGGCATCATTAACTATCCGTTAAACACAATCTTTACCCAAGTAGATGTTACATTAGGGGATAGACTCATCTCACAATCAAGCGCTACTCACCCTTACAGAGCTATGATTGAAACATTGTTAAACTTTTCAGAGGATTCTCTCAAAAGCCAATTTAGCACAGCCATGTTCTTCAAAGATACACGAGGGCGGATGGATTCAACATCGCTCACGGGCAACGATGTTAATGAAGGGCTGGTTCACAGAGCCCAATTGATTGAGGGGTCCAGGGAATTTCAACTCCTAGGCCCCATTCACTCGGATATTTTCTTTTGTGAGAGATACCTCTTAAATAACGTGGATCTAAGGCTAAAGCTAACAAGAGCCAGCGATGATTTTTGTTTAATGAGTCCCCCCGACGCTGATTGCTCTCTGAAGATAATAGGAGCCACCCTTTTTGTAAAAAAAGTAGCGGTCGCACCGGCCGTTTCTTTGGGTCACGCAGCGGCTCTCCACAAAGACAACGCGCTGTACCCCCTATCGAGGATCAACGTAAAGACTTACTCTATACCCCAGTTATCGAGGATCTGCCATCAAGACAATCTCTTTTTGGGACATACGCCAAACTATGTGGTTTTAGCACTCGTCAATCACAGCGCTTTTGTGGGGCGGAAGAATTTAAATCCTTTTAACTTTGCCCACCACAATATTGAATACCTAGCCCTAACTCAAGAAGGGCGGCAGATCCCATCTAAGGCGTTTCAACCCCAATTTAACGCAGGAAACGCAGTGCGCGAGTTTCATAACTTGTTTTCCTCGACGGGGAGGTTTTTAAAAGATTTACCTCTAAGTATAGACCACGAAGACTTTCAACAAGGCTATGCTCTGTTTGCCTTTAATCTAAATCCTAGCCAGGACACAGAGGCTTTATCCCCTGTGTCCAGCGGTACACTCAGATTGGAGATGAGATTCAGGACCCCGCTTCCCCATACCGCCACACTTATTGTGTACGCTTGTTACGACTCTATTTTAGAAATTAACTCGAAGAGGGAAGTGTTAATGGACTATTACTGATTACTGACTATTACTACTATTACTAATCGCCAGTTACAACATGAACTGTCAGCGGCCTGCGGCCCTCATTGTGTGTACTACCTGAGCCACAGAGGGTGTGGAGAGTCTTACCAGGATGTGATGGACTGCTACACCGACGATGTAATCAAGAATGATGCTATGGTATCTGCTTTTGTTCGGCGACACCGGTTTTTTACCTGCAAACCATGCGGAGGACAAAAATCATGTTCTTTCAACAAATTTAAAAAATGTCATTGTCTGTAACGGATTATGTTTTTCAAATCATTTATTCAATAAAAGCAATTTAAAAGGCAATACAGAGTGATGTGTTTTTCCTTACATAAAATAAGTGTCATATTTAAAACCCCTCCCACTTTATAGTCGAAGCAGTCCGTTTTCTTTTCTTTTTCCCGTTTGAAGATTCCTTAACAATGGGATTAGGTATATATGAGCCGTTTTTTAGACGTCTCAACTCCTCGCGTGCATGTGGGTTAGAAACCGTTGTTTCGGGTATATTGAGTTCTGAGAGGGTGTGTAGAAACTCGCTCCAACCTCTAGGACCTTGCGATGAAACATTCTTGCCGATGAGATGTTTGAGTAAATCAGTCATGTGGGATCCTCTGACGGGCTTACCTCTGAAGATGAATTCGCTGCGAGGAGTCCAACCTCTTTCGTCGGTAGACAGTTTTCTTAAAACATAATCGGCGTTTTTACGGTAACGAGGAGGGATTGTTTGGACGATGTCGAGCCAGGCTTCATTCTCCAAACCCGTCGCTTCATCTGATGGGGATGTGTTTGATGTCTCAGCAGGTAGAGTCAGGTTGATTGGTCGTCGTTCGTTTTCCCCTTGTTTGAGCAACCCTAAATATCGTTGCATCAAGGATTGGTACTTTTTAATTTTCTCATACTGGTCGAGAGAACTATCTTCTAGGACCTCCTTCATTTTAAAATCCAAATTACGCTCCGCCGTCTCTCGAATGGTTGGTTCCGGCCTGCTTAAACGTTCCAGTTGGTGAGGTGAGACAAGAAACATTTTCTGAGCTGTTCTCAAACTCATGTTGGTTAAAGTTTATTTATTTATTAGACCGCCTAAAAGACTTCCGAGGACAGGGGCGAATGCCCCCAACAAGGGTAAGATAAAACCACCCTTTTGAATCAAGACCGCACGTTTTTTCTTCAGACTTTTTTTCTTATCGGCCAATTCTCTGATCACCTTCTTTTGCTTTTTTAGCCTCTTATACTGCGAAGGACTCAGCGGTATGTGGCCTTTTAAGAGATTTAGAGCAATCTCGCAGAGAGCTTTCACCAAGCTACCGGGACCGCGCAAAAGTATGTCTTTACGTTTCTTGGGCTTGGCGTGAAACAAAGTTTTGAGCAGCGGAGCATTTCTTTTTAAAAGCTTCGACATCTTATTAAGTCTTGGGTATGTAGACGGTAGGCCACTGATGAGCTAGTAAGCCCGTCCTCAGTCTATATTGATCTGGACATGTCGGGGTTAAATCCACTAATAAATACCCGTGAGCGTCTTTGGTAGCGTCTTCAAAGCTTTCCAAAAAATACTTTTTCTTTGAGGGAAATATCTGATTAGCCAAAACACTCGTTTGTAATTTATCACGCGGGTTTTTAAACAACACCATATAATTACTGTTGAGGCTGATTGTCCGGCTGTATTTACCTTGATGAAAAATGTTCTGCGTTAACATGATGACGCTCATATTCCTATGATGTCTATATTGGGTAAAAATTCTTACCACCTCAGGGTGGTCCGACGCCTGAAAGATGACGTCGTCCAGAATAACCAAATGACTTTGACGCGCTGGAAACAAACTTTCATCCTCAAAAGAATCAGGGAGACCTTTCACAAAGTTAATATTTTTATTCAGCTTTTGAAGTTCCTCGTACAGAGGTTGAAAAGAAGTGTAGATCCATACAACACTGTCAGGAAGACTTTTCATAACATGGTTACAATTTTCCAAGATACTTTTTACAAAATATGTTTTTCCACACCCGCTTGGTCCAGATATTAAACAAGAAAAGGGGGGTTGAAGCCTCGGATCAAAATCAACTTGATTTAACTCCATTTCACAAAACACACTAATAACCGAAAGGCAGGGTGCGTCCGTGGGGGATAAGACGTCTCTTGTCATATACTACCCTGAACTTTTTCATGAATGACATGTTTTTTAGGTGAAAACCCTTTTTGTTACGCACGATAGTGTGTTGAGGCGTTTCAATCGTTCTGGTTTGTGTGCCTGATGAGTCAATGTACCCTTCGACTAAATTCTTGATGCTGTCAAAATTGACGCGTTTGCAAGTGTCATGGGTCTGTGTGATACCTTTTACCTTCATTACCGTTTTCATGCTGTTCCTAGTTTGGTAGGCGTAACTTTTAGGACCCGCTGAAACAAACTCCTGAATGCTATCTCCTCCCAACTCGTCAGTCAAATCCCCCAAATAGTCACCTAATTCCAAAGGACTTTCGCCGTCTTTGACTACATAGACGAGGCTGTCCGTGTCGGTGTACAAAACACTCGTCTGCAGTCGCTCCAAATATGCGTACATTTTTAGACGTGCATAAGCCGTGGTCATGCATGCTGCAAAGATGTTAGCGGTTTTGGAGGGGGGGACGTTGCAACGTCGGTGGTAGCTGTACTGCACGATCGACCTTTGATCGTTGAGGAAGTGAAAGGCTTTGATCTCGTACACCCCCGAAAATAACAATTCAAAGAAGCGTTCTGTGCTGCTTACAATCTCTGTTTTATCCAAATTATCACGCTGTCCCAATTTGCCCCAAAAGTTGTTGAGGCATAATTTAGACACCTGCCTCTTACCCGCATTCACATTTATTTTTGAGGGGTCTAGTCTAATACCTTGGTGAGTCTCATAGTTTTCGATGTACTTTTCCCTACCTGCCTGATCAACGACGTAGGAAGGATACCCCGAGGCCTCTTGCTTCCCTTTAAGGAATGTATCGATGTATGCTTTGAAGACGTCGCTACTCGACGAGTCAAAATGCCACACCTCCGTAATTTGTGATACGGTGTAGCCCAGCTCGAGAGCCTTGTTGAATTCAGGCGTAACCCAAACACCGGTTAAGGCTCTCTCGTCATCGTTATGCGAACACGAACTTTCTTGATTGTTAAGTTCTGCGCACGTGCGACAAAGTGTAAACACCAGTTTACCTCTTGCCGTTTTGTAGGGCAGCAGGGGGAAATAGAGGCCTCGTGGAGGGTTGACTTTAGCTCTGATGAACCCGAAATACTTTTGGGGGTCATCGAAATTGTCGTGAATGATGGTAGGATGTCCTAACGGATAGGCACATGTGCTGTTGACAAAAGGATAAAGCGATGTAACATCGACGTACATTACACGTTCACCGGGGGCAGCCGTATAATGTAACACGAAGGCATTCGTTCTCCCTCCAAAAAGAGCTTTACGTGGTATAAGAGGCTCAGGGAATTTTGAATTGCGCAAGAACTCTCTTATATCCGGATTTGACTTTTTTAACCGCAGCCACTCATGCTCCCACATTAACACAAGCTGTACACCGTGCTTGACTTTTAGATCCTGTATTTTCTTCTTAACCCTGTCAAACTTTTCTT
Organism: Festucalex cinctus; assembly: GCF_051991245.1. Lineage (NCBI taxonomy): Eukaryota > Metazoa > Chordata > Actinopteri > Syngnathiformes > Syngnathidae > Festucalex > Festucalex cinctus. The sequence continues at coordinate 37,683,313 of NC_135411.1, forward strand.
GAAACGGTCGTTTACTCATAGGACACTTTTGAGTAGGATCGTAACATTCACGGCATCCGTGATAGAAACATCCGAGATATTCCCATACATATTTTACGCCGTCTATCAAAGCGTACCCGTCTACATAGTACTGCCCGATCTTGACCTCCCCCTTGTTTAAGGCGTGAATAATAGGTATTTTTTGGCTGTGCGCCACCCACATTAGGTATTGGATCGAGTCGCGTGAGAATGATTTGGATTGTTGTATGTAATTATCGGTCGGCGTAATAGCCAATGTTTTAGGTGTTAGGAAATTGTTCCGGAACACCTTCATGCAGGAGGAGGCGATAGTTACAGAATTGAACGGGTCTGTACCAGTCGCATTAAGAAACTCCTCTCTAAATTTCTCACAAGCTGTCGCCAAAATATTCACATCATTTCTGCAGTACATTAGAGCTTCCTGAGCAAAATTGAAGGTTCCCTTACACGCTACCTCGTACCATTCAAAAAACTTTGTACGATGGACCGTCGACATACGCTCTACCCCATAATATTTTGGATCAGGGTAGGGACCGATGTAATTTAAATGGTCTAGAGAGCTAAAGCCATGGGGGAAATACCCTTTAGTTTGATCGATGAAACCTAGAGCTTTAGGCAAGGAGCTGAGGGGCATCGTGAGGAAGGACAAGGAGTCGATGTACCCCAGTTTGTAGTCCGTATCTGAGAAACAAATGACTTTGCTCCCTTGCATAATGACGCTGACATTAACCCCCATGTCTACCATTTTGTTTAGAATGATGTAAGCGTCAAAACCTTTGGCGTTGTGAGCGATTAGTTTAGACTGTTCAAAACGAGGGTTCCTGACATAATCAAGAAATTGTTCGACGCAATCAAGACCCAACCAATGTTTTTCCACCCCCTTTGTCGATTTGGTACACACTAGGTAGGGTTTGTGTTTACCGTCAGCACCTACGAATGTTTCAAAATCGTAGTAAATTATTTGTTTACAAGGCGCTTCCGGTTTTAGAGGCTGCATGTAACACAGATGAGGGTTTCCTCTCGCCTCATCACCGCCCTTAGGTAGAACCTCTCCACATACTGTGCATTTGGCTTGAGGGCATTTATGTTTAACATTCTCCCCCTGTGATTTGACGTAATATTCCACACTGCATTCGCTACATTTTTTGTATTTCTCACAGTTGCTAGTCTCGGATTTTGAGGTCTGTCTGCGTTCTTTGTGTTTAACGAAGCAACTCTCGTTCTGACATATTTTGTTACAATCGTTACAATGAATGGCTTTGAACGGTTGTTGTTTGCAGGTAGGGTCGAGACAGATGTGACAATGCCCCTCACAACTATGTTGTTCTTGGTTTTTATGCCCTTTGTAACATTGTCTGCAAAAGTAGGATTTCCCTATGAACTCCTTAACCGATTTTATTCCATAATAGTGTCCGTCTAATAGCAGTAAGAACACTGAGTCCTCTGATTTGGGGTATTGCGTCTCAAAAAAAGACAGGGGGCGTTCGCAATCCGCTCTATAAGCTATAACGATTTTGCGTTTCACAAGCGTTTCAAATTTGTGTACGTCCCTCAGACTAACGGCAGTCTCACAAGTCAACCCCACGCTTTGCTGTAAATAACGAGCCCTCTGTGTAGCCTGATCAACAGTCAACGATCCGTCAAGCAGGTATGCTAACGATCTAGCAAAGCATAATTTATCATCTTTGTCATACGTTATGTACAAACATCTCTTCTTCTTTTGAACCATTTCATCATTTGTAGTCAAAATTAGTTTGCGTTTGGCACCTCCTCCGCCATTAACATCAAATACAATCTGTACAACAAGTTCTAGACTATTGTCGGCCAGTACCTCTGTATTAGATTGTGCGATGCGATCTAGCAAATTATGGACTGCGTCAGTTACGTCATTCGGGTCATTAACAGCATCTAGGTAACAGTGCTCCCTCACATTTTCACCCACTATTTCTGCTTGGACTATATCACCGCGACTAGTCGATCTGATTACCTCCTGCACAGCTTCATTCAAATTATTGCCAATGTTTGTGTAGAAGGCTGCAAAATCAAGGGGGTCTTCGGGTCTCGTTGTATTTAGACGTCGTCTTATCTCCAAGTTGTTAAAATTCGGACGCCTAACTTGTCCCCCCACCTGTCTGTTTGTGTCTGAAGATTGTTGCAAGGTGGATTGTGTACTGGGGGTTGGTGCTGGGGGATGTTCTGCTTGAATGTGTCGATGTACCCGAGACTGTTGTTGGAGGTCTTGTCTAGCTGGTGTACTACTACCACCAGCTTCTGTCTGTTGCGTTTGATTGTGCGTGTATGGTTGGTATTGAAAGTTTTGTGTATTTGACACAAGTGTCTGCTGGCAATGTGTACTTCTGCTACCTTCTACATGTTGCGTTTGATTGTGTGGGTGTGGCTGGGAATGTTGTGAAAATGATACAGAGGATTGCTGTTGGTCATTTCTATGTATGTCTGGTTCAAGTATGTCCTCAACGGCTTCGCCGTTTGAAGATGACTGGTTAAGACGTGCAAGAGCCCTCTCTAAAGGATTAAAGAAATCAATAAAATCCTCAATGTGTCTTATAGCCACAAACGGATCGCCATCATCGTCGACGATTTCATCAGGCATTTGAAAAGGCTCGATTTGCATAGAGATCTCATCGTTTAAGGCATTTACAATTTCAGCCAAACCTTGACCTACATTATCTAAATCCATGTCACCCCCCTCAGAGTTTTCCATTTCAGATTCGCTTTCAATCGGTGGAAACCCGACGAATTCACCTTCCTCTTCGCCCCTCACGTTTTCACGCCTTAATATCTCTTCTTCTTCTTCTCCTTCTTCTTCTTCGTCAGATATTATTATGACCTCAGGTTGAGCAGTCTCTGGGACCGTCTCGCTCAGTATATCACCACCTATAATCATACAACATTACCGGTTCATTTAAAAAATAGTAATACATAGGTTTTATTTTATTTAAAAAAAGGAAATTTACCGTTCACTCCTGCAGGTAATTCGTCATCCAATTCTTCCTCATCACTCGTAATTACGAAAATCTCCGGCTGTCTAATCCTCTCGTTCACATCCTCATTCAATTCTGTAAATATCCATTAGTAACAGTTAATTTTAAAGCAAGAAAAAGCTCTAAACGTTTCAAAATAAGAAATACTTACGCCGGATTCCTGGCACAACATCGCCATCTTGTGACGCTGAATAATAATACAGTTGAATTTCATCCAACAACGCTTCTAATTCTGTAAAAATTCAAATTTAAAATAAGAAAATACGAACTCATTCACTCATTCAAAAAAAATAAAAAAAAAAATAAAATAAAAAAAACTCTCCTAACTCTATAAAATTAAAATAAATGTAAAACAAAAATACATATTGATACAGACTTATTCCAAAATCTCTCATAACTTAAAAATAAAATAAACGCTATAAGTATAAAAATAAAGGCATGCATCATTCCATTAAATAAATAAATCACTCACTAAGATGCTTGCTTTTCCAGAAGCTTCATTAAGATGTAGGGTTTTTTTTATTTCATAGCAAAAACATTAATAGAAGTGAATATAAGTGCCTCATTTGTATGAGTATATATACATATATAGATAATATCAAGAGTTAATTACCTTGATTCATCTTGGAAGCTCAGAGCCGATACCTCTTGAGAATTTTTCAGAGAAGTGAGTGTGGCATTGCGAAGGCCTCATATTTATACATAGAGGAGGGTGTGCAAAACGCAATTTAAAATCCATACATTTCTATTAGACCCTCAGAAATGACCCTCACAATTAGTTGCGTGTCCGTTCTTCTTCAGCCTAATTTAATTTTATGACCAGCAACCCCTCTGTTCTCACAGGGGGTGAGGAGACCTGCTCACCATTTTCCTTTTGTAAAATTGATACTGATATAAATGTAACCGTCAGAGTACATGCTTATTTTTGTAATATATTTTAGGAAGCGTTGTCTTTCAAACTAACAACATTATAGCCACCGTCTAACCTCACACTTCTTCAGCCGCCCGTCTGTCCTCACACTTCTTTGACCCCCATGCAGCCATACATGCGCGTACGCACACACAAGCACAGACATACATTTGACCTCCCCATGAATCTTTGACTGCATCTGCTTCCCCCCTACTCACAGGAATATTGAACAAAAATGTCAGATAGTAACTATATCAGTAAGGGGAAATTATATAGTTTTATCCGTTTATTTTCAGATTCAACCCCAGCAGTCACGAACGACTCTTACAACATTTTTACATATAATGTATAACTTCATGTTAGAGTTTTTTAATTTCATAATACCAACCAGCGTATCACAGTTTAACCTTACCTTATACTTCTTGTTTTACAACCTCTAAAATACAATCTTTGAGCCGTGTTTGCGCATGCTTTTCCCCCCTTCACCATAATAGAAATGGACCCTAACCCTAACCCTAACCCCAATTATATAGTTTTATCCGTTTATTTTCAGATTCAACCCCAGCAGTCACGAACGACTCTTACAACATTTTTACATATAATGTATAACTTCATGTTAGAGTTTTTTAATTTCATAATACCAACCAGCGTATCACAGTTTAACCTTACCTTATACTTCTTGTTTTACAACCTCTAAAAATACACTCTTTGAGCCGTGTTTGCGCATGCTTTTTCCCCCTTCACCATAATAGAAATGGCTAGTACTTTTCCCCCGGCGGTTTTACCCATACTAAACCACTCCCTCTGATCACGTCATTCAATCTCATTATTATTCATTATTCACTCAATCTAGGGGGGCGTGCACCGGATCCGGAAGTTAACCAAACAATTAGCATTTGAACCCGGGTCAGCCATGATATCTGCAAAAACAGGTAGGAACACCACCTACACATCATCCATCTTCATTAAGGGGTCATTAATCTTCATTAAATGACATCAGGAAGTCATTAAGGGTCATTCATCTTCATTATATAACACCTGGAAGTCATTAAAGGTCATTCATCTTCATTAAACGACATCCGGAAGTCATTAAAGGTCATTCATCTTCATTATACGACATCCGGAAGTCATTAAAGGTCATTCATCCTCATTAAACGACATCCGGAAGTCATTAAAGGTCATTACCCCTCATTAAATGACATCTGGAAGTCATTAAAGGTCATTAACCCTCATTATATGACATCTGGAAGTCATTAAAGGGTCATTAATCTTCATTAAATGACATCAGGAAGTCATTAAGGGTCATTAATCTTCATTAAATGACATCAGGAAGTCATTAGGGGTCATTAATCTTCATTAAATGACATCAGGGAGTCATTAAGGGTCATTAACCCTCATTAAATGACATCAGGAAGTCATTAAGGGTCATTAACCCTCATTATATGACATCTGGAAGTCATTAAAGGGTCATTAATCTTCATTAGGGAGGGGTCATGACCCATACATGACCCCCCTAATCTAATTAAGAATGTCATCCATCAAATTTTGACAGAAGCGGCCTTGTAATATTCTCTCTAAGGACAACATATTAGTGATTCCCTCCCAGGAATTAAAATGCCAAATGGCATGGGATAGGAAGGATTTCCTCAATCTGTCAGTGGAGCAAAGCAGTGAGAGCACTGAAACTGCTCCATTTGCCTGGAGATGTTGCTGTGCAGTGAATGCTGAGGATTGTCCATGATGGACAGAATCCTGTTGAGCATCACAAGCTGTGTTCAGTGACGCAGAAGACTGCCTGCAAGGAGAAAAAAGGACGTCCGGGGTCACTGAGTTGTCACTCAAAAACAATATAGCCAATGAGGGACGTATTCCGCATAAAGCCCGCCCACTAGTGAAGCGTGTGGCAAAGGTCACAATCAAGAAAACTGTTTCGCAATGAAAAAGTCAGGCAGCGCAAACGAAAACCTAAACTTGCTCTGCAAGATGAATCCTCGCGGTATTTGTGAGTTCACAAACTCCAGAAAATACATCTTATACCGCTCCCGTTGATTTCCACCAATCCGAACCACAGAGCGACAATGTGTTTGGTAAAGATGGAGTAGAATGTCCCGCCTTTCCCGAGCAAATCACCGTGGAGCAGTCCCAGATTGATATTGTGGAGAACTCTCGAGTGAATCACGATATAAAAAAAAAACTGTCATTGAAAGCAAAAATAGAAATCAGCGAGAAAGGGGAACAAAAAAAGAGGACAGTAAACAAAAGTAACACAAATATATTCATTGCAAATAATGTTTTACGTTTAAGATTACGTTTTTTTGCTTGAGTTAGATCACAGCTCTCAATGTCTTATTTTATTGTTTGCTACCTTTTGGAATAAATCTGATTCCATACCTTGCGTGTTACTATGAGTCACATAAAAGAAAAAGAAAAAAAACACTGATGGAGTTCATTCTTAATGAGTTGGTGAGGTTTTTCTTATGATGGCAGTTAAACCTTTGATTTTTTTTGAGGCAATTCTTTCCCCAAAATCTTTTGAACTGTCTGACTTAAATGTGGGGTCTGAAGTTTTGACCGTTTCTGTTTGTAAGCAAACAATTCAAAACGGTCTCCTCCCATAGCTCAACCCGTTCTCGCTCAACGTTCACGCCCCTGCCTTTGAACACACTCAGCACAACACCGGTAACTTGCTGTACTGCAGCAGTGGGTGTCTCTGTACATTACTGATCCAAGACTGTGCACATAATTAGCTCCCCTCGCGGCTAGTCGTGTCATGCCTGGTGTGGAGATTCACCTTTTGGCTTAGGTTCACCTATTGCACGGTGTAAAAACAAGGATATAAAAAGTTTGACCCTCGTTCTATATTGCCGAGTTACCCTTGTCAATGTGACTTAGCAGCCTAGCATGTCACTAAATTAGCAAGCTAATATTTTCTTGTTGTCTTGTTTGGCACTTACCTGTCCAATAAAACCCCTAGTTTTCAACCGGGCACTGTTAGCTGTGTTATCACTGAAGAGCTGAAGACGGCACTCCTCGTCAACATTGCGCCTGCCTTCGGTGACGCCCCCCGCTCTGTGATTGGCTGGAGGGGTAAAAATTGACTGTCCAGAAGTGTCCCTCTTATGGCAAAACACAACAAAAAGGCAAAATACAGGCTTGGGGGTTGTGATGGTTGATGACAAAATCACCACCGTACATAAGAGGTGTTGATTGAGAAGGATTTCATGTGTATACATCCAGTGTTTATGAAGTGTTTATTTCTGAGTGAAAACTTAGGACCCTCCCTTTAAGTACTTCATAGTCTGCGTTGGTTTCTGTTGTGGTGTGCATTTCCAGTACGGAAAATATGTATCAATTATTTTTCCTTGCTTTCAACCTGTTTGGGCAATTAGATGTATTGTTTTAAATATCCCAAACAATCAGTGTTGTAGGCATAACGCGTAAGTATTCAATGACTTCTTCTATTGCACAATATAGACGATCTGTAACATTTGGTAGCCCTGCACTGCTTAGCAGACAACCGCCTCGAGGTACTTCAGTTTCTCAAACATTTAGTCATTACTAGGCTTTGAAACTGCTACTGTCAAGTCATAAAACCGGACTATTCACTTATGGAACTCGGCAGAAAACATCGGAGATCGGGAAAATTACACTTTTTTTTTTTTTTTTAAACACACAATCGCTATAGGGACTGGCCAAAAATGACTGTGTTGGTTGTCCATCGACTGAGCAGCACTGAAATATGGGGTTTCATTAGTATGGTTGGCCAATGTGATCATACAACGCATATTCACATTTATATTTTGAAAAGTGCAGTCCGGCGTTTGAAAGGGAAATTCCAAACGCTGTTGGGCGCTTTTCAAAATAAATGCTGATATTCGTTGTATGATCACATCGGCCAACCATCATTTTCCAGGTCTCCTACGTTGACTGCCGAAGCTGAGTGAAGCGTCGGAAGTGAGTCATTCTGTTCAGCTGAACGCTTTGGGGTTCAAATCCTATTGCATTAAGCCGGCCTTAAGCAGATCTTGAAAATGCAGCGCTCTCGTCTCCAAACTCTTTACCTTTGTAGTCTGAATTGGTTCTGTAGCAGGTCTCAAACCTGCCAAAGCATCAGGTGTGGCTCATACAACAGGGGCAAATAGCACTGGGTTTGTTTTGGCTGTATAGGTCGCTTGCACATCGTAATGCATCATGGGAGTTTTTCCTTCGGGCGCCATATTGGGTGTCCGCCGGTTCACAAGGTACACTCGCGAGTTACACGGTAGAGCTTATCAACCTGATGTAATTTTCGCAGTATTTTCACGATTTACCGGAAGATCAAAAACAACGATACAGGCAGAAGGTGTCTCTGTGTGGCGGGATTGATCCTAATTACGTCCTGACCAAGTGTGATTTTTTTTTTGACGGAGAAAGCTTGCTGGCCAAATGTGACTTCTCTGGACATTTTTCCCTACCTCGTGTTGACAACATGCTCCATAACACGCCAACAAATCCCTGGAGGCTTACAATTATTTTGTAAGCGGGTGGATACAGAGTGTAAACTTTAACATCGCATCAGAAGAAACGGTTGCTGTTGCACATAAGTAAACCACATGGTGTTGGTAATTCTGCACACAAAAATGTTGATTTGTTCTCAGGCTTCCTGTTATCATTGTGTTTACATGCACAGCTAGGTTTACCTGATGTGGTTTTTCTAACAATTTTATAACAGGCAAATATGGCAGAGCGTATAAGAATAAAAAGTAACTATGCACAGCCTCCCCGTGGCTTAATTAAATTTAATGCTACCCTTTCACTAGTTACATGTTACTTAATCAACTTATTCTAAATGGTTAAGGTTAACCACTCTCAGAGGACGTATTTTTAGTTTCAGTTTCCAGTACAATAAAACGTGTTCATGGTAACTACTGAGCATACTGACAGCTTTTCTTATGATCTCACGGTTAAGGAGGCTGTCACAACACCCAATTTCTGTCTGGTGCCAGATGGCAACAATTCCCATCACTTGTCACGACAACACCAATAGTATTACCAGGTATGTATGGCTTTACTTTTTGTAGTTTCTTATTTAATTCTATGTTTCATATTTTCATTACAATGTTTGTAATATTTTCAGATTCAGGCACAGATGAGTTTAACTGGACGGACTTCTGCGACTTTGTGGTGTGGACAAAGTGTGATTGAGCGAGTCCACCCAGATCGCTCGTTTTGGCCAGTTGGAAAAGCCAGAGTTTTTTTCCCCCAAAATCCCCTCCTTACCTGAACTGCTCGGGAGAGCATTTACTAGATCAGCAGTGGACTTCCAGTGTTCCTGCTCAGCCGCTGTCACCTACCACTTGCTCATGTACTTCAAAGATGCGGAATAAAGTAGTTTTTTGTGCTGCAGCAGATTGTAAAATCAAATGATATCACTTGAAGTGTGCCAATCTAGACTGCCAAAAGGACAGTGGTTTTGTGACAAGTGTGAAACAAGGATTATTGGGAAAACTGTAACACAGTACTGGTACTTGTCTTACATTAAACAAATTTAAAAGAGAGCAACTTTTTCCTCTGTACATAGCATAATGAAAGTCATTGCGTACCCCATCAACATTACATCATACCGTCATCTCAGGATGGTAGGCACCTGTGCTAAAATAAACTACATTAATTAACAGTTCAATTTTTAACCCTGAAATTACTACATCTAATCATTATTCACTTCATTTTTTGTGCTTTTAGAAATAATAGAGATTTATGCCATTACTTTAAGAGGGACCATATTGCACATTGAGTCAAATCCTGTCATTTGTATTATGTATAGCTTTGTAAACAAACCCAACAATAGAATTTGTATAAACGCTGCCTTTATTAGCGCCAAACAAACAGTCGCATGTTGTCCTCCTCCAATGCTTTGATGCTCGCCTTCGTTTCCATCATGTCATTGGCAATCAAGTCGGTGTGGCATGAGAACCCTAAAGAAAAAAATAAAGAAAAAATCACAAAAAAATACGGTACCAGTAATAGGTTTAATATAGTAAAGTAGTATAGTTTTTTTGTCAGTGTAAAAGAAATGTACACATTTTGTTGCATTTTTTTCATGTATGAACATTGCTACAGGCAAATACTTATTTCTATAAACACTTCCAAATGTCTCTAAAATATAAGGTGCGTGTACACACACAAACAAACACATACATTCACTCATGCATACAATATATCATGTAATGAATTCTGAGTGGCATACCAGAGTCAATGATGTCAGCAGTACTTGAGGGTACAGGTTACTGGAGCCATCTGGCTGCATAACTGCAACAATCTCTGCCACTTCGAGTCGTCTTTTCTTTGCTTGTCTCTCCTGTGCACGTTCATATCTTGGCACCGACTGGGCTGAGACATAGATGTTGTAACTTGGGACCCAACTTTAATGTTGGAGCCCAGTCGGGATGATTGGACAGAAAAACGGGCGCAGGGCGACCTGTTAAAATAAACAAATATATAAACAAATAAAATATGGAAAGACTGGTTATTTTACCGCAGTAGGGTGGCCGTGAATAAGTTCTTTAGCATGATGTGTAGGCTACCGGGGGTCTGTTTTCTTGCATCACCCCCGGGGGTCTGTTTTCTTGCATCAGCCCCTTCTGTCTCTTTTTTTTCCAAGTTTACATTTTGCCACCAAAAAACATGTTATCGGCATTAAAAGCCCAAGACTAATCAATCCAATTTCAGCAGTAAACACTTTGCACTGGCACTACTTAGGTGAAAATGTTCGATGTTAGCTTTCGGCTAACGTCCGCTAGCCAGCTTGTACTACCGAACTTGCTTGCTCATGAATCCAAAACATAAGCAACTTGCCCATATATGGGCGGTCGAAACGTTATTAATCCTCATGCATTAAATAAAGGTAAACAAGCTTACCGCTCACAAAGTGATCGCTGCACACACGAGCCCAAAGTAACGACTTCCCTCCGGAGTCCGCACTCCTCTGTCTCCAGGCCCTGGTTCCTAGTTATTTTCGGAATTCGGAAAAAAGACCGACCATTTTCCCCCTTGGCTTTGTTCGAACAGCCAACGATGCAGCAACAATGTACCATTTTAAACGCAGAAAACAAACGTGATAGATACGTGTTAGACCGAATCGCTACGTAAATGGAGGCCACCCAGCATGGCGACGACGAGAAATCCGAGGCGGAAGTGACGACATGTGCAAGCGACCTATAGATGAATTACAGTAATATATCAACTATAGCCTTTATTTGACCTGAGTTAAAATGTAAAAAAATATATGTGTATTAGTATAGGTAAAGAGTGGGTCGGGGAAAGAAAAGAAAGACAGCAGGATCAATGGTCCACATCCCCTGCCTCTTCCCTCACCCCATCTCCAGTCCCATTTCTACACCTCAATTCCAACACACACACACACACACACGTATCCACACCCCCACTTCCCCTTGAGTTGAACGAGCTACTATTGATTGAATCTGAGGAGGTGAAGAGGAGAGTACTGTTCAGAGCATAGGGAATAGACTACCCTCAGCGCTCACCTAATAGATACTATATGTGTCTGTTTGCACATATGTGTGAAAAGACTGATTCGTCTTGTGCCTGCTGGAATGCTGTCATTTTACAGGCTCCATTGACTGAAGCACAGCGTGGAAACACTTCAAGCTTGATGATAGGGCCAATAGCAGGTGTTGTGCTGAATGAAACCCTTTATATACGACGTGGTAAGATTTGTGTTTATTTTAGAATTTAGTGTGACATGCTTAAGACATATTGTACATTTGGTTGGCAGCTGTCAGCTAATGTAGTCTTTAGGCTAAACTGAAATACAAAAAAAAAAAAAAAAAGACATGCAATGTTCGACCCGAAGGATTGGTTTGCATATAATACATATTCCAAGATGGATTTGGAAGAGGTCATAGTCTAATGAAACCAAGGTTGAATCTTTTGCCCCAAAGTCCAAATTGAATGTTTGGCACAAACACCTTTAGGGCTGTCACTAACAACTTTTTTTTTAAATCGACTCAACTTCTCATATTTTTAACAACTAATCGACTTTATATTATTATTATTATTATATATATATATATATATATATATATATATATATATATATATATATATATATATATATATATATATATAATTATTATTATTATTATTATTATTATTATTATTATTTATTTATTTATTATTTATTTATTTTTTAGATTTGAGGCCACAAATGTTGAATTGAGTGGATAATCTGGATATAAAACCCATTGTTCCTTATATTTCCTGTACATTAATAGATAATAGTCAATTTAGTCCAACTGCGGCGCGCCCGCACGCAGCCACGCACGCGCGCAAGCACATATACACTCCTTCATGCCCTTCCCTTCATTTCAGTGTTGTATGGTCATTAATAACTACAAACTTCTGAATGACTAAATATTTATACTAATACATTTGAAGGAAAATTAAATGAAAAAAGTGAAACACCCAAAACACACTGATTGAATTACATTTCCCACCGATATTTTGCATAACATTGTCTCATGCTATTTAATTCATTTTGTATTTAATTTCATATGTGCATATTAATGTTGTTGCTATAACTGCTCTTTCAGATATTTCTTATATCGTATCAAATCAAGATCAACAAATGCAAGTCATCCCTCCAGTCACAACTAAATCTTTTTGACATTTTTATGAAGCACCGCCCCACATCACAAGCAGCTGCTCTCAAATTGAATATTGATTCTAATGATCTCTTCTTTGGAGCTGCAACCGCTTGAATCTTAATAAAGCTGAAAGAAATGCAGCCCACCCTCACTTTCCTCCCCAAAAACATATATGCAGACCTCTTGGGAAATTCTTTGGTAAGCTGCTGGATTTGTTGAGTTCTTCATTCATGAAACAGTCCTATAGCATGAATAATTTTGCTTTACAGTCATTTCAGGCCAGCCTTAAATGTTATGCTGGGGCTTTAATCGCTATGATATATCACCCAATGAAGTACACCCTATTAGATTTCTGCAAACAAAAAGGACATCACTTGAAAATATATCAACTTCCCATTTAGACAACTAACTTTTAGGCTTTTGTTTATACATATTTGTTTAACAAGCATGTGAGCGAAACAGCCCAGACTTGGTACTCCTATATCATCCTTGGCTTTCTTCATATTTCACGCATTGTCCCGCAAAATTACGCGCTCCCGTTCCTTCTTTAATCCCCAAGTGATGAGCATCCTTTCTATCGCCTCTTTCACGTGCTCCGCCATATTCGATGCACGAAAGTGCTGCGCATGCCAAGTTACACGCTGTAAAGCAGCGGTGTCAAACTCATGTTAGCTCAGGGGCCGCACGGAGGAAAATATATTACCAAGTGCGCTGCATCGGTAAAATAACAGTGTAGTAAAGGCTCAGGCTCATATTGAATCTAGTTCACGCGCACGCGTAGATGTCTCACGTTGTGATGCGTCACATAGTGATTTTCCTGTTGCGGTTCGCGTCAGTTGCGATCGAGTTAAGCTAGTTGAAGCCAGTTTACTTTAGAAATTACATTTACTCACCCCATTGATGGTCCTTTACGCCCTGAGTTGATGACAACAAAGTAAGTGCTCGCGTTGTGCCTTTAGACTCTGAGCCTGCCGCAGTCTGAGTGCTTGTGAGCCAACTAGCCACATTAGCCCGCTAGCATCGTGTCGCCGTCACTCGCGGTCATTAATATGTGAATATATGCGTATGCTGTATGGTATTTGCATATTGTAGTGTCCCGTAAAGTGACGAGCGTCGCTCCTCCTCGCTGCGTTATTGTAGGAGGGGCGGATTTATGTTAAATGTATGTAGCCTTCTCATGCCGTCACTAAGTGCAGTTAATTTGACGACCAAGAGATGGCGTACCTACACTGCGTTCCTTTGGTACTTTGTATTGTTGAAAGGTTGTATGTTTTGGTGCTGCCAGTATTCAGACATTACTTTAGTAATTAACTTAGTGATATATGTGAGCTTTGGTTTATTTGTAATAATATTGTGAGTTAAGATTAATTATATTTTTCTGTTTGTTTTGCAGACTCAATTATAAGTCTAGTCAAGTTCCTTTAAGCCAATTTCAATTCATGTCTCCAACGTCCTGTCAACCAGTGTATATTTCTGGCGATCACCCCATCAGTAAAGGCTACTGAATTACATCCTGGGGTCCTGTCTCTTCCTGCCTGTGCTCTGACCGGCACGCCGTCGTGTTTCCAATTAGCCACATAACGAACCAACCCCTTCCTATCAGCTCCACTACAAACAGTATATAACTTAGAAACAATTGCCATCTATTATACGCAGATTTTCGCTATTTGTGTGCCAGCCCTAAATTACGGAGTTCAACTGTAATCATATTGTTCCACAAAAATAATACAAATGCAAATGGAATGCGGCAACACTGAGTACTGGACGTGTTAAATCTACCTGTTTTGCATATATATTTTTCCCAGAACGCATTGCGTGGCGCAGTTAATGACATTATAAGGATGGTAATCCTTGTTATATCTATTTGTGTTACCAGTAATTGAATTCGTGTCGTATTTAACATGTATGTCAGTCCATGATTAATAATAATAATAATAATAATAATAATAATAATAATAAAACAAACTAACTTTAAGTTGTGTGTAAAATAATGACATCAAGGATGATTCCCCCATACAAGTTGCATTGCTCATCTGAGGACTGCTTGTGAAATTGCAAATCTCATATATTTGGATTGTGACCGGCTGATTAATTAGTCCGACATTACAATTTTTGTTTTTTGTTTTTTTTTTAACTTTACAAAATCATCTCGTGGGGCGGATTAAACCCCTTTACAGGCCTGATCCGGCCCGCGGGCCTTATGTTTGACACCCTTGCTGTAAAGTAATACTAGCGTCAACCCATTGCGCTGTCTGACTGAGAAGTGACATTGGGCACACGGACAAACTGCAAATGTCTGTCGGAAACTCCATGGCAAGCATGTCTCATAAAACAACGAGGAGGTGGTCAAATACCTCCTTGTCAAGACTAGGGATGTAACGATATGGGCAATATCGTGATATTAAAACTGCCACAATATCGTCGTCGTCATGTTCACAATATTTAAAAGGAACACATCTGTTAAAAAAAAGTCAGGTTGATTTCCATTTTTGCAGTTCTAGCACCCCCTAGTGGCTAGTTTATTAGTGCAATTTAATTTTCATTAGGGATGTTTTGTCCTTCTATGTTTAAAATATATGCTAATTGTCAGATGAAGGGGAACCTAATTTGCTTGTGAAGCGATCAATGTGTGCTTGCATTAGCAACTAAGTGCCTCAATGTTGTTATAAGCAATTGTAGGTTGTTTATATGCATTGATGTTATGTACAAAAGCATAATAATGTGTTGTTGTTGTTTTTTTTTAGTATAAGCTCTCTTTTTTTAGAATATTGTGATCTTTTCTAAATATCGCCAACGCCCCCACAATATCGTGATAATTTTCGTATCGTGACCTTCATATCGTGACAATATCATATCGTGATGTTTGGATATCGTTACTTCCCTAGACAAGACCCGGAAGAACTTTGTCGCAGAAATAGTGATGAGAAGGTATCTCATACCGTGGCTACAGTTGATACAAGTTGCAACAGCGAAAGCCAACGCTTTCCACAACGGACAAAGGTTGGTCTTCCAACGCGATGAATTGAGCTATAATGGATGTGATTTTCTCGTCTTTTTCACTATCCTTGGGCATTTTTTCTTTGTTCTGCAGTCTGTGTCAGCGTCGGTTGGCTCAGTGTCGTCTTTACTATTGCGTGGCTGCAGTAAACTCAGCATGTAGTGCTGGTTTCTGTATTTCAGGTGGCGTCTGAAATTTGTTGTATTCAACGCACCCTTGTTCTTTCCGCCAAGTGAAATACTCAACTTGCATACATTACAAGTTGCCGTTAGACTGATGCAGCTTTCCAAGTCAAAATATTTCCACACTGCTACATGAAGCTAGGTTTCGGCCACACCTACCAAAACTTTCCCCGCTGGCTTTGTTTACTTCCATGTTGAAAGCTGTGTAGCAATGTCGCATAGTGTGTCAACCCTCAACATCCGCCCTCTCATTCGTGAAAAAAATCACATAACACTCTTCTCCAAGTTCCACCATCTCTTATCCTTTGCATGAGGTTCTCCATTTTCCATGCCACTGTTCAATGGGAACTCTGGCAGATAGAGAAAGAGTGGTGGATGCAGAAGGCCATAGAGGTCCAGGGCTACACTGAAGCGAATCCACACCAACCAGCACCGAAGGCAAGTGACGGTTCCACTCGTCCACCCAGAGCTCAAAAAGAGCTTGTTTGCAACATGGACTTGGCTGATCGCTCATACGCTGCTGCCACCTGCTGGTCGTTTTCGAAACATGGAACCTAATAACTACCATTGCTTGAAGCCACGTGTGCACGTGTTTGGGAGTGAAATATAAAGTATTAAACGTTTTTGGGTTTGAACGTGAATTGCTAATTAAAATCGTCAAACAAAAACGCCATTGTGAAGATATTTTGTGTCAAATTATTACATAGAGCAGGTTTAAATAATTATACAGCAAAATTCGAACTCAGCACTTGCGTGTCTCTGAAATGCACCTGCTCAAGTACTTACCAGGTGAGCTGACTTGACTTGGTGAAAATCAGAGCTAATTGGCGGATTTGTATTTGAAAGTGTCATCTGATGCTGAAAGGCATCAATGCTGATTGGGGACACATGGGTTTAATAATTTCAGTATAATGCATTTCCTGATAAGATAGTCAGTTGGTATACATTTATATCCCTTAGCATAATTGCCACGGATACATTTGCAATGTACAGTCAGAGGTGGGATTTGAACCTGCAACCGCCTGGTCCCAACTGTGCCACTGAGCAGTATCAGACAGCTGGTAATGATGGTCAGTTGTATGTATGGAAGTGGGCGTGGAAAGAGATTTAGAAAAAAAACAGTGTCAGTCCCATTAAAAATGAATGAGGAAAAGTTGATCTTTAATGTTAAATTGTG
Organism: Festucalex cinctus; assembly: GCF_051991245.1. NCBI lineage: Eukaryota > Metazoa > Chordata > Actinopteri > Syngnathiformes > Syngnathidae > Festucalex > Festucalex cinctus. Next base: position 37,700,245 of record NC_135411.1, read on the forward strand.
CGATTGTAAGTAATGTGGGATCGCACGATATATATACTCTGGAAGGCCTGATTTTTTTCAGCGAATTGAAATTTGAACGGTGTAAATCGGAAGTATTATGTGGGAGTTGTTTGACATAAAAAAAGTGAGGAGAATAAAATGCTATAATAATAAGAATAAAGAATCTCAATAACATATGTAGGAATGCGTTTCAGCATTCCCACAATCCTAAAGGTTACAAACAACATGTGGGAGTGCTTTCAGTGCTTTCAGCACATTCAATCACATTTTTATATTTTCATTTTAGCTAGGTAGGTCTTGTGGCATGTGGCCTACTCAACACTGGCTGAACTAAAACAGTACTTCAAAAATATGCATGTAAATAGTCACATTCTTTTTAAAATTGAGCCAACATATTTTTTCACAATAGCGAGTCAATGCAACTGACGAGAAACGTGTAGCTTGCAATGCAAAAATGAAGAAACAAAAAACAATAACTGCGTTTTTTTTCTTAAAAGACAAATGATGTAAGTAGACTTTCTCAACCTATGTGCTGTATTGCCTGTTGAAGACGTGCATGTTAGCCTAATAGTTTCAGAATTTTGAATTGCTTGTCTCACAAAAATAAATAAATAAATAAAAAATCTGCACAGATAGAAAACAGCAGTTGCTCTTACCAGAAGGCTAAATGTAAATAAAAAAATATGCCATAGATCTATTATAATTATTATTATTATTATTATTATTATTATTATTATTATTATTATTATTATTATTACTTTATGACTAATGCTGGCATTTCCTGATGAAAGTGAGGCAGTCAATCAAGAGAGGATATGCCTGGGCTCAGCAGCCACAGTAAAAAATGACTGTGTGAGGAATGAGAAACAGACAGAATGAAGACAAAAGAAACAGTGACAGAAAAAGAAGAGACAGGAGGTGACAATGAGTGAGAAGAAGTTGCCATACTGAGGATGCAAGATGGAGTCCAGCCTTCGGCCTTCCTGGGTGGAGTTTGCATGTTCTCCCCATGCCTGCATGGGTCTTCTCCGGGTACTCCGGTCTCCTCCCACATTCCAAAGAAATGCATGGCAGGTTAATTGGGCACTCCGAATTTTCCGTAGGTGTGCTGTTTGAGTGTGAGTGGTTGTTCATCTCTGTGTGCCCTGCGATTGGCTGGCAACCAGTTCAGGGTGTACCCAGTCTACTGCCTGAAGCCGGTTGGGATAGGCTCCAGCGGCAAAATGGGGGACTTTCTACTTGGCCAAGTAAATCAGTACAAGCCATGCAGTCGTACCTTGTCGCAAATACATCCATGACTTCAAATTTGCTGTCAATTCCATATGCAGAACGTAGCTTATATTGCTTATTTTCAACCTTCAACACTATTTGTGGAGCAGGTTACTCTCCATACTTATTTGAAAATACTGTATAAAGACACAAAATGTTAAAAGGAAAGGCAGTGGACAAATCCTGTATTGTCTGTATTTATTTATGGTGTAAGGCAAAGCACAAAGCCACACTAACAGAAAATAAACAATGGAAACTTGATTATGTGTATGTGCTTATGGTGCTATTGAAGAGCATAATATTTGGTTTTAAGTGTTCCTTTTTGAAAATGCCCAAAGGCAGCGTAACCAATAAAAACAATTCAGTGTCCAGATTCAAACTGCAAGCGCAATCTATGCTCCTCTCATTTCCCTATTATCCTGAAGGAAATACTCATTCATATTTTTATGGTTATAGACAATTACAAAAGAAATTAAATTGGCTGGTAGCTGCGTGTAGAGGGGATTGCAATAAGATGCCATGGCATGAATAATAACACAGAAGCTGGAAGTTTATTTTTAGACTCAAAATGTACCCACAATTTAATGAGAGCTTTGCTGCATGACATCAAAGCCAAAATGAGCCGCCCTCGCTGCTGCTGTAGCTGCATTTTTCTGGATACTTATTGAAAATCGATTAAAAATATATATATAAATAAACCACTTTTATAATTCAGCAATAAAATAAAGCACTCGCCTCAAGGTCCCCGATACAAGACGACAGCAAAGAGAAGAGATCCCTGACTCATTAAGTGGATATCAGCAAGCTGAACACAGTCCACACAATTTATAATGAGGCTGCCGATTTACTGCTAGTCTCAGGTCTCTTGACAAGTAAGTAATGAGACCAAAACACTCATCATGCAGATGCCTCGACATACAAGTTAAATCAAAGCATTCATTTTTAAGTGCCTGTGGTGTGCATGAAATTTTAAGGGACCAGAGGATTAATAGCACCATGATATCCTTAACCTGCAATCTACAACATCCGTCCATCCATTTTCTTGACCGCTTATTCCTCACAAGGGTCGCGGGGGGTGCTGGCGCCTATCTCAGCTGGCTCTGGGCAGTAGGCGGGGGACACCCTGGACTGGTTGCCAGCCCATCGCAGGGCACACAGAGACGAACCAATCTACAACATGAGCCTGTTCTAACAGAAATTGTATTCATTTATTTGTCTTACTAGAGACACATGAAATCTTTCCTATTTTCTAAATTCCCAAATTTGCAACCCTAGTCACAAATATGTGTTTACTGAACAGAGTCCAACATAGACTCATGCATGTGTCTTAAGTCTGCTGTGTATGCCAGCGCTTCTCCTCATAATTTGTACCGAACTGTTTGGACATACACATTTGACACACTTGACACCAAGCAGGCTGAACTTACCCTCGGATCTTCTTGCTCACAGTTCATTAGTTGACAAAACCTACGAGAGAAAATAGACAGAACCAGTAAGTTAGTGTAACGGATGTATCGCAAGAAATCACACTCCTTAAAAAGACACTACAGTATGGTAGTGCATTATAATGAACCTTTTGAAAGGGCTAGGGCTATTCTTTTGTTCATATATATACTAGCGACATACAATAGTCAAAATTATACTTACTGTAATACATAATCTGTCTATAATTCAACAAGTTTTTAAATCACCCATTTGCTCCATCATCAAATAATCGTGCACCTGCCAAGCTGTCTAAACACAATGATGTTACAAGAAGTAGTGACGCTATTTAAGGTACAGTAAAAGCTTCCAGTATAAAATAGGCTGCTAGATGTGATGGAGTCATGACGTTTTTGGCAGTACAAGCCAGATTATCGAAATCAATAAAGCTCCACCTGAGAACTGACACCCATCTGCCTCAGAAAAGCAAGAGGGGCTTTATTAGTAGGGCTGGATATCGATTCAGATTTCCAAAATTGATTCGATTCAGAAGGGCCCGATTCGATTCACGATTACATTGATTTTTGATTCAGTTAAGGATTTCATGCAGTACCAATTTTACTTTTATATGGAAGACATTCCCAGAAGTACCAATGCTGCAAAATAGTAGAAACTTCTTTCTCTTACTTGGTGCACTAGTAAAAAAAATAATTAATATTTACATTTATAATTGAATCCAATACAGTTACATTAATCATGTATCATGTTTTATTGAACATGATCTGATCAAAACCATCAATAATAATTTAAATCAATTCCAACTACAGCGCTATATAAATAAAGTGGCAAAACACTCTGGTAAATCACACATTTACATTCCTGTGACAGATTTTATACTAAGGTTCCAGTGGTTAATAAATAAGTAAAACCTAATTTAACTGGATTGTAAGAGACACAGCCATAGTATATAATTATGCATCCACATTTTGTGTTTTTATGTCCAGTTCCTACCTTACTTGTTTTGGGGGGCATTTGGCACATCAATTTTTTGGGGTGTGGGGGCGTATTAAAAGTGTTGATTCATCGATTAAATAAATAAATAAATAAATAAATAAAGCCTGGATAGCGGCTGATGCTGACAGGGTTTGTGAGGCTCACTTTATTATAAAGTACTGTTGAGACTATATATTTGTTATTTGGAGAGGATTAAAAAAAAATAATAATAATAAATCATGTTTGTGCAGTATAAAATTTGCAGTCATATTGTTTTTGCGGTCTCATTCAGGTGTTCCAAACCATCGATCGACAGCACCCTGACTAAGTTCCTCACTTTGAAATGGGCTATCCTGAGGGTCTTTTCCACTGCTGGAACTTTTGGAGAACTATTCAGTTTACCTTGGTAAAATCCAGTTTGCGTGTTTTTCCACCAACAACAATTTCTGGGGTAATTAAATTCCCCAGGGGGCATCCAAGTACTATCTCAGCAGCAGGGTCTTGCTGAGCCAGGCAGGAACTTTGAGGGGGCGGGCTGCAATGACCACGGCTGATTGGTTGGTCAAATTTGGGGGCATTGTTTTTACATTGGCTGGGCTCATCAAACTCATACCTCATCAAACTCATTTGAATTAATTAACGAGAACTCTGAGACGCTGTGGAAACACAATTATAAATTCCATGCTGAACTTTTACAACCAAGAACTCTCTTTACAGTGGAACCTCTACTTACGAACGTCTCTTCATACGAAATTTTCGAGTTACGAAACGCCTCAACGGGAAAATATTGCCTCTTGTTACGAAAGAAATTTCTAGATACGAAGGTAAAAATACATTACCGAACGCAAAATACTTTCGGCTATGGCTATTTCCTACCATAGGTACCTATGAGCGTAAATACTAGATCGGTGTTTGTGCATGGTTCTGGCATCCCATTGGCTAAGAGGAACCTTTACCATAGGTATCTATGAGCCTAGATACTAGATCGGTGTCGATACAGCGTCCTCATCATTCATCCCGCGGCCCATGAGGTGTTTTTCGTAAATGTATGAACTAACGGCCAACGAATTTGTGCAAAAATTCAAACAATTGGTGATTGATGAAGGCACAGTAAGTTTTTAATTACGACGAGACAGGCCTTTTTTTTAAAAAAAAGATGCCTCGCCATACCGGAAGTTTCCATGAAGTTTCAGAATTTGTTTAAAAGAATCGCCCAGAAAAAGTGTTCACCAGTCGGGTGTTTGCCCACTAAGATGATGTTTGCCTTGGACATTTACGAAGCATTGTTTAAAAACAAAAAAAACAACAACAACAAAAACATCCTTGGATCAGTTCTTTGCAAAACACCAGGCAGAAAAAAATACTTCTGCAGAACTCTCATTTATTGTGCAATAATCTAATTATAACATGTATTTGTTACATGTTTTGATGCATTTTTATGCTTTATAAAACATTTATGTCTGAATTTTGGGAAACTCGGAACGGATTAGGGCAGGGGTGTCAAACTCATATTAGCTCAGGGGCCACATGGAGGAAAATATATGACCAAGTGGGCAGAAACAGTAAAACAATGGTATATAACAACACACAAACAATTGCCGTCAATTCTACGCAAATTTTTGCTATTTGTGGGCCAGCCCTAAATTACGGAGCTCAGCTGTAATATATTGTTCCAAGAAAGTAACACGAATGCCAATGGGACACGGCAACACTTTGCCTGTATGAGTTCCGGATGTGTTAAATCTACCTGTTTTGCATATATATTTTCCCCAGAATGCAATGTATGGCGCAATTAATGAAGTGATAAGGATGTTAATTCTTGTCATATGTATTTGTGTCGCCAGTAATTGAATTTGTGTCGTATTTACACATCTGTCGGTCTGCGATTTTTTTAAAAAAAATTAAGAAAAATTTAAACAAACCGTAACTTTAAAATAATGACATCTAGGACGATTCTGTGTACGACTTGCATTGCTCATCTGAAGAATGCTTGTGAAATTACGAATTTATGTTTTGATTGTGGCCGGCTGATTTATTGGTCTGGCATTAACATTTTTTTTTGTTTGTTTTTTACTTTATAAAGTCATCTCGCGGGCCGGATTAAACCCCTTTATGGGCCTGATCCGGCCCACGGGCCTTATGTTTGACACCACTGGATTAGGGCATTTACATGGAAAATGTGTCTCTACTTACAAAATTTTCTACTTAAGAACTTTCTTCCGGAACCAATTAATTTTGTAAGTAGAGGTACCACTGTACTTAGAACTCAAAGATTCTGGGCTTGTTGGTGGATAAGCAGCTCTGGATCGCAAAACCTTGAAGGTAAAAGAAAAAGGTGCCCATTGTTATGAATAGAGGACAAAAGGCAGCAAGTATCAACCTTGTGTTATGGATTCCTATAATGAGACAAAATCTTTTTTGTGCCTAATTTATACTTGGGTCCACATCTTGTTCATCTTATCTGAATAAATATTACATTCTGCATTCGTGTTTTGATACCTGGACTCCTCACTTGTGTATCTATCTTGACAGCTGATTCTACTTGAAACATTAAAGGTGTTACATGACTGCATGTTTGTTCAAGACTGGATTTGAAAAGAAGAATTGTATAAGCGCTGATATTCAGTTTTTCACCATAAACCAGATGCCATTAAAATGCAACACGGGGCAAGTGACACTGTAATAAAAATAAATAATGACGCTTATCATTGAAGGATAATTACCCAGCATTGCAGTCACAGCGAGCAGTGATTTTACCGTTCTCTTTGGTGATCGCCCACGGGAGATGCGAATCACGCTGTGCCTCTGCTTGTCAGGGCTGACCTCTGCTTTTAGTACAATGACGGATTTTTGCTTGGTTGACAAGACAGGCCCAACTTTCTTCGAAACAAAATAATCGTCGTCCTCCAGTCGTCTATTTCACAAAACAGGTTTAGTTAGAACCCTGGGTCAAGAAACCCTGAAATGTGGGGAAACTCTGCTTCCTCCGTTTCAGAAAGGGAGGTAATTGAAACCAGAGGAAAAGAGTCAACTCTAGCCTGTTTCATAAAAAGAGGTAATTTAAGCTCTCGGCCAGTTACCGTAGTAACAGTGTCCATTAGCCTAACCTGTTCAGTAGCAGGTTTTTCACAATGAACCTCGAGGTTCTCTGTCCCCGCCTCCTTTCAGGCCTTGTCTACACATAGCTGGATATTTTAAAAACGAGTATTTGCCCCATGTAGAAAAAAAAAGAATCTGTCCACACTGCCTCATTTGTTTAAAAAAAAAAAAAAAAAACACAACCACAAAAATGCACACAAACGGAGAAGTGCCTTTTAAAACTCATTTACATGCATGCCAAGCCTCTAAGCGGCAGTAGTTAGACAAATAGACCCCTTTGTAAACAAAGTGACAGAATTTAAAGGGTGGGGCTTAGCTGGAGGCAAAAACACCTCAGTGGCGCATGGTTGTAACGCTGGTCAGCCTATTTTCACGGAAAGTTAACGTCGGAATGGACGCGGAAAACGGCCATTTGAGTTTATATGTAAGTAAAGTGACTCCCCACGACCGTGAATGTTACTTTGAAAAGTTAACTCTGACTGATGGGCCGATATTTACTGACCCCTACGCACTCACGCACTGGAAAGATGATTCAACGGGACTACCCACCGTGCAATGACCGGACATTTAAATCTACCTATAGAGAAACTGAGCGTTTATACTAAAGATAAACTGAAGGCCTATAAATCATTACATGTCTACGACTAACTACGTCTTGAATGGACATGTTCAAAATTTAGAATATAACAACTTGAGCGAGGACTTTTGTGTTGTGCGGTTGCAAGTGCTGCCAAGTCAACGACAGGGACAGAAGACGAGGATATACGAGGCATGTACCTCTCCTACAACAAATTTTACAAGAAGTTATCGGAACCATTGCGGGGGGGCTTTCGCCTCGACAAAACTGAAACCTACAGCTAACGTTTGGTTAGCATTCACGCATGTAGCATTTAAACACAGACTTTTTGTAAGTCCGTGTACGTAAAAAGAATCCCACAAATAATGACTTAAGTACCGTAATTGCCGGACTATAAGCCGCAACTTTTTTCTCACGCTTTCAACCCTGCGGCTTATACAATGATGCGGCTAATACGTATATGAATTTTTCATCCTGAACCGTAACAAGCATTTGTAGTCATAAAAATAATTAAATTAACACTGGAAACGAGAGAATATTTGATCTTTTTCTCTTTCTGTGTGGGAGGATTTCCCATCGACAAATTGATTTATTTTCACATTGATATCTTTGGGGATCTATTTTGTACTGTGAATGAGGCCATCGGCGGAAGGATACACGAAAAGAAGGGGGAACTTCTGCCATTAAGTTAAAGCGTGCATGTTCAGTGAGCACGTGTCCTCTTTTTGTTTTTCTCTTTTTTTGCTTGTTTTAGAGCTTAACGAGCCACTTAAAGTTAATTATTTGATTGACTATAATATGCGAAGAAGACGCGATCAGCGAGCGTTGGGAGGGAGAGGGAGCGAGGGGACGATGACGTTCAATGAGGAGCGAACGAGGAGCGCACGTCAACACTGACAATGAGACGGAGCTTGAAGTGTTTGATGGAGTTGCCCAGTTTGTTTTGGATACAGAAGACGAGGACTTTGAGGGATTTGTGATTGATCAAAAGCAACGTGAGTACATTGTTATTGCTCTGCCTTTTTAAAAACTAGCGCTATCATGTGCTAGCGTATGTTCTAGCATACTGCTAATGGCATGCTACCATGTGTAGCGTCGCTGGGAGCTTCAGCATGCTTTGTGGTACTGGCGGTTGAAAGGGCGTTTAAAATGCAAGTACTGTGATAATTATTCTGCTAGTTAGTGGTCTAGTTGTTGTACTGGTTTTGGTAGTGCTTTCTAGTTTGTCTCTACAGGGTGATTTCATTTTGCCGTGACACCGTGATTGTACATGACATGGGGAAGAATGACGCCTGCATTCTGCGAGTTGAAAGCGGGTAAGCGAGATCTTCTGCTTACAATAATGAAAGTGGTCACTGGTCGTCACTTACATAGTACCGTCTTTCTTTGTAAGTATCTCATTTTCAATGTGGGCCCATTTTCAATGGCGGCTTATAGTCAGGTGCAGCTTATGTATGGACAAAATGCTTTTTCCTTTAGAAATGTAGTGGGTGCGGCTTATAATCAGGTGCGCCTCATAGTATAGCAATTACGGTAATTTAAATCACAACTAAGTCTAGCCCATATCATTGCCCAGGCTGAAGCTTGTTGATAGTTAAATCTTACCTGATATGAAGTGTGCGCTGCAAACACGAGCATTATTGTTGATGATAGTCTCAGACAGTCCAGTCCTTTCGCCTAATCGCGTTTAACTCATTCACTGCCAGTCATTATAGAAAATTTTTACATTTCCAATACTCACGTGATATTACATTCAATAATTATATATAAACCGAATCTACCAAATAACAGAATAGACTCCCTACTTTTTGTCCCGTCCCGTTCTTTTATAATTGACAGCAGAAAAATGTAGGTTTGCCAAAATACAGCCATTTCTCCCATGGACTCTGAAACTGTGTTTATTTCCTATAAAATGGGGCAATGATGTCATCTACCGGTGGTTGGGCATCAGTAAAGTTGTTTCCAAGTTTGATATTTACAGTGGAGCATGCTCAGATTCGCCCCCATTTAGCACCGCTCTAAAAAATACAATTGACAAGTATACTTGTCAAAGGCAGTGAATGTTAACCACAGCCGTCTGTAATTACTCTGACTGGTAGAGGCTGGGATGCGATAGAATTTTAAGTTTTTGTTTGTGCTTTTACGGTTCTGGCAAACAAAACAACAACAAGACGACGTTTTCTACAGACAGTCAGCGTTGTTTACACTTCTTGTTTACACTTGTGTGCACTTCTGTTGCCTCCAGCGGCAAGTTGTTTTTGCCTCCAGTGAACCCCGTGACGTCAACGTGACGTAGGCCATGAAAGGGTCTATACTGCTCGTCTCTTTACGTCACTTCCACAATACGTCACACAAGCACGGACTGTCAGCGCAAAAAAACAAAAACGGACTGTCAGCCAAACAACTTCTTTATGTAAACACAAAGAATGAGTACATCAAAGAGGACTTAGACTTAAACTTGACTTTATTGATCCCTTTGGATGGCTCCCTCTGGGAAATTTACATATCCAGCAGCAATAAGAACAGATAATAAAATAAAAAATAATTCAATCAATCAATAAATAAGGTTATTGAATTAATAATAATAATGATAATAACAATAATAATAATAATAATAATAATAATAATAATAATAATAAATAAATAAAAATTCGATAGTAATAATAGTAATAATAATAATAATAATAATAATAAAATAACAATTCAATCAATAAATAAATAAGGTTATTACACCGGAGAGAGAGGGGCTGGTTGAACCTATTGAAGAAGTCATTCAGTTCATTTGCCCTCTCAACTGTCCCCTCTACGGCTCTGGTCGTTGTGTTGAGACCTGTAATGGTCCTCATACCTTCCCAGACCTCCCTCATATTGTTGTCCCTCAGCTTCTGCTCCACATTCCTCCTGTTGCTGTCCTTAGCTTCCTTCACACAGAGCTTCACCTCCTGCTGTGTTGCTATCATGGTCTCCTTATCCCCGCTCCTGAAGGCAGCCTTCTTCTTGTTGAGGATAAACTTGACTTCCTGCGTTAACCATGGCTGTTATACCTTCGTTTTTAAGGGGGAAAAAAAACCCGGGGACGTGTAGCAAACACGGCAAAACACATACAAATCCCTCCCGTTTGCAAAAAACCCTGCTACGTGAAGACTGGGCATCAGCCACACACACACATTTCATTTCCTCATTCATTAAGTCCGCTGCGGCAATTTTTTTCCGTAAATACGCCTATAGTCTATATAAAGTCCACTTTTGTCACGAACATGGCATGTCCTTTTGACAATGACCCTATAGATGAAGCTGCATTATTGCGCAGTGAATTAAATATTCGTCACGAGATTCTTATCAAACTGCTCATATATATGCTCACATTTCTGGACAGTTATCTCTTAGAACGGTCCTGTTTCACATCACAGTCCATCATCTACATACACAACTTAATCCGTCTTTACATTTGCAACATTACCGGCGCCATAGTCATTCGCTCACATCACAGCATATATTGTGTGTTATGCTCCGCTTTTTTCTTATAACTGTTAATAATAATAATAATAATGTTTTTTTTTTTATATTTCATCATAAGTCAAGTGTGCTTCTCCCCGCAGGATTGCACCTAAACGAAATGAATTAATGATCTACCATTCAACAGTTTTCCCCTGTAATATTATTGATTGCATAGGACTACATTTAAACACATTGACCTAGTACCCGAGCAGCAATGTTCTCCCACGCCACCTTCCTCTATGGGGAGGTGCTGCGGTGTTGCACTTTTATTCAAAAGAGATGTTCAAATTCATCATATGATCGCATTTTGATTTCCAGTTGAGAGGGGTAAAAAACGTGGAAGCAGAGGGTGGCGCACGCCCTACTTCCCCGTTGCCCTGGTGACGAATTGGGGCTCAATTGATGTGGTCTTTTTAGTGTACTGGTGACTTCAGGTGAAAACTACTCTGCGTTGATAAAACTACCTCAAATCAGCTGTCGTGGAACCGAAAACGCAGAGTTTCCTCTCTCAGTGATATGTCAACTTTCTGTTCAAGGTTAGTCTCGGGGTTTGTTGAACATGCTTTGTGAAATGGACCTCAGGATTTTTTGAAAGCCTTTAATTTTTCAGGAAAAAAAAAAAGGTCCAAAATGTCCCCAAAGCAGATGTCTCTGTGGCCAAGAAACAAGTGAGTCGGACCAACATTTATCTAATCATCTCACATCTCACACGGACTTTGAATCATTTCAATTTTGTCGCCAATACATATATTATGCTGCTCTGTAAACCTCCTCTGTCCTTTGGCCATGAAAGTGCTTAAATAGGGGCGATTTTGCCCGCTAAGTTTATTGTTGTACGTCGCATTTATAAAGCCCGCCATCATTTTCTGCCACACAACCGCGCAAGCGCCAAAATGTCAACAAAAGATGCTAATATAGGGAAGCTACATTCAAGGAAAATACCTTGCTAAATATTTAGGTCACCATGTTGTCCAACACTGTGTATTTGTTATGTTTGTACAGAAAGTGTGGATATATTTCATGCAAAGCAGAAAATTAGAAAATAGGCTGTAGTAAATAAATAACAGACAATTCTCTAAATACTAATACCTCAAAACCTCTGATGTCTCCTCAACTTAGATCCCTTTCCTATTATTGTTTCCAACAGGGTTGTATTGGACTTAGTCATTCCTCCTCCGCATCTTCCAGCGCACATGATTTCTGTGTGGGTGTGTGTGAGCGTGCATGCGTTTGTGTGCCTGTGTAGAACAAAGGTCACAGTTTTATTTGGAATATGTTCATAACAGTACCTCACTGCTTAAAATAGGCAGAAATCTCATTCTGCTTTATTTATTTTAAAACGGGTTGACGTGTTAATGCTGTAATTTTACAACTCATCCACTTAAAGGGACAGTTCGGATTTTTTGACATGAATCTCTTATTTCATCCTCACCTCCAGTGTGTGCGATCAGCACCCCTGACAGCGTTCTGTGACACGAGTTCTGGTCCGGTGTTAAGCCTGGTTCACACGGCAAGATTTTAAAATTGTCGGCAGATTTCCAATCTTTGACAGACACCACACGTGTATGGCGTTAGATTTGTGCCACAATTCCGTGCGTAACAAAATGTGTTTCGTACGTACAAAATGTGTTTCGTACGTACCAAAAATGTGTTTCGTACGTACAAAATGTGTTTCGTACGTACCAAAAATGTGTTTCGTACGTACAAATTGTGTTTCGTGCGTACAAAACAGTCCTCGCGCACGCTTGCTACGTCTCTCCTCAACACGTACGAAACTTTGATTTACGCTTGCGATGCAAGGGTCGAGGCGTAATATTTGTGCCACAATTCTTAACCAATCAGGAGTCGGACAGGAGAGCAAATCCTGATTGGCTGTTTAATATCCAATCAGGCAGAACTTTGACAACGTGTCGTCACGCCGCGTTGCATCATGGGCGCTTCTTCGATTTTTGTTTTTGTTTTGTTTACTAGCACTCGGTGCTTTCCTGTTTGTATTTTATCTGCATTTCTGCTGACTTTTATTTACTTAACAAAAGTTTTGTTATATTACGGGGTGAAGCAGCTCCCAACTGCTTTCCTGCTTAGCGGAAGACAAGTTTTAGCCCTCATGGGACCGTTGGATGACCGTTGGGGGGGACGCTAACTTCCGAATCGAAGACTACTTTCAACATTTTCATTACGGTAAGTAGCATAAAAGTAGCATCTTTTAACTTGGCCACTATCACACACAGGCTTCCAAGACAATCAAAATTGTATGTAATAGTTACATACACGACATTGGCAATGGATGTGCATAGTTATGATGAAGAAAAAAAAAAATCGCCACCCCCTTTCTTTATTTTCTTATGCATTTTTAGTGCCTAGTGCCACCAAATGTACATCGTGTAACTAACAGACAGAAAAAAACATGGAATGTCCAAAAGCACTGTTAACACAATGCCATAGTTACTGATTTTTAAGTACGTTAGTGATATTGATTAGAAAATCGTGGAAAATTACGAGATATCAGCTCTTGAATTCAATTCACGAGTTAATTTTGTTGTCATTACCTGTATACTTGTGCACATAAATGCCATCTCAAACAAATCACTAAAGCAGCCTTTTACCACCTAAAAGACTTCGACCGAAGGGTTGCATGCTCCATACCAGAAGAACCTGACTCATGCTTTTATTTCCAGTAGACTTGATTATTGCAAAGGTCTTCTGACTGTTCTCCCTCAAAAGAGCATCACATTATAGCTGCAGAGGTTATGAAGTGGTTACCCTTAGTTGTACTAGACATTTAACATGAACAAGAAACTGTAGAAACATGGATGGTCACATTGTTTTCCCATAACTCCATGAAGATGGATGGATATGATTGTTTCACGTTTTACAATTAATAACCTTGAGCCTTTGTTTGTTTCCAATTTACCAGGTAAACCAATCCAGATTGGGCATCGTTTCTATATCCGGGTCACAGTCATCAATAAGATGTCTAAGGGTAGAGAGTACAGCTGAGATGGATGGGACGGCGATGGATGGCTCCACAATAGCAGTCTACCATGCCTACTGTGTGTAAAACTTGAAATAAAAACTGCAAAGATGCACTGTAACTGAGGGCGATTCATTTGATTTAAAAACAAAATGTACAGTTTGCTGTTTGTTGATCGATAATACATCATTAAGTGTCAATTACAAATACAATGTGTAATATATTTTCATCTGTGGAACCTCTTGGGTCTTGCATTCTCAATACATCATCGTGAGTACAGTACTCTGAGGTCTTCTTGGTCAATGATGGGCAAATGTGCAGTGTGTGCACTTCCGCACTTTAATCTTGAAACCATAAATGTGTCATGTACTGCATTGGCACTGTACCTGCAATAGTATTTTGGTTATTGTTTACAGGTTGTTCCGAATACAGTGTGTGTGACACTTTTTATTTTTCTAATTGTCAATGATACTGTTTGCAAGACACATTTAAATAAGTTCAGTAAAAGTGTCGACAACTTACAGGAGAAAAAATATTTTAAAAATGTTTGATTTGGTATGCTGCAAAACAGGCCATTACAACTATTCGAACTTCAAATTATGATAGTCCAATGTTAATGTTGTCATTCTTCAGGAGCTCTTGATTTCTCTGCTGTCAAGCTCAAGCTTCACGTTCTGACTCTTCCTACAGACATTTTAATGACTAAGTCAAATTGGTCTCATCAGCTGGCTCAAAAACGTCAGGAATTAGGGCTGCACAAAATTGGAAAATCATGCAATACGCGATTTTGCTGAATATAGCAATAGATATTGCAATATTTAATATGGATCTAAAGAAATGACTGGTGATGATTTTATTATCTAATGAACAAATTATATTTCTCATGCAGTAAAATGTATTCAGAGTTATTTAATTGTAATGACTTCAATAATGTTCAACTAGTGGATGGTGGTGCACATTTTAGCAAGTGGCTGGTCAAATTCAGAGAAAAGCATAAAATTCCATATGAAACTTATTGCATGTCTGTTATATGCATATTGCATGGGCCAATAGAGCGATATCAATATTTTTCCCACTCCACTTCATCTTCTGCTTCTCGTGGTGTTTTTGACACTTCCGTTGTGGTGTCATCAGGTGCATTCTGGGTCCTTTGTCATCTTTGTTGCCTGGTAATAAAAACAAAACCCAAGGTTAGCGCTCAGATTTGTAATTGTCTATCTGTTGTTATGGAAAAATGACAAGATCAACCATGTTTCTCACATTAGTAAAACAATTATTTTGGGCAAACATGTTTATTTCAACAGCTGCTAGTCATGGTGTATGGTTGTCTTGTAACCAAAATGAATTCAATTCTTACGTCAATAACTATGGCATTGGACTGCCAAACACAGTGCTCTTATGTATTCAATGTTTTCTGTTATTCACGATATACCTTTAGTGGTACCAGGCACTAATTACTAAAGAAAAATGGATGGTCTAACATTTTCTTTTCTACTTCTTATACAACGCCAGTACGCCACTCATGATGGCATGCATTGTTTAAGATTGTAATGATAGTAGCACGATCAAAAGAGGACAAAACTATAGGATTTACTGACTTAAATACAGTACAGTATTTTGTAACTTACCATAATGAAAACGTAAGTAGCAGGTTAGCCTCTTCTCTTTTTTTTCTTCTATTTTATGCCGTCATCCAACATCACCATGAGCGCTAAAACTTGTTTTCCCTCCTTCTTCCGCTAAGCAGGAAAGCAGTTAGGAGATGATTCATCCCGTAACATAACAAAACTTCTATTAAGTAAATAAAAGTCAGCAGAAATACAGACAAAAATTCAAACAGGAAAGGACCGAGTGCTTGTTTAAAAAAAAAAAAAAAAAAAATCGAAGAAGCGCCCATGATGCAACGCGGCGTGACGACACGTTGTCAAAGTTCTGCCTGATTGGATATTAAACAGCCAATCAGGATTTGCTCTCCTGTCCGACTCCTGATTGGTTAAGAATTGTGGCACAAATATTACGCCTCGACCCTTGCATCGCAAGCGTAAATCAAAGTTTCGTACGTGTTGAGGAGAGACGAAGCAAGCGTGCGCGAGGACTGTTTTGTACGCACGAAACACATTTTGTACGTACGAAACACATTTTTGGTACGTACGAAACACATTTTGTACGTACGAAACACATTTTTGGTACGTACGAAACACATTTTGTACGTACGAAACACATTTTGTTACGCACGGAATTGTGGCACAAATCTAACGCCATACACGTGAAGAGAAAAAATCACGGGAGTTCCAGTTTTGAACGTACTGTGTGTGGTGTGCGACCACACTGCACAATCAACACACCACACACGAGCCAAGTTCATTCAAGAATGTAACGGGAAGTCTCGCAAAACCTCTCGAGATTAAACGTGGCTTCCGAGTTGTCAGCATGAGTGGATCCTGGTTTTCAGCCGAAAAAGCGGCATAAAAAGAAAAGGTCTTGTAAAGGAGTGTAAATGGGCACTGGCGAGACATCGCTTGCCCTCGGCTCGGTGCTGGCGGCGCGGGTTGGCGTCCCACCCGGAGACCACGTTTATTTGTGGAGAATGTGTGTGCGTGTATTAAAAAAAATAAAAATCATAACAAAATAAATAAAAAGAGTGTCATAGCGCGAGCACGGACTTTGTGCTGCGTCATGACTGTTTTGATTTTGGATTCCCCACCAGCTTCCTCTCTGGCTCGCTTTCTGATTGGCTGCACGTCACCGTCAATCTGCTGAAGTCGGGCCAAAATATCCAACATGTTGGATATGCCCGATTTCAAGTCGGGGGTCCTTCCGAGCGCCGATATCGGGAGGCGCCGTGTGTGGTGACAACACACACGGCAGGATTATCTGTGAAGATTATCGCTTGCGTCTCGGCGCGTCCGTACGATTGTCGGGAGGGTAAATTCGGGGCTAAAATCGGGCCAATTCTCCTGCCGTGTGAACCAGGCTTTAGTCGAGAGTACAGGAGTCCGGCAAGTTGACTTGGGTCACAGAAATAAAACGTTTTTCTTCTAAAAAACAATTTGTGTTCAAAAGAGTGATACATTTTGCACACTAAACTCCTTTCTGAAAAAAGTCAGACTCCATTACCGCCGGGCACTACTTTTCTGTTCCTTCGTATCACTGCACGTCTCCCTGTAAACAGCTAATCGACGCGCTACAGACAGCTGATCGCGCGGACCTTCCACCTTCGAAAAGACAACTTGTGGATTAGTGCGCGTCGATCAGCTGTATGAGGGCCGCCGCGCAGTGATACGAATGAACAGAAAAGTAGTGCCTCGCGGTAATGGCGTCTGACTTTTTTCAGAAAGGAGTTTAGTGTGCAAAATGTATCACTCTTTTGAACGCAAATTGTTTTTAGAAGAAAAACACTTTATTTAAGTGACCCCAGCCAACTTGCTGGACTATTTTCCTCTCGTCCAACGCCGAACCAGAACACGTGTCACAGAACGCTGTCAGGGGTAAATCAGTGCTGATCGCACACACTGGAGGTGAGGATGAAATTGAGATTAATGTTAAAAAAGCCAAACTATCCCTTTAATAAAGCAATTACAGTGTAGACTATTTCTTGAGTCATTTATGTATTGGAATGCCTTCATGAATTAAGAATATTTCCTTGCAAAATATACAGTATTTCTTGTTTCTAAGAGCATTGACACTTGAGTTCCTTCTTTTCCCTCATTTTGTTCAGTTTCAAATCTTTTGGCTCAAACAATAATTTAGTTCCCAGCAGCACTGATTTGAGAGAACAAACTTTGTGAAACCATTATAGGAGAGATAATGGAAGGAGGTGGGGGAAATTTTACTGCAGAAAATTCTTCTGATTGCAATCGGATGCTTTGCTTTGGATTACTTGGAGAGTATTAAGGCAGCATTTAAATCAAGTCTAACTTGAGAGAGTTTGCTCTTATTTTTGTTGGATTGTGCATTATATGGTTCATTTGATACAAATGACATCTGCAGGTACTTTCGTGAATTCAAAATCAATGGTCATGTCCTGATTGTGCGGCACGGTGGTCGAGTGGTTAGCACGTCCGCCTCCCAGTTCTGAGGACTCCGGTTCGAGTCCAGGCTCCGGCCTTCCTGGGTGGAGTTTGCATGTTCCCCCGTGCCCGCGTGGGTCTTCTCCGGGTACTCCGGTCTCCTCCCACATTCCAAAGACATGCATGGCAGGTTAATTGGCCGCTCTGAATTGTCCCTAGGTGTGCGTGTGAGTGTGGATGGTTGTTCGTCTCTGTGTGCCCTGCGATTGGTTGGCAACCAGTCCAGGGTGCCAGCAGCCCCCGCGACCCTTGTGAGGAATAAGCGGTCAAGAAAATGGATGGATGTCCTGATTCTATTGGCTTTACAATGGAGGTGCTAGCAGTGGTTGCTGAAGATCATTTGTGACTGCTTTAGCAGCAGATCTATTACAACTCACCATCTCCATTTAAATAAGAGCAAACACTCCACTCAATGTTTTTTTTTCTCTCCTCTGATGGAAGTATGCATTTGCTTTTCTGCCGTCTACTTGTGACAGGTTTAACAGTGCAAACACTAAAAAGAAAATTGCACGTTATCATGCTGTACGATGCATCAATTTTATTGCATGCTATGCACTCTCGTGTGTGTTATTGCAAAATATAAAATCAGATTGGATTGTGCTGTTTTTAATTAAATAATGTTTAAAACGATTTTTAATGATGATGCTGTGTTTGCGCACCATACAAAACCCTCCCGGGGTTGAAAGCTGAGAAGCAATGATGGAAAAAAAGGAGGGGAAACGGGAATGAGTGAGAAGATGCTGAATGAGCAGGAATGCTAGCAGTCCCCAGTGGGAAACTATATCTCAACCACTACTCAGCTCATAATGGCCTGTGAGAGGAGCTGAAATGTGATGAGAGAAAGGGAAATTCAAACAATGCTAAAGCCTCGGTTATGGTTCCTAGAGACTTCATTCTATATTGTGTAATGGGAGATGCAAAGGCAATTTTCTAATTCTTAGTCTGGTAATAGGCAAATATTTGTGTTCATTAAAACTCCTTGACGGAAATAGTGGAAATACCTGGTAAGTTAAATTGGCTGCAGGAAGTCACGGGTAATGAATATTCATCCAGCCATCCATTTTCTATCCTGCCGGTTAACGAAGGGACCGCACAGCATGGCTGCTGACATTCTTAATGCAGCTGCAGCTGGCAAGATACATTAGCATTTTTGTGACGCTCATCAAGGTCTGCTGCAGCTGTGATGGCCCTGTTATTGGTTTTAAGCTTTGATTTTTTAAATGTACAATCAATAAAACATTTTAATGAAGAAAAAAAAATCTACCTGTCGAGCAGAATTTTTTTGTTAATTCAGCGTATAAATGTGGGGTTATTCACTCTAGGGTTTTATCAGTGACAACAAGATGCCGTTCATGTTTTTTTTTTTCTCAACGGACAATTGTTTTCCATCTCAGAATGAGAATAGATTGTGTGACTGCCTCACACTTTCTATTCGTTTGTCCGTCTATTCTTGGGTTCTACCATTATTGCAGATGGAATTGGAAGGAACTGTTCTGTTGCATCTGTTTGAACAGTGCAGCTAAAGCAGAGAAGCACAAGCACTAAATATTCTTCCCCCCAATCTTTAGAATGTTTTCAAAACATTCCAGGAGAAAGAGATGATTTAATGGGACAGTTTGTAGTATTTAGTGTTATCTAATGGTGAACTAATAAGTCATTCATTTCAAAAACCTACTATTACTTTCAATAATATACAAACAAAAAGGTTCTATCACACCTACGTACTTTTTTTTAAGATATAAGTAGTTCTCGTAATTGCTAATTATATTATATAGGTCGCGTCGTGCCCTTCAAGAGGCTGACATGTTTCATTGGCATCTTTCTTCTCCTGATACCCGAAGGTGAAGAACTTTGTTTTTTCAAATCAAGCTCCAGTGCAATACTGACAAAATGCAGTAAGATTTACAAAGATAAAGCCAAACTTACTAACGACATCAAACCATCAAAACATTAACAGCAGTGTTCATTCAAATGCAAACATTTAATAATTTAAAAAAAAAAGAAGGTAAGAACTGCTTCTAAATGTATTTTAGTTTTTCTTATTATTCATTATGTTTTTTGTTCTGAGGGAACATTTGTTTACCATATTATTAATATTATTATTATTACTATTATTATTATTGTAACTTAACACATTACATATTTTTAAAGTTCAAGGTGTATTCAATGATCTTCTCAAAGTAGAATCCAAACATCCATTTGTCAGTTTTTCGAAACTGTGCATGCGGAAGACCATCCGACCACCTCTCATGCTCGTCCGGGGCAAACGCCTACACTGTAAAAATGGAGTGATATTTACTTGAAAAAGCCTAGTAAAGATTGATGCACTCAGAAGTTTTCAATAAATTACGCGATTTTTTTTCAACTAAATCCCGGCATTTTACGTATCAAATATCAAGAACGTGCAAGCTCATCTTCATCAGTCGCTGCAGCCGGCCTCACTTCATAGACGGATGTCCTCTTGCGGCTCTCAGCCATTTTCAAAGTATGCGGTGAGATTGATGAATGGCTGAATCGGAAGCTCAGCAGCTACATACAAACATTCGGAGTGTGCATGTGCAGCTAGGAACGACCACACACGACGTTGTTACGACAGATTGATTAACAGGTTTGAAAACCAATCATTAAGATAATCCACCCGGAAGACGCAGCGAAAAAAGATCCTTGAATATACCTTTAAGTTAGTTAAAGATGGCTCTTTTAGAGTACAAACAATACTAATACTTTTAACATGAAGTATTAAATTATATTGTTTATGATCACCTTAATTTCAACATGATTTTATCAGTTGGCCAAGTAGTGCTGTGTGATATGGACAACATTTTATATCCCAATAATGATGTAAAACATCTGGCCAGTTTTCAAGGACTATACACACAGTTGTTGTGTATGTCATATTTATACTCCTTGAGAATTTCCGTAAACGAGTATTTTGCAGGTGAGCTAAACATGCAAATGTAATGCAGTTCTGTTGTGGCCCTGCATGACAAATACATTTACACTCAGTCTGTAATGTCTGGAGGGTGAGGCACAAGGATGACATAATGGAAAGGCAACTGTTTGTGGACATTACTGTAGCAACAGGACAAAACCAATTCCCCACACGTTTAAATGACAACATAAAGATAAGAAGTTTGGATCTTATGGTTGATGTTGTAAACCACTATTTGACATACAGTCGTGCCCATGACTCTTAACCATTTGTGAATTAAATAGTTAATTTCATATGCCAAACCCAGCCCCAGGGCTCATGTTTGTCAATTTGCAATTGGCTATTTTGAACCCTCAACTCATTAGTGGAACAGGTCACCTTCAATTTGCATTTAAATATCTATTTTCTATGTAATATAAGATGGAATCCAAGTTGAGAAAGATTGTGTGTTCATTTCTTGGAGCCTTTCCTTAATTAGTGTGACTCAAAAAGCAAATGTATCCTCAATGCCGTCTCTCGAATCTTTGTGAGGCAAGAAAGTGGTGCATACTTTACTGTGACAGGCAAAGCACCCAAATACCAATAGAGAATGAATCTCTCTGCAGCAATAATTGGATTATCTCACAGTGATATCATTACTGGCCGCGATTCACTCTGATCATTGATTGCATTTTTCAATTTACTTCACCATTAATGCGAGTGGCCTGACTGAACAATCTTCTGGAGAGTCCACAGCTCACTCAATAGGTCCCAAAAAAAAACAACAACCTCTAAGTACTTTCTTCTGTGGTCTTAAGAAACTAAGCTTTGTTCGGGGTATCTTAATTGCATCCATATTAGTCACCAAAAGCATGGAGAAAATTGTGCTAAACAAGTTAAGCATTACTGCGATTGGCTGGCAACCAGTCCAGGGTGTCCCCCGCCTACTGCCCAGAGCCAGCTGAGATAGGCGCCAGCAAAAGTGGTCAAGAAAATGGATGGATGGAGGTTAAGCATTATTAAAGTGGACATCATGAGTTTGTAATTATGTTTTTAATGATTTTATGCGCAATATTTATTTTGTATGAATGAACATGAGCTGGAGTCTATACCTGACTGAGCAAGAGTCAGGGTACACCCGACCCAACACTAGTCACTCGTTATTGAGCAGAACTATTCATGGTATGGTACCTTGGTTTTATATACCTGTATAATAAAAATCTTGGTCATTTGGGTTAATTTGCAAATACTGTCTGTCCACTAGGGGTGTGAATTGCCTAGTACCTGACGATTCGATTCGTATCACGATTCACAGGTCACGATTCGATTCGATACCGATTAATCCCGATACGAATTTATAAGTCGATTGTTGCGATTTTTTTTCATTAAAATTTTGAAAATACTAATCAGTAAGCTTGTAGAGTGTAAGATTTATATGAAAATGTATTATTTATTTATCTGAAATTTCAGTCTTATAGAGGTTGTAATCTGTTTCATGTTTGAACAGCATTAAAATAAAATATTAAGGCTTAATGTTCCGTTCATATAACATTCTTCCATGCTCAAGGTGTGAATCCTAACCCGAAGTCAGACGTTTTGTTGAATATTTTTCCATTAAAAATGGAAGTTTAAAAATCGATTCACACACACACACACACACGCACACACACACACACACACACACACAAAAAAAGCAATGATGATAAGACGTTGAATCGGTAAGACTACCGAATGAACAATTCTGAGCTCTTAAAAAAAATAAAAAAAATAAAAAATAAAAAAATCGATTTTTTTTTAATTGAATCGATTCGAGAATCGCGCGATGTAGTATCGCGATATATCGCCGAATCGATTTTTTTTTTTTTAACACCCCTACTGTCCACTATGATGAATCTTTCCATATTCTCCATGTGTTTTCATTTTTGCAATGATAATATTGTCCCAAGCAAAGAGGAACATAAATAAAAGAGACTATTTGCTTGTAAATGGATGTTTGTCAACAGTCAATGTTATCATGGACATTCTTGGGTAAAATCACATCTTGAGCTTGGTCTGTCAAAAGTGTATTACAAAATTACGAAGAAATCAAATAAAAATAATACCAAAGCTGATTTGGGAGAGGATTATCTAAATTCTATTACTGCAAGTAAGTCAATAGAAAGCCAACAAAAGTAGTGAGGGGGGTAAATGGTGCTATGTATTGCTAAATGACTTCAGTGAATCAAATAAACAGCATACAAGCAGCCACAACGAATAGTACTTCCAGTAATTGTCGTGAGGTCAGACGACTAATGGAGGCAACTGCTCACCACTGTACTCTCATGAACGCCCCATCCCCCAAAACCAACAACCACTTCCAACCTTTTCTGTGTTATTGATCCGCAGATGGCAGCATTTCCTAAACAGGGTAACCTGTTTCCTCGTGCTTGCTGGAGAGCTCAAGATCCGGCCCGCACGTGATTTTATGCACGAAAATAATGTATTTAATGTTAAATGCACAACATAAATACTGTACTATGTACTCAAATTACCAAGACTATAAAGTAACCTCCCACATTTCAGTGTTTGTAAATTGCATATTAACAGAATTAATTAATTTATTTATTTTTATTTTTGGGGGGTGGGGGGGACTTTTCCTCTTCTATTTGCTGAAATTTTTATTTACTGCTTTTATTACTTTAGCACCAACTGATGGAATATTGGTGTTGTTGTTAGGTGTAATAAATTCAACAGTGTTATGGCTGGTGACCAGTTCAGGGTGTGTTCCGCCTCCCGCACAAAGACAGACGGAATAGGCTCCAGCACGGTCGCGTCTGCTCGGAAAATGGATGGATGTTTTGTTGAATCTGCATTTCAGAGCTCCTGTTTTGTTGGCAGTTCTTGACTCAGCTGTTTTCAAAGCCAAGTGTCCCATCTTGCCAGCTGTTTTATAAAGACTCACAGGATAGTATGTTCTGTGATGTGACTACAAAAAAAAAAAAAAATAGCAGAGAATTAGTAGAAAAACAATTAGACTGTCTTCTTTTGCGAGAAAGTAAAGTTCATTTGTAGCATCATTTGTAGAGTTTTTTTCCCCGTTCAGAACATGGGTTAGTTTCACCAATAGCTCCAAAACAAAACAAAAACGGTGAAAACAAGCATTTGGTGAAAAGAAACGTGACACAGAACAGTGACTAATGTTGTGTGCTTTTGTATGGAGGACCAAAACTGCCAAAATTTGAAATAAAGAAATGACTAAATAAATAAATAATGACTCAAAGTGAAAATAAAAATGAATATAAAAAAATATAATGCGAAAATTATATCTAAAAAAATAAATATAAATGGAAATAAATTCGTTTTTATTTTCACTTTTAGTCATTTATTTATTTATTTAGACATTTATTTATGTAGTCATTTATTTATCTATTTATTTAGTCATTTATTTAGACAATTTATTTATTTTGAATTTTGGCAGTTTTGGGCCGTCAGCCAAGTCGAAATGTTATTCAAATGAGGGGGCGGTCCTAAGCGCGTCTTGGGTTGGACTCCGCCGTTGTAAACTGCCTGTCATTGGCCGAGTGAGCAGCTCGGCGAACAAGGAAGTCTCGCCGGCTTGCAATGGAGACTTCCAGCAATGGACGACGATCGTGTCCGCGTCACCTCAACTTGCGACTTGAGTTGTGAGACAACAAGTGAGAGCAGTGGACAAGATAGTCATCCATTGCTGGAGGTTTCCATTGCAAGCCGGCGAGACTTCCTTGTTCGCCGAGCTGCTCACTCGGCCGATGACAGGCAGTTTACAACGGCGGAGTCCAACCCAAGACACGCTTAGGGCCGCGCCCTCGTTTGATTCGACTTGGCTGTACGGCCCAAAACTGCCAAAATTCAAAATAAATAAATGACTCAATAAATTACTAAATAAATAAATGACTAAATAAATAGATAAATGTCTAAATAAATAAATACATGTCTAAAAGTGAAAATAAAAACTGATTTATTTCCATTTATATATATATATATTTTTTTTTACATATAATTTTCGAATTATATTTTTTTGTATTAATTTTTATTTTCACTTTTAGACATTTATTTATTTCGAATTTCGGCAGTTTTGGTCCTCCATACTTTTGTGCTACCTCATACTATTTAAACAAAAACAAGACTGAGAGAGGGCTTGTAATACAGGTATTGCACAAGGCATGGTCTAAATCTCTGCAGGGGCTGGCTAGATTAAGTGTTGGTATTGTCTCAGACCCTTGCAAGGCACATTTCAAAAAGGGTGTTGTGCGCCATTGTGGGCGTGAACACAGCTGATATCCTACACTGCTAACAGACATGCCTCGTCTCATTCCCACACAGAAAGCATACCTCCAAAGGTGGATGATATAACATTGCAGTAACTAGGGAGATCACAAATCGCCCCCCTACCCCATTCCCATTATTGGAAAAGCTATAGTCACTGTTGAACTGTTTAAAAACTTTGTTCAACAGCATTGCAAAAGCGATCTCTACGATTAACTAAAAAAAAAACAAAAAAAAAAACGGTTTCTTTTCATAGAAAACATTGGAAAGGATAGGATCAAAATACAACAAAAAAAGCTAAAACAAAACAAATGGAATGTGAATTGTTTATATAAAAAGAAAAACCTCTTTTAAGGCATACATACATACATACATTGAACAACCAATAGGCAGGTAGGTAGGTAAATAGGTAGATAGATGCAGATAGACAGTTTTCCTTAATTTCATCACTCAAATCCCCCACCCATGCGAGCTGTTTTCGTTTTCGCACTCTGAATCAAACACATAACATGAATGCAAAATGGATTGCAATTGAAAAACTTCCGTCCATGAATGCAGAGTCTACCAAATGGTGCAGTAATGTAACTGATGAATCTCTTTGTGTTTTTCCTCTGCCTGCATGCTCAACCTGCGTAGTCAAACTTAAGTGTATTGCACTACTAGGTAAACACAAGAAATAAACCAGTTCAGGAAGGATGCTGAAACGCTAATTGGCTCACATTGTATGGTTAAACCTTCTGTCTCATTGTGTCCATATTGTTTCATCATTCTCCCTTTAACACTTTACTCCACTCTTTGTCTTCTTCTTGCTTTACTTTTATGCATGCTGGCCAGTTCTTTTCTTGAAAAACATCAATACACTATTGTCCAATGCATGCCATCTTCTAAAGCAAATTTTCTTCCTAAATGGGGATGTGAGGCGTTCTGCCTTCCAGCACAATCCTTTATTGATTGTCCAATCCCATGTAAGCAGAATGGGAGAATGGGTGATGGCTACAAAATAATGGAGTGAAAGATAGAAGTAGAAGAGACAGGCCAAAAAGGGTGGGTTGGGGTGTATGTATTTTGTAAAACTGAAACGTTAACAATTGAATGTTTTTGCACACAAATTTGAACACCCAATTTAACATCTATATGGGTTTAATATAGTCACTAATTCTCAAAATAATACACCATCCCAAGAGAATGTGGTTATGTTATATAAAATATGAAATAGGGTACACTATGATTTTACAGTATTTTAAGAATTGTAGCATTTGATATTTCTGGCCAAACAATAAAATACATCATTCATTCATTCATTCATTCATTCATTTAATGTCCATAAAATACAAATTATTGGTGCAATCATTTTCATATTTGCAGAGGTTTATAAAGGCATGTAATAATAATAATATACTATTAATAATAATAACAATAAGGCATCAGATTTGTAGCATGCTTTTGTAGACACTCATACACACAGGCGGCGTCGACGGGGTGCCAAATGCCGGGGCAGCAGATCCAACCGAACGGGCAAAGGCCACAGGTCAGAGGAGCAGAAACACGGCGGAGAGGGAACCACGATTGGCTGGCCAAAAAGGAGCCACCAACAGCATAGTGTGGTTATCCACAAGGACACTCTGAAAGGGTCAGGTAAATGAGGGAGAGAGGTGAAAAGGCATACAGAAGGCACCCTGGCCTCGGGGGCTGTTCCCTAGTCCAAATGGCGCTTACCACCTTTGAGTGGAGACGCCAATCCCCCGGAGGTGAACCACGGCGGGCGAGAGAATCCACCAACTGGTTGACAATTCCCGAGAGAAACACGGCCCGTAGGCTGGCAAGGCGGGGAGACGCCCCATCTGAGAAGCCGCTGTGAGGCACGTAGCAACTGGGCCGGATCATTGTTTGGGTTAGGGTTTTTTTTTTTTTTTTTTTTAACTTACGTCATGGTTCAGGGTTAGTTTGGGTTTGGTTTGATTTTATCCGTGTTTCTCTTAAGTTTCAGTCAGGATCTGTGTTTTGCGTTGTTGTCCTTATGTGCTCCCCTAGTCTTGTCAAGCATGTCCACCTGCGTTTGCCTGCCCTTCCTCAATCAGCACCTTCTGCCATGTGTCTTGCCCAGGTGTGTCTCGTTTTGTCAATTGACCTTACCGTGGCACGCCCCTCCCCGCCCACATTGTGCGCCACATACCTGACTCCGACATTGTTCAGGCAAGATTAGCGAAACAGCATGCACTCTTAGGGCAAAGTTGTCAGATCTTCCTTGTGATTTCTCGGTCAGGTATTTTCAGGACGCCGATATTTCTCTTCGAAGCAAGCAAAGGGGGCTTTAAAATTTTTGGTGGAGGGTATTTTCACTCCCTCACCATGCAATTTTGCTCAAAAACAAAAAGAAATACACATCGTTATCTGCTGCTGCAGATGTAAGGAAAAGACCGAGTCGCCTCACTCACTTTGACCGATTGTCGGCAAAACCAAAGTATTTGGACATTAATCCTGTCAAGTAAGGTAAGAATGAGTTTATATTATCTCATAGTTTTGATGTTTTGTTGGCCTTCATCGTAAATAGTAAGTCAACAAACATGTGGACGGTTAGCTACCCGGAGCTATCGTTAGCCTTTGGCTAAAAACAACAAGGGAGAACATTACCTTCATGCAGCTGCTGACGTAGTAGTTTCTGGTCATTTTGGAGGGATTCGACTGTGTGTGGTCCTCCACAAAGTTTGATCCAGCGCAGACATTTTTCGTAGTTGTTTGAGGGTTTAGGGAAGGGAACAAACCAGATAGCGTCTCTCTCGTGTCTCCCTTACGCAAGCCGTGACTACAGCAGGACGCCGGATAGTCGATCGGCTATTACTCTTACACAAGCTGTGTCTACAGCGTTTAACAATTTTATGTATTTAGTTTTTCTTGGTTTTGAACAACTACGCAATGCACTACCGGGAGCGGGATTGCAGACATGACGTCTTGCATATTGATTGGTTTACTAGGTCATGCGGGTGTGGTTTACGGTAAGGTCAATTAGTGTGTGTGTGTATTTAAGTTCTTGTCTCCCATCTGTCTGCATCCATCCATTGTTACTCTCCCCATGTCATGCTGCTGGTTTTTTGCCTTGTTGTTCCCCCCACGTCTTGCTTCTCTTACCTTTTTGGAGTTTGCTTTTGTTTTGTTTAAACTCCCTTTTTTGCTTCACCTCTGCCTCCTCTCCCTGCTTCCCTGCCTTTGGGTCCACAACCACACCACAGACATAACAGAATAGATCAACCATGCCTGGACCCAGCGAGAAGCTCCCATCGCCAATCTGCACGATGCCGGCAGGCTCATGCTACACTGGACCTAATGTCTTGGCAGCCTGCCTCAGTCAAGCCACAGCCTGCCTCAGTCCAGCCACAGCCGAGACACAGCCCCTTCCAGCATGGCCCCGTCACAGCCCAGTCAAGGACAGCCAAGCCCAGCACAAGCTCCAGCACGAAGGAGGCGAAGAATGAGGCAAAGCTGCATCCCCCGGCCGCTTCACCTGAGCCACTGCAGCCCCCAGCTGCTTTGCCTGTGCAGCAGCAACCCCCCCCCCGTCGCTTCGCCACTGGTCTATTTGCCTGTGCCGCTGCCTCGTCAACTCTCTTCAATGTGCCTCTGCCTCATCAAGTCTGTTCGCCTGAGCGTCTGCCTCATCAAGTCTCTTTGCCTCTGCCACGGCAGCTTCAAGGCCATGATTCCAGCCCAGGTGGTGCGAGCCCCACGACCGTCATCGGATCCAGCGAGCCCCACGGCCGTGATCAGATCCACCCCAAGAGGGGCAATCCCTGCGAACGCCCTCTGATCCTATTCCAGCAACGCACGCCCTGCGGCGGTCAGTGTTCCCACCTCCGTGCCCGCTCTGTTTTGGTTTGTTTGTTTGTTTGTTTGTTTGTTTTTTCATTTTGGGATGTCTGGGTGCCAACCCTTGTTAGGTGGGTACTGCCATAGTTTGGTTTTGTCGGGGTTGGATTTTTGTTTGTTATGTTGTTTTGTTTTTTTGTTTTGTGTTCCTGGTTAATGCATGTACAAGTTTCTGTAGGTGATATTTCTTATGACTGCTGTTCTCTAAGGAGCACACTTGATTATGTAATGTTGCCTTCAGCCAGTGATACTTGGACCAGTGATCTCTGTGCACTGGCAATTACAGTGGAGTGCTGCCCAGAATTTGCAACTAAAATAAGCTTTCAGTCACACTTATTGAAAAATAAATAAAATGAAAAAAATGAAAAATATAAATACGGTTGGGACAAAAGCCAATAAGGAGTGTTTGCTCCCGCCTGAACAATTAACCAATTGTACAGCTTTAATGTAATGTATAGCTTACCTGCTTCACACACATTCATATAGGCTTCCATCGGGCTGCTGAGAATGAACGGGTTAGGTTGTCAGGTGGGAGGAGTTAAAAATGCAGGGGATTATTAGTGTATTTCCGGTGTGCATACATTTACTCCTACTTGGGGATTTACATTGCATGTTTCATGTGGCATTTTATTAGGGCCCGAGCAGCGACCGCTGCGAGGTCCCTATTGTTTTTCAAGGAATTCTTATTAGGGCCCGAGCAGCGGCGGCGGCGGTGCCGCTGCGAGGCCCTATTGTTTTTGTAGGAATTCTTCTTATTATTAGGGCCCGAGCAGCGACCGCTGCGAGGTCCCTATTGTTTTTCAAGGAATTCTTATTATTAGGGCCCGAGCAGCGGCGGCGGCGGTGCCGCTGCGAGGCCCTATTGTTTTTGTAGGAATTCTTCTTATTATTATTCTTATTATTATTCTTCTCCGCAAACAATCGCATTTTTGAGACACTAAACGTGACCAAAAACTCACCAAACTTTACACGCACATCAGGCCTGGCGAAAAATTTGATATTTTAAAGTCGCCATACATGATAACAGAAAAATGGTTCCTTAGCGCCCCCTACATAGGTTAAACGGATCCCTGTCCCGCTACGATTGTCCGACGGCTATGAAAATTGTGTGGCACCTGTAGCACATCCCAATGAACAAAAACCTCTTTGAAGTGTGTACCCTAAAATAGACAGAAAGTGAGGTATGAGTATTTAAATGTCCAATTTTTGCCAATTTTTGCACATTTACAGGGGTCATACTTTTGCCCGCTTCTCCTACACGGTTAACCCGATTGACTTCAAACTTGGGATGTACCATCTCAACACCTGGGACAACATCATTGTGAAAAATGAAAAGTTTTTGATATACTATATGACAGCGGCGGCGCATCAAATTTAGAGTTTAAAAATTCTTACTTCACGAAGCATTGCCGGTTGTACGTTTAATCTAGAGCTACAAAAATTGGTACACATATGTAACAGGCTATGACCTACAAAAAACTCTTTTTGAACCATATGCTAAACCTAACAGGAAGTCCACCATTTTGATTTATTTTGGAACGTGTTGCCATTTTTTTGGCCATTTCATTGGGGTCTTATTTTAACGAACTCCTCCTACAGTGTTTATCCGATCATCTTCAAACTTGGTGTGATTCATCTTAAGATGTTGAAGATGAAAAGTTATTGAAAGCTTTGTATTTCGTCGCACGCTGTTGTCATGGCATGCACTGTTTTTAAAGGAAAAAAATATATCCTTCAAGAAGCATTCCCATTTGTACGAAGCAGCTAGAGCTATGAAAATTTGTAGACATATGTAACAGCCCAAGATGTACAAAAAAGTCTCTTGGTGCCCTGTGCTAAACCCAACAGGAAGTCCCCCAGGGGCCGGGCATCACATTTTGAGCTAAAAAACTCCTCTTTAACAAAGCATACCCGGCTGTACGTTTCACATAGAGTTACCAACATTTGTAGAGGTGTATAACAGCCCTCGAGGTACAAAAAACTCTTTTTGAACCATATGCTAAACCTAACATGACGTCCGCTATTTTGATTTACTTTGGAATGTGTTGCCATTTTTTTTGGCCATTTCATAGGGGTCATATTTTAACAAACTCCTCCTACAGAGTTTATCCGATCATCTTCAAACTTGGTGTGATTCATCTTAAGATGTTGAAAATGAAAAGTTATTGAAAGTTTTTTATTTCGTAACACGCTGTTGTCGTGGCATGCACTTTTTGCAAAGGAAAAAAAATCATTCTTAATGAAGCATTCCCAGTTGTACGAAGCAGCTAGAGCGACGAAAAATTGTAGACATATGTAACAGCCCAGGATGTACAAAAAAGTCTCTTGGTGCCATGTGCTAAACCCAACAGGAAGTCCCCCAGGGGCCGGGCATCACATTTTGAGCTAAAAAACTCCTCTTTAACGAAGCATTCCCGGTTGTACGTTTCACCTAGCGCTATGATAATTTGCAGGCATACATAAGAGCCCGTGATGTACAAAAAAAGTCTCTTGGAACCATGTGCTAAACAAAACAGGAAGTCTGCCATTTTGATTTATGATGGGATTTGTTGCCATTTTTTGTGGCCTTTTTCAGGGGTCATATTTTAACGAACCCCTCCTACAAAATTTATCCGACTGTCTTCAAACTTGGTGTGTTTCATCTTAAGATGTTTAAGATGCAAAGTAATCGAAAGTTTTTTTTTTTGTAACACACTGTTGCCATAGCAATGCATTGTTTGTCAAGTGCTGCTTTTTTTTTTTTATACACATGACAACTCATGAAACTTTGCAAACACATCAGACTTGTCATGAACATGAATTTCCAGAGATTTATTGTGCAATTTGAAATAAATAGCGCCCTCTAGACATTTTTATGAAGCATTTCCGATTGTATGATTATGCTAGACCTACAAAAAAGTATTATGTAGCCATTTGCCAAACCAAAGAGGAAGTCCGCTATTTTGATTTTATTTTGGGAAATATACATCATTTTTGGCCTTTTTCATTAAACTTTGCACAGAAAAGGCATGGAAAAAACTAACATTTTAAATGGTCCTTGTTCCATGTAACAGTTGTCAAGTGCTGCTTTTTTTTTTTTTTTTATACACATGAAAACTCATGAAACTTTGCAAACACATCAGACTTGTCATGAACATGAATTTTCAGAGATTTATTGTGCAATTTGCAATAAATAGCGCCCTCTAGGCATTTTTATGAAGCATTTCCGATTGTATGATTATGCTAGACCTACAAAAAAGTATTATGTAGCCATTTGCCAAACCAAAGAGGAAGTCCGCTATTTTGATTTTATTTTGGGAACTATACATCATTTTTGGCCTTTTTCATTAAACTTTGCACAGACAAGGCATGGAAAAAACTAACATTTTAAATGGTCCTTGTTCCATGTAACAGTACCCCAACGTGCCAGTACCCTGACGTGCAAGTAACCCAACGTTGTGCTCAATAGCGCCCTCTATGCATTTTTATGGAGCATTTCCAATTGTATGATTCAAGCGATACACAACTAAAGATGACTTGACCTAGATTTGTGAAAACTGGGAGGCATACCTATTAGCTTAAGACCTACAAAAAGTATTCTGTAGCCGTATGCTAAACCTAAAAGGAAGTCCGCCATTTTGAATTTATTTTGGGAATTGCGCACCATATTTTGCGTTTTGATTAAACTTTGCACACACAAGGCTTGTCAAAAACATTTTAGATGGTCCTTGTCCTATTTTACAGTACCCCAACGTGCCAGTACCCCGACGTGCAAGTACCCCAACGTGGCCCGGGTTGCGAGGGCCCTTTATAGCTGCTCGCAGCTCTAGTTCTTCTTTTTATTTGTTATTATTCTTTTCCGCAAACAATCACATTTTTGAGACACTAAACGTGAACGAAAACTCACCAAACTTTACACACACGTCAGGCCTGGCGAAAAATTTGATATTTTAAAGTCGCCATAGGTGATAACAGAAAAATGGCTCCATAGCGCCACCTACATAGGTTAAACAGATCCCTGGCCCGCTACGATTGTCCGACGGCTATGAAAATTGTGTGGCACCTGTAGCACATCCAGATGAACAAAAACCTCTTTGATGTGTGTACCCTAAAATAGACAGGAAGTGAGATATGAGTATTTAAATGTCCAATTTTGGCCAATTTTTGCACATTTACAGGGGTCATACTTTTGCCTGCTTCGCCTACACGGTTAATCCAATTGACTTCAAACTTGGGATGTACCATCTCAAGACCTGGGACAACACCATGGTAAAAAATCTAAAGTTTTCAACATACTATATGACGGCGGTGGGGCATCAAATTTAGAGTTTCAAAACTCTTACTAAACGTAGTATTGCCGGTTGTATGTTTAACCTAGAGCTACGAAAATTGGTACACATATGTAACAGACTATGACCTACAAAAAAGTCTGTTGGTGCCATATGCTAAACCCAACAGGAAGTCCGCCAGAGGCGGGGCATCAAATTTTGAGTTTCAAAATTCTTACTTAATGAAGCATTCCCGGCTGTACGTTTCACCTAGAGTTACCAAAATTTAAAGACATATGTAACAGCCCTCAAGGTACAAAAAACTCTTTTTGAACCATATGCTAAACCTAACAGAAAGTCCACCATTTTGATTTACTTTGGAACGTGTTCCCATTTTTTTGGCCATTTCATAGGGGTCCTATTTTAACGAACTCCTCTTACAGAGTTTATCCGATCATCTTCAAACTTGGTGTGATTCATCTTAAGATGTTGAAGATGAAAAGTTATTGAAAGCTTTTTATTTAGGAATTCTTATTAGGGCCCGAGCAGCGGCGGCGGCGGTGCCGCTGCGAGGCCCTATTGTTTTTGTAGGAATTCTTATTATTATTAGGGCCCGAGCAGCGGCGGCGGCGGTGCCGCTGCGAGGCCCTATTGTTTTTGTAGGAATTCTTCTTATTATTAGGGCCCGAGCAGCGGCGGCGGCGGTGCCGCTGCGAGGCCCTATTGTTTTTGTAGGAATTCTTCTTATTAGGGCCCGAGCAGCGACCGCTGCGAGGTCCCTATTGTTCCTGAAGGAATTCTTATTATTCTTCTTCTTCTTCTTCTTTGTTATTATTCTTTTCCGCAAACAACCACATTTTTGAGGCACTAAACATGAACGAAAACTCACCAAACTTTACACGCAGATCGGGTCTGGCGAAAAATTTGATATTTTAAAGTCGCCATACATGATAACAGAAAAATGGCTCTGTAGCGCCACCTACATAGGTTTAACGGATCCCTGTCCCGCTACGATTGTCCTATGGCTACGAAAATTGTGTGGCACCTGTAGCACATCCAGATGAACAAAAACCTCTTTGATATGTGTACCCTAAAATAGACAGGAAGTGAGGTATGAGTATTTGAATGTCCAATTTTGGCCCATTTTTGCACATTTACAGGGGTCATACTTTTGCCCGCTTCTCCTACACGGTTAACCCGATTGACTTCAAACTTGGGCTGTACCATCTCAACACCTGGGACAACATCATGGTAAAAAATCTAAAGTTTTTGACATACTATATGACGGTGGCGGGGCATCAAATTTACAGTTTCAAAATTCTTACTTAACGAAGCATTGCCGGTGGTACGTTTAATCTAGGGCTACGAAAATTGGTACACATATGTAACAGACTATGATCTACAAAAAAGCCTGTTGGTGCCATATGCTAAACCTAACAGGAAGTCCGCCAGAGGCGAGGCATCAAATTTTGTGTTTCAAAATTCTAACTTAATGAAGCATTCCCGGCTGTACATTTCACCTAGAGTTACCAATATTTGAAGACATATGTAACAGCCCTCAAGGTACAAAAAACTCTTTTTGAACCATATGCTAAACCGAACAGGAAGTCCGCCATTTTGATTTACTTTGGAACGTGTTGCCATTTTTTGGGCCATTTCATAGGGGTCTTATTTTAACGAACTCCTCCTACAGAGTTTATCCGATCATCTCCAAACTTGGTGTGATTCATCTTAAGATGTTGAAGATGAAAAGTTATTGAAAGCTTTTTATTTTGTCGCACGCTGTTGCCGTGGCATGCACAGTTTGCAAAGGAAAAAATTACTTCTTAATGAAGCATTCCCAGTTGTACGAAGCAGCTAGAGCTACGAAAATTTGGAGACAAATGTAACAGCCCACGATGTACAAAAAAGTCTCTTGGTGCCATGTGCTAAACCCAACAGGAAGTCCCGTAGGGGCCGGGCATCACATTTTGAGCTAAAAAACTCCTCTTTAACGAAGCATTCCCGGTTGTACGTTTCACCTAGCGCTATGATAATTTAGAGGCATACATAAGAGCCCACGATGTACAAAAAAGTCTCTTGGAACCATGTGCTAAACCAAACAGGAAGTCCGCCATTTTGATTTATGATGGGATTTGTAGACTTTTTTTGTGGCCTTTTTTAGGGGTCATATTTTAACTCCTCCTACAAAATTCATCCGACCGTGTTCAAACTTGGTGTGTTTCATCTTAAGATGTTTAAGATGCAAATTTATCGAAAGTTTTTTATTTTGTCGCACGCTGCTGCTATAGCGATGCATTGGTTGCCAAGTAAAGTGCTGCTTTGTTTTTTTTTATCTATACATGTGTGAAAA
Organism: Festucalex cinctus; assembly: GCF_051991245.1. Taxonomy (NCBI): domain Eukaryota; kingdom Metazoa; phylum Chordata; class Actinopteri; order Syngnathiformes; family Syngnathidae; genus Festucalex; species Festucalex cinctus. The sequence goes on from NC_135411.1 coordinate 37,735,803, forward strand.
CTCGTGAAACTTTGCACACACATCAGACTTGTCATTAACATGAATTTTTAGAGATTTCTTGTGCAATTTGCAATAAATCGCACCCTCTATACATTTTTTATGGAGCATTTCCGATTGGATGATTCAAGCGCAAAATAACTAAAGATGACTTGACTTGACCTAGATTTGTGAAAACTCAGAGGCATACCTATTATATTATTATTATTTTTTGTACCTTACAAGATTATCTCTTGTGCCACATTAAACCCCTTTGCAGGCCTGAGCCAAACCACGGTCCATACATTTGATACCACTGCTTTATTTCAATGGTCAAGTACTTCATAACCACACCTACTTATGCTTGTCCTTGCATATATAGTAGACAACAAAGAGCTCTTTCAACAAAAGACATTTCCATCTACAAAGTCATACAAGGTAAGCACTCTATAAATTCTGCAATCACTACACTTCTATTCCTAAATTATCACTTCAAATACCAACAATGGTTAATACAGCTACAAATTTCTTGTATGTTTATGAAGTATGATACTGTATTTATTTCTACTCCTTTGCTTTTCTACAGGACATGAACAAATCAACAAGCAAATTCTCTTTTGATAAAGACCATCTAATCATCTCCATACGCAAAGATTGCCAACTTTTTTCCGTAAGTATACAATACATAAATTAAACAGGACAACTTTCTCAATCATATACAGTATGCCATACATATATGTATTAAGTTCTCATTTATTAACAGGTTTGTTAAAGGCACCTTTAGTGTGTTTTTCTGTTTGTAATGTTTCTCCACGAGCACGTCTAGCCATTGATATCATGTAGAACACATATGCTAACCTTTTAGAGACAATTGAAGCTTACTTGCACAGTAGCCACTATCTTAACCACTTAATTCACATGTCTACTTGACAACTTATTACATGTAGTGAAATGGTACTTTGTGCGTCTTATGCTTTTTTCTGAACACTGCTTTTCAACTCTTTCCTTAAAACCAATACATGCGGCACTGTTATACTGTATAAATATATATGTCCGTGTGTATATATAACCATTTATGTACCTGTCGTATCCTTACTTTTATTCATCATTTCATCACACAATCCTAAAACATTGCTTTTTGACCCAGAGGATTCAACTATACCATTTTTGCGTGTCTTATTACTTACTAGCTATATTATTTATTAACGGGCAAAAACTATGAATATAAGATCACCGTCAAATATTACGTCTGTAATATCCATATACAGTGCATTACATAATATGCATTTGTATTAAGACACTACCATGCTAAAAATATGCACACGACTGTTCTGTAAACTACACCTAAGACAACCAAACTTCACAGATCTAACATGATTCTTCATTCTTTTTTGTTCTACAGATGTATCAAATGCTGCCACACAGACAGAAGAAGCCACTGAGGACATGCACGAAGACGATGATCACAATATAACAGGACAGGTTAACCCCCCTGAAGTTTTAGCCCGCAGGTCAAAGCGTCCTAGGACTAATTCATCCATGGAGGTTACATTATCCTAAGACAGACTATGTGCTAACCCAAACTCTTTGACCCCAAGGGATTCATCTGTCCCAGAAAACTTTTACACTAAAGAGTTTATCTGTCCTAGGGCGCTGTTAACCCCAGGTTAAAGTGTTATTTAATCTGTCCTGTTACAACAGCTATACATAAACAGCTGCATTCCTCTCCTGTTCCATCTCTCGCACTTCTTTCATCTCTTTTTCTCCTCTACTTATACCTATGCTTGCTCATGTGCTTTTTTCCCCTTTAGATGATGTCATTGGTTAGCCTGCTTCAAAGCTACATTTTTTCTTGAATAACTGTCACACATTTACTGTTTGCTGGACCCTACAAAACTGTCACAATACTTCACTATGTCATGAATACATATGTGTTGCACAGCGACACCACATTAAGAGTCATCAAAAAGCTTTTTATTTGATCACACACCATCTCTGTGCCATGCAATGTTTTCAAATAAACAGATGCTGGTTTTGAATATCAAACGAGCGACTTTTCATGAAACTTTGCACACACATCAGAAAGTCCACACTTTTGAATTTATTTTGGGAATTGTGCATCATTTTTGGCCTTTTACTGCACCTTTTTACACACAAGGCACGGCAAATGCATTTCTATTTTCCATGGTCCTTGTCTATTTAACAGTACCCCAACGTGCAAGTCCCCCGACTTGCATATACCCCAACGTGGCCCGGGTTGCGAGGGCCCTTTATAGCTGCTCGCAGCTCTAGTTATTCTTCTTTTTCTTCTCCGCAAACAATCGCATTTTTGAGACACTAAACGTGAACGAAAACTCACCAAACTTTACACGCACATCAGGCCTGGCGAAAAATTTGATATTTTAAAGTCGCCATACATGATAACAGAAAAATGGCTCTGTAGCGCCACCTACATAGGTTTAACGGATCCCTGTCCCGCTACGATTGTCGTATGGCTACGAAAATTGTGTGGCACCTGTAGCACATCCAGATGAACAAAAACCTCTTTGATATGTGTACCCTAAAATAGACAGGAAGTGAGGTATGAGTATTTGAATGTCCAATTTTGGCCCATTTTTGCACATTTACAGGGGTCATACTTTTGCCCGCTTCTCCTACACGGTTAACCCGATTGACTTCAAACTTGGGCTGTACCATCTCAACACCTGGGACAACATCATGGTAAAAAATCTAAAGTTTTTGACATACTATATGACGGTGGCGGGGCATCAAATTTACAGTTTCAAAATTCTTACTTAACTAAGCATTGCCGGTGGTACGTTTAATTGAGAGCCACGAAAATTGGTACACATATGTAACAGACTATGATCTACAAAAAAGCCTGTTGGTGCCATATGCTAAACCTAACAGGAAGTCCGCCAGAGGCGAGGCATCAAATTTTGTGTTTCAAAATTCTTATTTAATGAAGCATTCCCGGCTGTACATTTCACCTAGAGTTACCAACATTTGAAGACATATGTAACAGCCCTCAAGGTACAAAAAACTCTTTTTGAACCATATGCTAAACCGAACAGGAAGTCCGCCATTTTGATTTACTTTGGAACGTGTTGCCATTTTTTGGGCCATTTCATAGGGGTCTTATTTTAACGAACTCCTCCTACAGAGTTTATCCGATCATCTCCAAACTTGGTGTGATTCATCTTAAAATGTTGAAGATGAAAAGTTATTGAAAGCTTTTTATTTCGTCGCACGCTGTTGCCGTGGCATGCACAGATTGCGAAGGAAAAAATTCCCTCTTAATGAAGCATTCCCAGTTGTACGAAGCAGCGAGAGCTACAAAAATTTGGAGACAAATTTAACAGCCCACGATGTACAAAAAAGTCTCTTGGTGCCATGTGCTAAACCCAACAGGAAGTCCCGTAGGGGCCGGTCATCACATTTTGAGGTAAAAAACTCCTCTTTAACGAAGCATTCCCGGTTGTACGTTTCACCTAGCGCTATGATAATTTAGAGGCATACATAAGAGCCCACGATGTACAAAAAAGTCTCTTGGAACCATCTGCTAAACCAAACAGGAAGTCCGCCATTTTGATTTACGTTGGGATTTGTAGCCATTTTTTGTGGCCTTTTTTAGGGGTCATATTTTAACGAACTCCTCCTACAAAATGTATCCGACTGTCTTCAAACTTGGTGTGCTTCATCTTAAGATGTTTAAGATGCAAAGTTATCGGAAGTTATTTATTTTGTCGCACGCCGTTTCATGGCGATGGATTGTTTGCCAAGTAAAATGCTGCTTTTTTTTTTTTGGTCTAAACATGTGCAAAAACTCATGAAACTTTACACACACATCAGGCTTGTCATAAGCATGAATATTTTAGAGATTTCTTATTAAATTTGCAATAAATGCTTCAATAGCGCCCTCTAGACATTTTTATGAAGTCTTTCCGATTATATGGTTCAGCTAGATGTGTGAATATTGGCAGGCATGCCTAATATATTCAAAAAGTATTCTATATAGCCATGTGCCAATCCATTTTGATTTTATTTTGTTAATTGTGCATCATTTTTGGCCTTTCCATGAAACTTTACAAACACAAAGCATGGCAAAAACGTTTAAAATTTAGATGGTTTCCTATTTGACAGTACCCCAACATGCCAGTACCCCGACGTGCAAATACCCCAACGTGGCCCGGGTTGCGAGGGCCCTTTATAGCTGCTCGCAGCTCTAGTTATTCTTATTATTATTCTTCTCCGCAAACAATCGCATTTTTGAGACACTAAACGTGACCGAAAACTCACCAAACTTTACACGCACATCAGGCCTGGCGAAAAATTTGATATTTTAAAGTCGCCATACATGATAACAGAAAAATGGCTCCTTAGCGCCCCCTACATAGGTTAAACGGATCCCTGTCCCGCTACGATTGTCCGACGGCTATGAAAATTGTGTGGCACCTGTAGCACATCCCAATGAACAAAAACCTCTTTGAAGTGTGTACCCTAAAATAGACAGAAAGTGAGGTATGAGTATTTAAATGTCCAATTTTTGCCAATTTTTGCACATTTACAGGGGTCATACTTTTGCCCGCTTCTCCTACACGGTTAACCCGATTGACTTCAAACTTGGGATGTACCATCTCAACACCTGGGACAACATCATTGTGAAAAATGAAAAGTTTTTGATATACTATATGACGGCGGTGGCGCATCAAATTTAGAGTTTAAAAATTCTTACTTCACGAAGCATTGCCGGTTGTACGTTTAATCTAGAGCTACGAAAATTGGTACACATATGTAACAGGCTATGACCTACAAAAAACTCTTTTTGAACCATATGCTAAACCTAACAGGAAGTCCACCATTTTGATTTATTTTGGAACGTGTTGCCATTTTTTTGGCCATTTCATTGGGGTCTTATTTTAACGAACTCCTCCTACAGTGTTTATCCGATCATCTTCAAACTTGGTGTGAATTCATCTTAAGATGTTGAAGATGGAAAGTTATTGAAAGCTTTGTAGTTCGTCACACGCTGTTGTCATGGCATGCACTGTTTGCAAAGGAAAAAAAATATCCTTAAAGAAGCATTCCCATTTATACGAAGCAGCGAGAGCTACGAAAATTTGTAGACATATGTAATAGCCCAAGATGTACAAAAAAATCTCTTGGTGCCCTGTGCTAAACCCAACAGGAAGTCCCCCAGGGGCCGGGCATCACATTTTGAGCTAAAAAACTCCTCTTTAACAAAGCATACCCGGCTGTACGTTTCACCTAGAGTTACCAAAATTTGTAGAGGTATATAACAGCCCTCGAGGTACAAAAAACTCTTTTTGAACCATATGCTAAACCTAACAGGACGTCCGCCATTTTGATTTACTTTGGAATGTGTTGCCATTTTTTGGGCCATTTCATAGGGGTCATATTTTAACGAACTCCTCCTACAGAGTTTATCCGATCATCTTCAAACTTGGTGTGACTCATCTTAAGATGTTGAGGATGAAAAGTTATTGAAAGCTCTTTATTTCGTCGCACGCTGTTGTCGTGGCATGCACTTTTTGCAAAGGAAAAAAATCCTTCTTAATGAAGCATTCCCAGTTGTACGAAGTAGCTAGAGCTACAAAAATTTGTAGACATATGTAACAGCCCACAATGTACAAAAAAGTCTCTTGGTGCCATGTGCTAAACCCAACAGGAAGTCCCCCAGGGGCCGGGCATCACATTTTGAGCTAGAAAACTCCTCTTTAACGAAGCATTCCCGGTTGTACGTTTCACCTAGCGCGATGATAATTTGCAGGCATACATAAGAGCCCACGATGTACAAAAAAGTCTCTTGGAACCATGTGCTAAACCAAACAGGAAGTCTGCCATTTTGATTTACGATGGGATTTGTTGCCATTTTTTGTGGCCTTTTTCAGGGGTCATATTTTAACGAACTCCTCGTACAAAGTTCATCCGACCGTCTTCAAACTTGGTGTGTTTCATCTTAAGATGTTTAAGATGCAAAGTTATCGAAAGTTTTTTATTTTGTCGCACGCTGCTGCTATAGCGATGCATTGTTTGCCAAGTAAAGTGCTGCTTTGTTTTTTTATCTATACATGTCTGAAAACTCATGAAACTTTGCAAACACATCAGACTTGTCATGAACATGAATTTTTAGAGATTTATTGTGCAATTTGCAATAAATAGCGCCCTCTAGACATTTTTATGAAGTATTTCCGATTGTATGATTCTGCTAGATTTGTGAAAATTAGGACAGACCCCTATCAGCCTAATACCTACAAAAAAGTATTATGTAGCCATTTGCCAAACCAAAGAGGAAGTCCGCTATTTTGATTTTATTTTGGGAATTATACATCATTTTTGGCCTCTTTCATAGAACTTTGCACAGACAAGGCATGGGAAAAACTAACATTTTAAATGGTCCTTGTTCCATGTAACAGTACCCCAACGTGCCAGTACCCTGACGTGCAAGTAACCCAACGTTGTGCTCAATAGCGCCCTCTATGCATTTTTATGGAGCATTTCCAATTGTATGATTCAAGCGATACACAACTAAAGATGACTTGACCTAGATTTTTGAAAACTGGGAGGCATACCTATTAGCTTAAGACCTACAAAAAGTATTCTGTAGCCGTATGCTAAACCTAAAAGGAAGTCCGCCATTTTGAATTTATTTTGGGAATTGCACACCATCTTTGGCCTTTTGCACTCACAAAGCTTGTCAAAAACATTTTAGATGGTCCTTGTCCGATTTGACAGTACCCCAACGTGCCAGTACCCCGACGTGCAAGTACCCCAACGTGGCCCAGGTTGCGAGGGCCCTTTATAGCTGCTCGCAGCTCTAGTTATTATTAGGGCCCGAGCAGCGACCGCTGCGAGGTCCCTATTGTTTTTCAAGGAATTCTTATTATTCTTCTTTTTATTTTTTGTTATTATTCTTTTCCGCAAACAATCACATTTTTGAGACACTAAACGTGAACGAAAACTCACCAAACTTTACACACACGTCAGGCCTGGCGAAAAATTTGATATTTTAAAGTCGCCATAGGTGATAACAGAAAAATGGCTCCATAGCGCCACCTACATAGGTTAAACAGATCCCTGGCCCGCTACGATTGTCCGACGGCTATGAAAATTGTGTGGCACCTGTAGCACATCCAGATGAACAAAAACCTCTTTGATGTGTGTACCCTAAAATAGACAGGAAGTGAGATATGAGTATATAAATGTCCAATTTTGGCCAATTTTTGCACATTTACAGGGGTCATACTTTTGCCTGCTTCTCCTACACGGTTAATCCAATTGACTTCAAACTTGGGATGTACCATCTCAAGACCTGGGACAACACCATGGTAAAAAATCTAAAGTTTTCGACATACTATATGACGGCGGTGGGGCATCAAATTTAGAGTTTCAAAACTCTTACTAAACGTAGTATTGCCGGTTGTATGTTTAACCTAGAGCTACGAAAATTGGTACACATATGTAACAGACTATGACCTACAAAAAAGTCTGTTGGTGCCATATGCTAAACCCAACAGGAAGTCCGCCAGAGGCGGGGCATCAAATTTTGAGTTTCAAAATTCTTACTTAATGAAGCATTCCCGGCTGTACGTTTCACCTAGAGTTACCAAAATTTAAAGACATATGTAACAGCCCTCAAGGTACAAAAAACTCTTTTTGAACCATATGCTAAACCTAACAGAAAGTCCACCATTTTGATTTACTTTGGAACGTGTTCCCATTTTTTTGGCCATTTCATAGGGGTCCTATTTTAACGAACTCCTCTTACAGAGTTTATCCGATCATCTTCAAACTTGGTGTGATTCATCTTAAGATGTTGAAGATGAAAAGTTATTGAAAGCTTTTTATTTCGCTGCACGCTGTTGTCGTGGCATGCACTTGTTTGCAAAGGAAAAAAATTCTTCTTAATGAAGAATTCTCAGTTGTACGAAGCAGCTAGAGCTACGAAAATTTGTAGACATATGTAACAGCCCACGATGTACAAAAAAGTCTCTTGCTGCTTTGTGCTAAACCCAACAGGAAGTCCCGCAAGGGCCGGGCATCACTTTTTGAACTAAAAAACTCCTCTTTAACGAAGCATTCCCGGTTGTACCTTTCACCTAGCGCTATGATAATTTGGAGGCATACATAAGAGCCCACGATGTACAAAAAAGTCTTTTAGAACCATATACTAAGCCAAACAGGAAGTCCGGCATTTTGATTTACTTTGCTATTTGTAGCCATTTTTTGGGGGCCTTTTATAGGCCTCATATTTTCTACAAAACTTATCAGATTGTCTTCATTCTTTGGCATGTTTCATCTGAAGTATTGCCGGTTATACGTTTAATCTAGAGCTACGAAAATTGGTACACATATGTAACAGACTATGATCTACAAAAAAGCCTGTTGGTGCCATATGCTAAACCTAACAGGAAGTCCGCCAGAGGCAGGGCATCAAATTTAGCATTTCAAAATTTTTACTTAATGAAGCATTTCCGGCTGTACGTTTCACCTAGAGTGACCAAAATTTGAAGACATATATAACAGCCCTCGAGGTACAAAAAACTCTTTTTGAACCATATGCTAAACCTAACAGGAAGTCTGCCATTTTGATTTACTTTGGAACATGTTGCCATTTTTTTGGCCATTTCATAGGGGTCTTATTTTAACAAACTCCTCCTACAGAGTTTATCCGATCATCTTCAAACTTGGTGTGATTCATCTTAAGATGTTGACGATGAAAAGTTATTGAAAGCTTTTTATTTCGTCGCACGCTGTTGTCGTGGCATGCACTGTTGGCAAAGGAAAAAAAAATCCTTCTTAATGCAGCGTTCCCAGTTGGACGAAGCAGCTCGAGCTACAAAAATTTGTAGACATATGTACACATTTGTCCACATATATATATTTACATATGCATGTAAAAAAATTATGTCAGGCTAAACTAAATGGTTGATTAGGCCCCACACATTTTCACCTTACCATACCCGGCCCTCTTTGCAAAAGGTTTGAACACTCCTGGCCTAAACCTAGGTGTATACTCAAACTATGCACGCACATAAAGCCTGGAACAAAATGTGTAATTTAGAGGGTTCTTGTTTTGTTTTTTGTATTCCTTATATTTCATGTCATTATACTTGACACACTATTTTTACTACTCACTGAATCAGTTATAAGAACATTTAATTGATACAATCCAATCACATCCTAGAGAATTGAAAACACATTCAATCATGAGGTTGTTAAGACACATTTACTTCTGTAGCACTTAACCACAAACAAGTTGCGACATCCCCTGATCTAACCCTCCAACCGGGCAAGGAAAAACTTTCAGGGGTCATATTTTAACGAACCCCTCCTACAAAATTTATCCGACTGTCTTCAAACTTGGTGTGTTTCATCTTAAGATGTTTAAGATGCAAAGTAATCGAAAGTTTTTTATTTTGTAACACGCTGTTGCCATAGCAATGCATTGTTTGTCAAGTGCTGCTTTTTTTTTTTTATACACATGAAAATTCATGAAACTTTGCAAACACATCAGACTTGTCATGAACATGAATTTTCAGAGATTTATTGTGCAATTTGCAATAAATAGCGCCCTCTAGACATTTTTATGAAGCATTTCCGATTGTATGATTATGCTAGACCTACAAAAAAGTATTATGTAGCCATTTGCCAAACCAAAGAGGAAGTCCGCTATTTTGATTTTATTTTGGGAATTATTCATAATTTTTGGCCTTCTTCATTAAACTTTGCACAGACAAGGCATGGAAAAAACTAACATTTTAAATGGTCCTTGTTCCATGTAACAGTACCCCAACGTGCCAGTACCCTGACGTGCAAGTAACCCAACGTTGTGCTCAATAGCGCCCTCTATGCATTTTTATGGAGCATTTCCAATTGTATGATTCAAGCGATACACAACTAAAGATGACTTGACCTAGATTTGTGAAAACTGGGAGGCATACCTATTAGCTTAAGACCTACAAAAAGTATTCTGTAGCTGTATGCTAAACCTAAAAGGAAGTCCGCCATTTTGAATTTATTTTGGGAATTGCGCAACATATTTGGCCTTTTGATAAAACTTTGCACACACAAGGCTTGTCAAAAACATTTTAGATGGTCCTTGTCCTATTTGACAGGACCCCAACATGCCAGTACCCCGACGTGCAAGTACCCCAACGTGGCCCAGGTTGCGAGGGCCCTTTATAGCTGCTCGCAGCTCTAGTTCTTATTCTTATTATTCTTCTCCGCAAACAATCGCATTTTTGAGACACTAAACGTGACCGAAAACTCACCAAACTTTACACGCACATCAGGCCTGGCGAAAAATTTTGTATTTTAAAGTCGCCATACATGATAACAGAAAAATGGCTCCTTAGCGCCCCCTACATAGGTTAAACGGATCCCTGTCCCGCTACGATTGTCCGACGGCTATGAAAATTGTGTGGCACCTGTAGCACATCCCAATGAACAAAAACCTCTTTGAAGTGTGTACCCTAAAATAGACAGAAAGTGAGGTATGAGTATTTAAATGTCCAATTTTTGCCAATTTTTGCACATTTACAGGGGTCATACTTTTGCCCGCTTCTCCTACACGGTTAACCCGATTGACTTCAAACTTGGGATGTACCATCTCAACACCTGGGACAACATCATTGTGAAAAATGAAAAGTTTTTGATATACTATATGACGGCGGCGGCGCATCAAATTTAGAGTTTAAAAATTCTTACTTCACGAAGCATTGCCGGTTGTACGTTTAATCTAGAGCTACGAAAATTGGTACACATATGTAACAGGCTATGACCTACAAAAAACTCTTTTTGAACCATATGCTAAACCTAACAGGAAGTCCACCATTTTGATTTATTTTGGAACGTGTTGCCATTTTTTTGCCCATTTCATTGGGGTCTTATTTTAACGAACTCCTCCTACAGTGTTTATCCGATCATCTTCAAACTTGGTGTGATTCATCTTAAGATGTTGAAGATGAAAAGTTATTGAAAGCTTTGTATTTCGTCGCACGCTGTTGTCATGGCATGCACTGTTTTTAAAGGAAAAAAAATATCCTTAAAGAAGCATTCCCATTTGTACGAAGCAGCTAGAGCTACGAAAATTTGTAGACATATGTAACAGCCCAAGATGTACAAAAAAGTCTCTTGGTGCCCTGTGCTAAACCCAACAGGAAGTCCCCCAGGGGCCGGGCATCACATTTTGAGCTAAAAAACTCCTCTTTAACAAAGCATACCCGGCTGTACGTTTCACCTAGAGTTACCAAAATTTGTAGAGGTATATAACAGCCCTCGAGGTACAAAAAACTCTTTTTGAACCATGTGCTAAACCTAACAGGACGTCCGCCATTTTGATTTACTTTGGAATGTGTTGCCATTTTTTGGGCCATTTCATAGCGGTCATATTTTAACGAACTCCTCCTACAGAGTTTATCCGATCATCTTCAAACTTGGTGTGACTCATCTTAAGATGTTGAGGATGAAAAGTTATTGAAAGCTCTTTATTTCGTCGCACGCTGTTGTCGTGGCATGCACTTTTTGCAAAGGAAAAAAATCCTTCTTAATGAAGCATTCCCAGTTGTACGAAGTAGCTAGAGCTACAAAAATTTGTAGACATATGTAACAGCCCACAATGTACAAAAAAGTCTCTTGGTGCCATGTGCTAAACCCAACAGGAAGTCCCCCAGGGGCCGGGCATCACATTTTGAGCTAGAAAACTCCTCTTTAACGAAGCATTCCCGGTTGTACGTTTCACCTAGCGCGATGATAATTTGCAGGCATACATAAGAGCCCACGATGTACAAAAAAGTCTCTTGGAACCATGTGCTAAACAAAACAGGAAGTCTGCCATTTTGATTTACGATGGGATTTGTTGCCATTTTTTGTGGCCTTTTTCAGGGGTCATATTTTAACGAACTCCTCGTACAAAGTTCATCCGACCGTCTTCAAACTTGGTGTGTTTCATCTTAAGATGTTTAAGATGCAAAGTTATCGAAAGTTTTTTATTTTGTCGCACGCTGCTGCTATAGCGATGCATTGTTTGCCAAGTAAAGTGCTGCTTTGTTTTTTTATCTATACATGTGTGAAAACTCATGAAACTTTGCAAACACATCAGACTTGTCATGAACATGAATTTTTAGAGATTTATTGTGCAATTTGCAATAAATAGCGCCCTCTAGACATTTTTATGAAGTATTTCCGATTGTATGATTCTGCTAGATTTGTGAAAATTAGGACAGACCCCTATCAGCCTAATACCTACAAAAAAGTATTATGTAGCCATTTGCCAAACCAAAGAGGAAGTCCGCTATTTTGATTTTATTTTGGGAATTATACATCATTTTTGGCCTCTTTCATTAAACTTTGCACAGACAAGGCATGGAAAAAAATAACATTTTAAATGGTCCTTGTTCCATGTAACAGTACCCCAACGTGCCAGTACCCTGACGTGCAAGTAACCCAACGTTGTGCTCAATAGCGCCCTTTATGCATTTTTATGGAGCATTTCCAATTGTATGATTCAAGCGATACACAACTAAAGATGACTTGACCTAGATTTGTGAAAACTGGGAGGCATACCTATTAGCTTAAGACCTACAAAAAGTATTCTGTAGCCGTATGCTAAACCTAAAAGGAAGTCCGCCATTTAGAATTTATTTTGGGAATTGCACACCATCTTTGGCCTTTTGCACTCACAAAGCTTGTCAAAAACATTTTAGATGGTCCTTGTCCGATTTGACAGTACCCCAACGTGCCAGTACCCCGACGTGCAAGTACCCCAACGTGGCCCGGGTTGCGAGGGCCCTTTATAGCTGCTCGCAGCTCTAGTTAGGGCCCGAGCAGCGACCGCTGCGAGGTCCCTATTGTTTTTCAAGGAATTCTTATTAGGGCCCGAGCAGCGGCGGCGGCGGTGCCGCTGCGAGGCCCTATTGTTTTTGTAGGAATTCTTATTATTATTAGGGCCCGAGCAGCGGCGGCGGCGGTGCCGCTGCGAGGCCCTATTGTTTTTGTAGGAATTCTTCTTATTATTATTATTCTTATTATTATTCTTCTCCGCAAACAATCGCATTTTTGAGACACTAAACGTGACCAAAAACTCACCAAACTTTACACGCACATCAGGCCTGGCGAAAAATTTGATATTTTAAAGTCGCCATACATGATAACAGAAAAATGGTTCCTTAGCGCCCCCTACATAGGTTAAACGGATCCCTGTCCCGCTACGATTGTCCGACGGCTATGAAAATTGTGTGGCACCTGTAGCACATCCCAATGAACAAAAACCTCTTTGAAGTGTGTACCCTAAAATAGACAGAAAGTGAGGTATGAGTATTTAAATGTCCAATTTTTGCCAATTTTTGCACATTTACAGGGGTCATACTTTTGCCCGCTTCTCCTACACGGTTAACCCGATTGACTTCAAACTTGGGATGTACCATCTCAACACCTGGGACAACATCATTGTGAAAAATGAAAAGTTTTTGATATACTATATGACGGCGGCGGCGCATCAAATTTAGAGTTTAAAAATTCTTACTTCACGAAGCATTGCCGGTTGTACGTTTAATCTAGAGCTACAAAAATTGGTACACATATGTAACAGGCTATGACCTACAAAAAACTCTTTTTGAACCATATGCTAAACCTAACAGGAAGTCCACCATTTTGATTTATTTTGGAACGTGTTGCCATTTTTTTGGCCATTTCATTGGGGTCTTATTTTAACGAACTCCTCCTACAGTGTTTATCCGATCATCTTCAAACTTGGTGTGATTCATCTTAAGATGTTGAAGATGAAAAGTTATTGAAAGCTTTGTATTTCGTCGCACGCTGTTGTCATGGCATGCACTGTTTTTAAAGGAAAAAAATATATCCTTCAAGAAGCATTCCCATTTGTACGAAGCAGCTAGAGCTATGAAAATTTGTAGACATATGTAACAGCCCAAGATGTACAAAAAAGTCTCTTGGTGCCCTGTGCTAAACCCAACAGGAAGTCCCCCAGGGGCCGGGCATCACATTTTGAGCTAAAAAACTCCTCTTTAACAAAGCATACCCGGCTGTACGTTTCACATAGAGTTACCAACATTTGTAGAGGTGTATAACAGCCCTCGAGGTACAAAAAACTCTTTTTGAACCATATGCTAAACCTAACATGACGTCCGCTATTTTGATTTACTTTGGAATGTGTTGCCATTTTTTTTGGCCATTTCATAGGGGTCATATTTTAACAAACTCCTCCTACAGAGTTTATCCGATCATCTTCAAACTTGGTGTGATTCATCTTAAGATGTTGAAAATGAAAAGTTATTGAAAGTTTTTTATTTCGTAACACGCTGTTGTCGTGGCATGCACTTTTTGCAAAGGAAAAAAAATCCTTCTTAATGAAGCATTCCCAGTTGTACGAAGCAGCTAGAGCGACGAAAAATTGTAGACATATGTAACAGCCCAGGATGTACAAAAAAGTCTCTTGGTGCCATGTGCTAAACCCAACAGGAAGTCCCCCAGGGGCCGGGCATCACATTTTGAGCTAAAAAACTCCTCTTTAACGAAGCATTCCCGGTTGTACGTTTCACCTAGCGCTATGATAATTTGCAGGCATACATAAGAGCCCGTGATGTACAAAAAAAGTCTCTTGGAACCATGTGCTAAACAAAACAGGAAGTCTGCCATTTTGATTTATGATGGGATTTGTTGCCATTTTTTGTGGCCTTTTTCAGGGGTCATATTTTAACGAACCCCTCCTACAAAATTTATCCGACTGTCTTCAAACTTGGTGGGTTTCATCTTAAGATGTTTAAGATGCAAAGTAATCGAAAGTTTTTTTTTTTGTAACACGCTGTTGCCATAGCAATGCATTGTTTGTCAAGTGCTGCTTTTTTTTTTTTTATACACATGACAACTCATGAAACTTTGCAAACACATCAGACTTGTCATGAACATGAATTTCCAGAGATTTATTGTGCAATTTGCAATAAATAGCGCCCTCTAGACATTTTTATGAAGCATTTCCGATTGTATGATTATGCTAGACCTACAAAAAAGTATTATGTAGCCATTTGCCAAACCAAAGAGGAAGTCCGCTATTTTGATTTTATTTTGGGAAATATACATCATTTTTGGCCTTTTTCATTAAACTTTGCACAGAAAAGGCATGGAAAAAACTAACATTTTAAATGGTCCTTGTTCCATGTAACAGTTGTCAAGTGCTGCTTTTTTTTTTTTTTTTATACACATGAAAACTCATGAAACTTTGCAAACACATCAGACTTGTCATGAACATGAATTTTCAGAGATTTATTGTGCAATTTGCAATAAATAGCGCCCTCTAGGCATTTTTATGAAGCATTTCCGATTGTATGATTATGCTAGACCTACAAAAAAGTATTATGTAGCCATTTGCCAAACCAAAGAGGAAGTCCGCTATTTTGATTTTATTTTGGGAACTATACATCATTTTTGGCCTTTTTCATTAAACTTTGCACAGACAAGGCATGGAAAAAAACTAACATTTTAAATGGTCCTTGTTCCATGTAACAGTACCCCAACGTGCCAGTACCCTGACGTGCAAGTAACCCAACGTTGTGCTCAATAGCGCCCTCTATGCATTTTTATGGAGCATTTCCAATTGTATGATTCAAGCGATACACAACTAAAGATGACTTGACCTAGATTTGTGAAAACTGGGAGGCATACCTATTAGCTTAAGACCTACAAAAAGTATTCTGTAGCCGTATGCTAAACCTAAAAGGAAGTCCGCCATTTTGAATTTATTTTGGGAATTGCGCACCATATTTTGCGTTTTGATTAAACTTTGCACACACAAGGCTTGTCAAAAACATTTTAGATGGTCCTTGTCCTATTTTACAGTACCCCAACGTGCCAGTACCCCGACGTGCAAGTACCCCAACGTGGCCCGGGTTGCGAGGGCCCTTTATAGCTGCTCGCAGCTCTAGTTATTATTATTATTAGGGCCCGAGCAGCGGCGGCGGCGGTGCCGCTGCGAGGCCCTATTGTTTTTGTAGGAATTCTTCTTATTATTATTATTCTTATTATTATTCTTCTCCGCAAACAATCGCATTTTTGAGACACTAAACGTGACCGAAAACTCACCAAACTATACACGCACATCAGGCCTGGCGAAAAATTTGATATTTTAAAGTCGCCATACATGATAACAGAAAAATGGCTCCTTAGCGCCCCCTACATAGGTTAAACGGATCCCTGTCCCGCTATGATTGTCCGACGGCTATGAAAATTGTGTGGCACCTGTAGCACATCCCAATGAACAAAAACCTCTTTGAAGTGTGTACCCTAAAATAGACAGAAAGTGAGGTATGAGTATTTAAATGTCCAATTTTTGCCAATTTTTGCACATTTACAGGGGTCATACTTTTGCCCGCTTCTCCTACACGGTTAACCCGATTGACTTCAAACTTGGGATGTACCATCTCAACACCTGGGACAACATCATTGTGAAAAATGAAAAGTTTTTGATATACTATATGACGGCGGCGGCGCATCAAATTTAGAGTTTAAAAATTCTTACTTCACGAGGCATTGCCGGTTGTACGTTCAATCTAGAGCTACGAAAATTGGTACACATATGTAACAGGCTATGACCTACAAAAAACTCTTTTTGAACCATATGCTAAACCTAACAGGAAGTCCACCATTTTGATTTATTTTGGAACGTGTTGCCATTTTTTTGGCCATTTCATTGGAGTCTTATTTTAACGAACTCCTCCTACAGTGTTTATCCGATCATCTTCAAACTTGGTGTGATTCATCTTAAGATGTTGAAGATGAAAAGTTATTGAAAGCTTTGTATTTCGTCGCACGCTGTTGTCATGGCATGCACTGTTTGCAAAGGAAAAAAAATATCCTTAAAGAAGCATTGCCAGTTGTACGAAGCAGCTAGAGCTACGAAAATTTGTAGACATATGTAACAGCCCAAGATGTACAAAAAAGTCTCCTGGTGCCCTGTGCTAAACCCAACAGGAAGTCCCCCAGGGGCCGGGCATCACATTTTGAGCTAAAAAACTCCTCTTTAACAAAGCATACCCGGCTGTACGTTTCACCTAGAGTTACCAAAATTTGTAGAGGTATATAACAGCCCTCGAGGTACAAAAAACTCTTTTTGAACCATATGCTAAACCTAACAGGACGTCCGCCATTTTGATTTACTTTGGAATGTGTTGCCATTTTTTGGGCCATTTCGTAGGGGTCTTATTTTAACGAACTCCTCCTACAGAGTTTATCCGATCATCTTCAAACTTGGTGTGACTCATCTTAAGATGTTGAGGATGAAAAGTTATTGAAAGCTCTTTATTTCGTCGCACGCTGTTGTCGTGGCATGCACTTTTTGCAAAGGAAAAAAATCCTTCTTAATGAAGCATTCCCAGTTGTACGAAGTAGCTAGAGCTACAAAAATTTGTAGACATATGTAACAGCCCACAATGTACAAAAAAGTCTCTTGGTGCCATGTGCTAAACCCAACAGGAAGTCCCCCAGGGGCCGGGCATCACATTTTGAGCTAGAAAACTCCTCTTTAACGAAGCATTCCCGGTTGTACGTTTCACCTAGCGCGATGATAATTTGCAGGCATACATAAGAGCCCACGATGTACAAAAAAAGTCTCTTGGAACCATGTGCTAAACCAAACAGGAAGTCCGCCATTTTGATTTCCGATGGGATTTGTTGCCATTTTTTGTGGCCTTTTTCAGGGGTCATATTTTAACGAACTCCTCGTACAAAGTTCATCCGACCGTCTTCAAACTTGGTGTGTTTCATCTTAAGATGTTTAAGATGCAAAGTTATCGAAAGTTTTTTATTTTGTCGCACGCTGCTGCTATAGCGATGCATTGTTTGCCAAGTAAAGTGCTGCTTTGTTTTTTTATCTATACATGTGTGAAAACTCATGAAACTTTGCAAACACATCAGACTTGTCATGAACATGAATTTTTAGAGATTTATTGTGCAATTTGCAATAAATAGCGCCCTCTAGACATTTTTATGAAGCATTTCCGATTGTATGATTATGCTAGATTTGTGAAAATTAGGACAGACCCCTATCAGCCTAATACCTACAAAAAAGTATTATGTAGCCATTTGCCAAACCAAAGAGGAAGTCCGCTATTTTGATTTTATTTTGGGAATTATACATAATTTTTGGCCTCTTTCATTAAACTTTGCACAAACAAGGCATGGAAAAAACTAACATTTTAAATGGTCCTTGTTCCATGTAACAGTACCCCAACGTGCCAGTACCCTGACGTGCAAGTAACCCAACGTTGTGCTCAATAGCGCCCTCTATGCATTTTTATGGAGCATTTCCAATTGTATGATTCAAGCGATACACAACTAAAGATGACTTGACCTAGATTTGTGAAAACTGGGAGGCATACCTATTAGCTTAAGACCTACAAAAAGTATTCTGTAGCCGTATGCTAAACCTAAAAGGAAGTCCGCCATTTTGAATTTATTTTGGGAATTGCACACCATCTTTGGCCTTTTGCACTCACAAAGCTTGTCAAAAACATTTTAGATGGTCCTTGTCCGATTTGACAGTACCCCAACGTGCCAGTACCCCGACGTGCAAGTACCCCAACGTGACCCAGGTTGCGAGGGCCCTTTATAGCTGCTCGCAGCTCTAGTTCTTCTTCTTCTTCTTTTTCTTTGTTATTATTCTTTTCCGCAAACAACCACATTTTTGAGGCACTAAACATGAACGAAAACTCACCAAACTTTATACGCAGATCGGGCCTGGCGAAAAATTTGATATTTTAAAGTCGCCATACATGATAACAGAAAAATGGCTCTGTAGCGCCACCTACATAGGTTTAACGGATCCCTGTCCCGCTACGATTGTCCTATGGCTACGAAAATTGTGTGGCACCTGTAGCACATCCAGATGAACAAAAACCGCTTTGATATGTGTACCCTAAAATAGACAGGAAGTGAGGTATGAGTATTTGAATGTCCAATTTTGGCCCATTTTTGCACATTTACAGGGGTCATACTTTTGCCCGCTTCTCCTACACGGTTAACCCGATTGACTTCAAACTTGGGCTGTACCATCTCAACACCTGGGACAACATCATGGTAAAAAATCTAAAGTTTTTGACATACTATATGACGGTGGCGGGGCATCAAATTTACAGTTTCAAAATTCTTACTTAACAAAGCATTGCCGGTGGTACGTTTAATTGAGAGCCACGAAAATTGGTACACATATGTAACAGACTATGATCTACAATAAAGCCTGTTGGTGCCATATGCTAAACCTAACAGGAAGTCCGCCAGAGGCGAGGCATCAAATTTTGTGTTTCAAAATTCTTATTTAATGAAGCATTCCCGGCTGTACATTTCACCTAGAGTTACCAACATTTGAAGACATATGTAACAGCCCTCAAGGTACAAAAAACTCTTTTTGAACCATATGCTAAACCGAACAGGAAGTCCGCCATTTTGATTTACTTTGGAACGTGTTGCCATTTTTTGGGCCATTTCATAGGGGTCTTATTTTAACGAACTCCTCCTACAGAGTTTATCCGATCATCTCCAAACTTGGTGTGATTCATCTTAAGATGTTGAAGATGAAAAGTTATTGAAAGCTTTTTATTTCGTCGCACGCTGTTGCCGTGGCATGCACAGTTTGCAAAGGAAAAAATTCCCTCTTAATGAAGCATTCCCAGTTGTACGAAGCAGCGAGAGCTACGAAAATTTAGAGACAAATTTAACAGCCCACGATGTACAAAAAAGTCTCTTGGTGCCATGTGCTAAACCCAACAGGAAGTCCCGTAGGGGCCGGTCATCACATTTTGAGGTAAAAAAACTCCTCTTTAACGAAGCATTCCCGGTTGTACGTTTCACCTAGCGCTATGATAATTTAGAGGCATACATAAGAGCCCACGATGTACAAAAAAAGTCTCTTGGAACCATCTGCTAAACCAAACAGGAAGTCCGCCATTTTGATTTACGTTGGGATTTGTAGCCATTTTTTGTGGCCTTTTTTAGGGGTCATATTTTAACGAACTCCTCCTACAAAATTTATCCGACTGTCTTCAAACTTGGTGTGCTTCATCTTAAGATGTTTAAGATACAAAGTTATCGAAAGTGTTTTATTTTGTCGCACGCCGTTGCCATAGCGGTGCATTGTTTGCCAAGTAAAATGCTGCTTTTTTTTTTTATCTAAACATGTGCAAAAACTCATGAAACTTTACACACACATCAGGCTTGTCATAAGCATGAATATTTTAGAGAGTTTTTCTGCAATTTTCAATAAATGGCTCAATAGCGCCATCTCGACATTTTTATGAAGCTTTTGGAAATGTATGATTCAGCTAGATGTGAAAAAATTTGGATACCTATCAGCCTAAGACTTACAAAAAAGTTTCTAAAGCCATATGCTAAACCAAACAGGAAGTCTGCCATTTTGATTAACTTTGGTATTTGATACCATTTTTGGGGCCTTTTATAGGCGTCATATATTCTTTGGTACGTTTCATCTTAAGATATTTAAGATGAAAAGTTATTGAAATTTTTTATTTAGTCGCACGCCTTTGCTGTAGCGATGCATTGTTTGAAAAGAAAAATGTTTTTTATATGATTCAGCTAGATGTGTGAATATTGGGAGATCAGCCTAAGACTTACAAAAAAGTTTCTAAAGCCATATGCTAAACCAAACAGGAAGTCTGCCATTTTGATTAACTTTGGTATTTGTTGCCATTTTTGGGGCCTTTTATAGGCGTCATATATTCTTTGGCGCGTTTCATCTTAAGATATTTAAGATGAAAAGTTATTGAAATTTTTTATTTTGTTGCACGCCTTTGCTGTAGCGATGCATCGTTTGCAAAGAAAAATGTTTTTTATATGATTCAGCTAGATGTGTGAATATTGGGAGGCATACCTATCAGCCTAATACCTCCAAAAAGTATTCTATAGCCATGTGCCAATCCATTTTGATTTTAAATTGTGCATCATTTTTAGCCTTCCATGAAACTTTGCAAACACAAAGCATGTCTAAAACATTTACAATTTAGACGGTTTCCTATGAAACAGTACCCCAATATGCCAGTACCCCGACATGCAAATACCCCAACGTGGCCCGGGTTGCGAGGGCCCTTTATAGCTGCTCGCAGCTCTAGTTATTCTTATTATTCTTCTCCGCAAACAATCGCATTTTTGAGACACTAAACGTGACCGAAAACTCACCAAACTTTACACGCACATCAGGCCTGGCGAAAAATTTGATATTGTAAAGTCGCCATACATGATAACAGAAAAATGGCTCCTTAGCGCCCCCTACATAGGTTAAACGGATCCCTGTCCCGCTACGATTGTCCGACGGCTATGAAAATTGTGTGGCACCTGTAGCACATCCCAATGAACAAAAACCTCTTTGAAGTGTGTACCCTAAAATAGACAGAAAGTGAGGTATGAGTATTTAAATGTCCATTTTTTGCCAATTTTTGCACATTTACAGGGGTCATACTTTTGCCCGCTTCTCCTACACGGTTAACCCGATTGACTTCAAACTTGGGATGTACCATCTCAACACCTGGGACAACATCATTGTGAAAAATGAAAAGTTTTTGATATACTATATGACGGCGGCGGCGCATCAAATTTAGAGTTTAAAAATTCTTACTTCACGAAGCATTGCCGGTTGTACGTTTAATCTAGAGCTACGAAAATTGGTACACATATGTAACAGGCTATGACCTACAAAAAACTCTTTTTGAACCATATGCTAAACCTAACAGGAAGTCCACCATTTTGATTTATTTTGGAACGTGTTGCCATTTTTTTGGCCATTTCATTGGGGTCTTATTTTAACGAACTCCTCCTACAGTGTTTATCCGATCATCTTCAAACTTGGTGTGATTCATCTTAAGATGTTGAAGATGAAAAGTTATTGAAAGCTTTGTATTTCGTTGCACGCTGTTGTCATGGCATGCACTGTTTTTAAAGGAAAAAAAATATCCTTAAAGAAGCATTCCCAGTTGTACGAAGCAGCTAGAGCTACGAAAATTTGTAGACATATGTAACAGCCCAAGATGTACAAAAAAGTCTCTTGGTGCCCTGTGCTAAACCCAACAGGAAGTCCCCCAGGGGCCGGGCATCACATTTTGAGCTAAAAAACTCCTCTTTAACAAAGCATACCCGGCTGTACGTTTCACCTAGAGTTACCAAAATTTGTAGAGGTATATAACAGCCCTCGAGGTACAAAAAACTCTTTTTGAACCATATGCTAAACCTAACAGGACGTCCGCCATTTTGATTTACTTTGGAATGTGTTGCCATTTTTTGGGCCATTTCATAGGGGTCATATTTTAACGAACTCCTCCTACAGAGTTTATCCGATCATCTTCAAACTTGGTGTGACTCATCTTAAGATGTTGAGGATGAAAAGTTATTGAAAGCTCTTTATTTCGTCGCACGCTGTTGTCGTGGCATGCACTTTTTGCAAAGGAAAAAAATCCTTCTTAATGAAGCATTCCCAGTTGTACGAAGTAGCTAGAGCTACAAAAATTTGTAGACATATGTAACAGCCCACAATGTACAAAAAAGTCTCTTGGTGCCATGTGCTAAACCCAACAGGAAGTCCCCCAGGGGCCGGGCATCACATTTTGAGCTAGAAAACTCCTCTTTAACGAAGCATTCCCGGTTGTACGTTTCACCTAGCGCGATGATAATTTGCAGGCATACATAAGAGCCCACGATGTACAAAAAAGTCTCTTGGAACCATGTGCTAAACCAAACAGGAAGTCTGCCATTTTGATTTACGATGGGATTTGTTGCCATTTTTTGTGGCCTTTTTCAGGGGTCATATTTTAACGAACTCCTCGTACAAAGTTCATCCGACCGTCTTCAAACTTGGTGTGTTTCATCTTAAGATGTTTAAGATGCAAAGTTATCGAAAGTTTTTTATTTTGTCGCACGCTGCTGCTATAGCGATGCATTGTTTGCCAAGTAAAGTGCTGCTTTGTTTTTTTATCTATACATGTCTGAAAACTCATGAAACTTTGCAAACACATCAGACTTGTCATGAACATGAATTTTTAGAGATTTATTGTGCAATTTGCAATAAATAGCGCCCTCTAGACATTTTTATGAAGTATTTCCGATTGTATGATTCTGCTAGATTTGTGAAAATTAGGACAGACCCCTATCAGCCTAATACCTACAAAAAAGTATTATGTAGCCATTTGCCAAACCAAAGAGGAAGTCCGCTATTTTGATTTTATTTTGGGAATTATACATCATTTTTGGCCTCTTTCATAGAACTTTGCACAGACAAGGCATGGGAAAAACTAACATTTTAAATGGTCCTTGTTCCATGTAACAGTACCCCAACGTGCCAGTACCCTGACGTGCAAGTAACCCAACGTTGTGCTCAATAGCGCCCTCTATGCATTTTTATGGAGCATTTCCAATTGTATGATTCAAGCGATACACAACTAAAGATGACTTGACCTAGATTTTTGAAAACTGGGAGGCATACCTATTAGCTTAAGACCTACAAAAAGTATTCTGTAGCCGTATGCTAAACCTAAAAGGAAGTCCGCCATTTTGAATTTATTTTGGGAATTGCACACCATCTTTGGCCTTTTGCACTCACAAAGCTTGTCAAAAACATTTTAGATGGTCCTTGTCCGATTTGACAGTACCCCAACGTGCCAGTACCCCGACGTGCAAGTACCCCAACGTGGCCCAGGTTGCGAGGGCCCTTTATAGCTGCTCGCAGCTCTAGTTATTATTATTATTCTTATTATTATTCTTCTCCGCAAACGATCACATTTTTGAGACACTAAACGTGACCGAAAACTCACCAAACTTTACACGCACATCAGGCCTGGCGAAAAATTTGATATTTTAAAGTCGCCATACATGATAACAGAAAAATGGCTCCTTAGCGCCCCCTACATAGGTTAAACGGATCCCTGTCCCGCTACGATTGTCCGACGGCTATGAAAATTGTGTGGCACCTGTAGCACATCCCAATGAACAAAAACCTCTTTGAAGTGTGTACCCTAAAATAGACAGAAAGTGAGGTATGAGTATTTAAATGTCCAATTTTTGCCAATTTTTGCACATTTACAGGGGTCATACTTTTGCCCGCTTCTCCTACACGGTTAACCCGATTGACTTCAAACTTGGGCTGTACCATCTCAACACCTGGGACAACATCATGGTAAAAAATCTAAAGTTTTTGACATACTATATGACGGTGGCGGGGCATCAAATTTACAGTTTCAAAATTCTTACTTAACAAAGCATTGCCGTGGTACGTTTAATTGAGAGCCACGAAAATTGGTACACATATGTAACAGACTATGATCTACAAAAAACTCTTTTTGAACCATATGCTAAACCTAACAGGAAGTCCGCCAGAGGCGAGGCATCAAATTTTGTGTTTCAAAATTCTTATTTAATGAAGCATTCCCGGCTGTACATTTCACCTAGAGTTACCAACATTTGAAGACATATGTAACAGCCCTCAAGGTACAAAAAACTCTTTTTGAACCATATGCTAAACCGAACAGGAAGTCCGCCATTTTGATTTACTTTGGAACGTGTTGCCATTTTTTGGGCCATTTCATAGGGGTCTTATTTTAACGAACTCCTCCTACAGAGTTTATCCGATCATCTCCAAACTTGGTGTGATTCATCTTAAAATGTTGAAGATGAAAAGTTATTGAAAGCTTTTTATTTCGTCGCACGCTGTTGCCGTGGCATGCACAGTTTGCAAAGGAAAAAATTCCCTCTTAATGAAGCATTCACAGTTGTACGAAGCAGCTAGAGCTACGAAAATTTGGAGACAAATTTAACAGCCCACAATGTACAAAAAAGTCTCTTGGTGCCATGTGCTAAACCCAACAGGAAGTCCCGTAAGGGCCGGTCATCACATTTTGAGGTAAAAAAACTCCTCTTTAACGAAGCATTCCCGGTTGTACGTTTCACCTAGCGCTATGATAATTTAGAGGCATACATAAGAGCCCACGATGTACAAAATAGTCTCTTGGAACCATCTTCCAAAACAAACAGGAAGTCCGCCATTTTGATTTACGTTGGGATTTGTAGCCATTTTTTGTGGCCTTTTTTAGGGGTCATATTTTAACGAACTCCTCCTACAAAATTTATCCGACTGTCTTCAAACTTGGTGTGCTTCATCTTAAGATGTTTAAGATACAAAGTTATCGAAAGTTATTTATTTTGTCCCACGCCGTTTCATGGCGATGCATTGTTTGCCAAGTAAAATGCTGCTTTTTTTTTTGGTCTAAACATGTGCAAAAACTCATGAAACTTTACACACACATCAGGCTTGTCATAAGCATGAATATTTTAGAGATTTCTTATTAAATTTGCAATAAATGCTTCAATAGCACCCTCTAGACATTTTTATGAAGTCTTTCCGATTATATGATTCAGCTAGATGTGTGAATATTGGCAGGCATGCCTAATATATTCAAAAAGTATTCTATATAGCCATGTGCCAATCCATTTTGATTTTATTTTGTTAATTGTGCATCATTTTTGGCCTTTCCATGAAACTTTACAAACACAAAGCATGGCAAAAACGTTTAAAATTTAGATGGTTTCCTATTTGACAGTACCCCAACATGCCAGTACCCCGACGTGCAAATACCCCAACGTGGCCCGGGTTGCGAGGGCCCTTTATAGCTGCTCGCAGCTCTAGTTATTCTTCTTCTTTTTATTTGTTATTATTCTTTTCCGCAAACAATCACATTTTTGAGACACTAAACGTGAACGAAAACTCACCAAACTTTACACACACGTCAGGCCTGGCGAAAAATTTGATATTTTAAAGTCGCCATAGGTGATAACAGAAAAATGGCTCCATAGCGCCACCTACATAGGTTAAACAGATCCCTGGCCCGCTACGATTGTCCGACGGCTATGAAAATTGTGTGGCACCTGTAGCACATCCAGATGAACAAAAACCTCTTTGATGTGTGTACCCTAAAATAGACAGGAAGTGAGATATGAGTATTTAAATGTCCAATTTTGGCCAATTTTTGCACATTTACAGGGGTCATACTTTTGCCTGCTTCTCCTACACGGTTAATCCAATTGACTTCAAACTTGGGATGTACCATCTCAAGACCTGGGACAACACCATGGTAAAAAATCTAAAGTTTTCGACATACTATATGACGGCGGTGGGGCATCAAATTTAGAGTTTCAAAACTCTTACTAAACGTAGTATTGCCGGTTGTATGTTTAACCTAGAGCTACGAAAATTGGTACACATATGTAACAGACTATGACCTACAAAAAAGTCTGTTGGTGCCATATGCTAAACCCAACAGGAAGTCCGCCAGAGGCGGGGCATCAAATTTGGAGTTTCAAAATTCTTACTTAATGAAGCATTCCCGGCTGTACGTTTCACCTAGAGTTACCAAAATTTAAAGACATATGTAACAGCCCTCAAGGTACAAAAAACTCTTTTTGAACCATATGCTAAACCTAACAGAAAGTCCACCATTTTGATTTACTTTGGAACGTGTTCCCATTTTTTTGGCCATTTCATAGGGGTCCTATTTTAACGAACTCCTCTTACAGAGTTTATCCGATCATCTTCAAACTTGGTGTGATTCATCTTAAGATGTTGAAGATGAAAAGTTATTGAAAGCTTTTTATTTCGCTGCACGCTGTTGTCGTGGCATGCACTTGTTTGCAAAGGAAAAAAATTCTTCTTAATGAAGAATTCTCAGTTGTACGAAGCAGCTAGAGCTACGAAAATTTGTAGACATATGTAACAGCCCACGATGTACAAAAAAAGTCTCTTGCTGCTTTGTGCTAAACCCAACAGGAAGTCCCGCAAGGGCCGGGCATCACTTTTTGAGCTAAAAAACTCCTCTTTAACGAAGCATTCCCGGTTGTACCTTTCACCTAGCGCTATGATAATTTGGAGGCATACATAAGAGCCCACGATGTACAAAAAAGTCTTTTAGAACCATATGCTAAGCCAAACAGGAAGTCCGGCATTTTGATTTACTTTGCTATTTGTAGCCATTTTTTGGGGGCCTTTTATAGGCCTCATATTTTCTACAAAACTTATCAGATTGTCTTCATTCTTTGGCATGTTTCATCTGAAGTATTGCCGGTTATACGTTTAATCTAGAGCTACGAAAATTGGTACACATATGTAACAGACTATGATCTACAAAAAAGCCTGTTGGTGCCATATGCTAAACCTAACAGGAAGTCCGCCAGAGGCAGGGCATCAAATTTTGCATTTCAAAATTTTTACTTAATGAAGCATTTCCGGCTGTACGTTTCACCTAGAGTGACCAAAATTTGAAGACATATGTAACAGCCCTCGAGGTACAAAAAACTCTTTTTGAACCATATGCTAAACCTAACAGGAAGTCTGCCATTTTGATTTACTTTGGAACATGTTGCCATTTTTTTGGCCATTTCATAGGGGTCTTATTTTAACGAACTCCTCCTACAGAGTTTATCCGATCATCTTCAAACTTGGTGTGATTCATCTTAAGATGTTGACGATGAAAAGTTATTGAAAGCTTTTTATTTCGTCGCACGCTGTTGTCGTGGCATGCACTGTTGGCAAAGGAAAAAAAAATCCTTCTTAATGCAGCGTTCCCAGTTGGACGAAGCAGCTCGAGCTACAAAAATTTGTAGACATATGTACACATTTGTCCACATATATATATTTACATATGCATGTAAAAAAATTATGTCAGGCTAAACTAAATGGTTGATTAGGCCCCACACATTCTCACCTTACCATACCCGGCCCTCTTTGCAAAAGGTTTGAACACTCCTGGCCTAAACCTAGGTGTATACTCAAACTATGCACGCACATAAAGCCTGGAACAAAATGTGTAATTTAGAGGGTTCTTGTTTTGTTTTTTGTATTCCTTATATTTCATGTCATTATACTTGACACACTATTTTTACTACTCACTGAATCAGTTATAAGAACATTTAATTGATACAATCCAATCACATCCTAGAGAATTGAAAACACATTCAATCATGAGGTTGTTAAGACACATTTACTTCTGTAGCACTTAACCACAAACAAGTTGCGACATCCCCTGATCTAACCCTCCAACCGGGCAAGGAAAAACTTTCAGGGGTCATATTTTAACGAACCCCTCCTACAAAATTTATCCGACTGTCTTCAAACTTGGTGTGTTTCATCTTAAGATGTTTAAGATGCAAAGTAATTTTTTATTTTGTAACACGCTGTTGCCATAGCAATGCATTGTTTGTCAAGTGCTGCTTTTTTTTTTTTATACACATGAAAACTCATGGAACTTTGCAAACACATCAGACTTGTCATGAACATGAATTTTCAGAGATTTATTGTGCAATTTGAAATAAATAGCGCCCTCTAGACCTTTTTATGAAGCATTTCCGATTGTATGATTATGCTAGACCTACAAAAAAGTATTATGTAGCCATTTGCCAAACCAAAGAGGAAGTCCGCTATTTTGATTTTATTTTGGGAATTATACATAATTTTTGGCCTTCTTCATTAAACTTTGCACAGACAAGGCATGGAAAAAACTAACATTTTAAATGGTCCTTGTTCCATGTAACAGTACCCCAACGTGCCAGTACCCTGACGTGCAAGTAACCCAACGTTGTGCTCAATAGCGCCCTCTATGCATTTTTATGGAGCATTTCCAATTGTATGATTCAAGCGATACACAACTAAAGATGACTTGACCTAGATTTGTGAAAACTGGGAGGCATACCTATTAGCTTAAGACCTACAAAAAGTATTCTGTAGCCGTATGCTAAACCTAAAAGGAAGTCCGCCATTTTGAATTTATTTTGGGAATTGCGCACCATATTTTGCGTTTTGATTAAACTTTGCACACACAAGGCTTGTCAAAAACATTTTAGATGGTCCTTGTCCTATTTGACAGTACCCCAACGTGCCAGTACCCCGACGTGCAAGTACCCCAACGTGGCACGCCTTTGCTGTAGCGATGCATTGTTTGCAAAGAATTTTTTTTTTTTTTATATGATTCAGCTAGATGTGTGAATATTGGGAGGCATACCTATCAGCCGAATACCTCGACAAAGCATTCCATAGCAATGTGAATGGCAAAACATTTACAATTTAGACGGTTTCTTATGAAACAGTACCCTAACGTGCCAGTACCCCGACGTGCAAATACCCCAACGTGGCACGGGTTGCGAGGGCCCTTTATAGCTGCTCGCAGCTCTAGTTATTAGGGCCCGAGCAGCGACCGCTGCGAGGTCCCTATTGTTCCTGAAGGAATTCTTATTAGGGCCCGAGCAGCGGCGGCGGCGGTGCCGCTGCGAGGCCCTATTGTTTTTGTAGGAATTCTTCTTATTATTATTATTCTTATTATTATTCTTCTCCGCAAACAATCGCATTTTTGAGACGCTAAACGTGAACGAAAACTCACCAAACTTTACACGCACATCAGGCCTGGCGAAAAATTTGATATTTTAAAGTCGCCATACATGATAACAGAAAAATGGCTCCATAGCGCCACCTACATAGGTTAAACGGATCCCTGTCCTGCTACGATTGTCCTATGGCGACGAAAATTGTGTGGCACCCGTAGCACATCCAGATGAACAAAAACCTCTTTGATGTGTGTACCCTAAAATAGACAGAAAGTGAGGTATGATCATCTGACTGTCCAATTTTGGCCCAGTTTTGCACATTTACAGGGGTCATACTTTTGCCCGCTTCTCCTACACGGTTAACCCGATTAACTTCAAACTTGGGATGGACCATCTCAACACCTGGGACAACATCATTGTAAAAAATCTAAAGTTTTTGATATACTATATGACGTCGGCGACGCATCAAATTTAGAGTTTAAAAATTCTTACTTCATGAAGCATTGCCGGTTGTACGTTTAATCTAGAGCTACGAAAATTTGTACACATATGTAACAGGCTATGACCTACAAAAAACTCTTTTTGAACCATATGCTAAACCTCACAGGAAGTCCGCCATTTTGATTTATTTTGGAACGTGTTGCCATTTTTTTGGCCATTTCATTGGGGTCTTATTTTAACGAACTCCTCCTACAGTGTTTATCCGATCATCTTCAAACTTGGTGTGATTCATCTTAAGATGTTGAAGATGAAAAGTTATTGAAAGCTTTGTATTTCGTCGCACGCTGTTGTCATGGCATGCACTGTTTGCAAAGGAAAAAAAATATCCTTAAAGAAGCATTGCCAGTTGTACGAAGCAGCTAGAGCTACGAAAATTTGTAGACATATGTAACAGCCCAAGATGTACAAAAAAGTCTCTTGGTGCCCTGTGCTAAACCCAACAGGAAGTCCCCCAGGGGCCGGGCATCACATTTTAAGCTAAAAAACTCCTCTTTAACAAAGCATACCCGGCTGTACGTTTCACCTAGAGTTACCAAAATTTGTAGAGGTATATAACAGCCCTCGAGGTACAAAAAACTCTTTTTGAACCATATGCTAAACCTAACAGGATGTCCGCCATTTTTATTTACTTTGGAATGTGTTGCCATTTTTTGGGCCATTTCATAGGGGTCATATTTTAACGAACTCCTCCTACAGAGTTTATCCGATCATCTTCAAACTTGGTGTGACTCATCTTAAGATGTTGAGGATGAAAAGTTATTGAAAGCTCTTTATTTCGTCACACGCTGTTGTCGTGGCATGCACTTTTTGCAAAGGAAAAAAATCCCTCTTAATGAAGCATTCCCAGTTGTACGAAGTAGCTAGAGCTACAAAAAATTGTAGACATATGTAACAGCCCACAGTGTACAAAAAAGTCTCTTGGTGCCATGTGCTAAACCCAACAGGAAGTCCCCCAGGGGCCGGGCATCACATTTTGAGCTAGAAAACTCCTCTTTAACGAAGCATTCCCGGTTGTACGTTTCACCTAGCGCGATGATAATTTGCAGGCATACATAAGAGCCCACGATGTACAAAAAAGTCTCTTGGAACCATGTGATAAACCAAACAGGAAGTCTGCCATTTTGATTTACGATGGGATTTGTTGCCATTTTTTGTGGCCTTTTTCAGTTGTCATATTTTAACGAACTCCTCGTACAAAGTTCATCCGACCGTCTTCAAACTTGGTGTGTTTCATCTTAAGATGTTTAAGATGCAAAGTTATCAAAAGTTTTTTATTTTGTCGCACGCTGCTGCTATAGCGATGCAGTTTGCCAAGTGAAGTGCTGCTTTGTTTTTTTATCTATACATGTGTGAAAACTTATGAAACTTTGCAAACACATCAGACTTGTCATGAACATTAATTTTTAGAGATTTATTGTGCAATTTGCAATAAATAGCGCCCTCTAGACATTTTTATGAAGTATTTCCCATTGTATGATTCTGCTAGATTTGAGAAAATTAGGACAGACCCCTATCAGCCTAATACCTACAAAAAAGTATTATGTAGCCATTTGCCAAACCAAAGAGGAAGTCCGCTATTTTGATTTTATTTTGGGAATTATACATCATTTTTGGCCTCTTTCATTAAACTTTGCACAGACAAGGCATGGAAAAAACTAACATTTTAAATGGTCCTTGTTCCATGTAACAGTACCCCAACGTGCCAGTACCCTGACGTGCAAGTAACCCAACGTTGTGCTCAATAGCGCCCTTTATGCATTTTTATGGAGCATTTCCAATTGTATGATTCAAGCGATACACAACTAAAGATGACTTGACCTAGATTTGTGAAAACTGGGAGGCATACCTATTAGCTTAAGACCTACAAAAAGTATTCTGTAGCCGTATGCTAAACCTAAAAGGAAGTCCGCCATTTTGAATTTATTTTGGGAATTGCACACCATATTTTGCGTTTTGATTAAACTTTGCACATACAAGGCTTGTCAAAAACATTTTAGATGGTCCTTGTCCTATTTGACAGTACCCCAACGTGCCAGTACCCCGACGTGCAAGTACCCCAACGTGGTCCGGGTTGCGAGGGCCCTTTATAGCTGCTCGCAGCTCTAGTTATTATTCTTCTTCTTCTTCTTTTTCTTTGTTATTATTCTTTTCCGCAAACAACCACATTTTTGAGGCACTAAACATGAACGAAAACTCACCAAACTTTACACGCAGATCGGGCCTGGCGAAAAATTTGATATTTTAAAGTCACCATGCATGATAACAGAAAAATGGCTCTGTAGCGCCACCTACATAGGTTTAACGGATCCCTGTCCCGCTACGATTGTCCTATGGCTACGAAAATTGTGTGGCACCTGTAGCACATCCAGATGAACAAAAACCTCTTTGATATGTGTACCCTAAAATAGACAGGAAGTGAGGTATGAGTATTTGAATGTCCAATTTTGGCCCATTTTTGCACATTTACAGGGGTCATACTTTTGCCCGCTTCTCCTACACGGTTAACCCGATTGACTTCAAACTTGGGCTGTACCATCTCAACACCTGGGACAACATCATGGTAAAAAATCTAAAGTTTTTGACATACTATATGACGGTGGCGGGGCATCAAATTTACAGTTTCAAAATTCTTACTTAACGAAGCATTGCCGGTGGTACGTTTAATCTAGAGCTACGAAAATTGGTACACATATGTAACAGACTATGATCTACAAAAAAGCCTGTTGGTGCCATATGCTAAACCTAACAGGAAGTCCGCCAGAGGCGAGGCATCAAATTTTGTGTTTCAAAATTCTAACTTTATGAAGCATTCCCGGCTGTACATTTCACATAGAGTTACCAAAATTTGAAGACATATGTAACAGCCCTCAAGGTACAAAAAACTCTTTTTGAACCATATGCTAAACCGAACAGGAAGTCCGCCATTTTGATTTACTTTGGAACGTGTTGCCATTTTTTGGGCCATTTCATAGGGGTCTTATTTTAACGAACTCCTCCTACAGAGTTTATCCGATCATCTCCAAACTTGGTGTGATTCATCTTAAGATGTTGAAGATGAAAAGTTATTGAAAGCTTTTTATTTTGTCGCACGCTGTTGCCGTGGCATGCACAGTTTGCAAAGGAAAAAATTCCTTCTTAATGAAGCATTCCCAGTTGTACGAAGCAGCTAGAGCTACGAAAATTTGGAGACAAATATAACAGCCCACGATGTACAAAAAAGTCTCTTGGTGCCATGTGCTAAACTCAACAGGAAGTACCGTAGGGGCCGGGCATCACATTTTGAGCTAAAAAACTCCTCTTTAACGAAGCATTCCCGGTTGTACGTTTCACCTAGCGCTATGATAATTTAGAGGCATACATAAGAGCCCACGATGTACAAAAAAGTCTCTTGGAACCATCTGCTAAACCAAACAGGAAGTCCGCCATTTTGATTTACGTTGGGATTTGTAGCCATTTTTTGTGGCCTTTATTAGGGGTCATACTTTAACGAACTCCTACAAAATTTATCCGACTGTCTTCAAACTTGGTGTGCTTCATCTTAAGATGTTTAAGATGCAAAGTTATCGAAAGTGTTTTATTTTGTCGCACGCCGTTGCCATAGCGGTGCATTGTTTGCCAAGTAAAATGCTGCTTTTTTTTTTTTTTTGTCTAAACATGCGAAAACTCATGAAACTTTGCACACACATCTAACTTGCCATAAAAAATGAACATTTTATTTTTAATTTATTTACATTTATTTAATTTTCAATAAATGGCTCAATAGCGCCATCTCAAAAATTTTTATGAAGCTTTTGGAAATGTATGATTCAGCTAGATGTGAAAAAATTTGGATACCTATCAGCCTAAGACTTACAAAAAAGTTTCTAAAGCCATATGCTAAACCAAACAGGAAGTCTGACATTTTGATTAACTTTGGTATTTGATGCCATTTTTGGGGCCTTTTATAGGCGTCATATATTCTTTGGCGCTTTTCATCTTAAGATATTTAAGATGAAAAGTTATTGACATTTTTTATTTTGTCGCACGCCTTCGCTGTAGCGATGCATTGTTTGAAAAGAAAAATGTTTTTTATATGATTTAGCTAGATGTGTGAATATTGGGAGGCATACCTATCAGCCAAATACCTAGACAAAGTATTTAATAGCAATGTGAACAAAACCACAAAGCATGGCAAAAACAATTACAATTTAGACAGTTTCTTATGAAACAGTACCCTAATTCTTCTTTTTCTTCTCCGCAAACAATCGCATTTTTGAGACACTAAACGTGAACGAAAACTCACCAAACTTTACACGCACATCAGGCCTGGCGAAAAATTTGATATTTTAAAGTCGCCATACATGATAACAGAAAAATGGCTCTGTAGCGCCACCTACATAGGTTTAACGGATCCCTGTCCCGCTACGATTGTCCTATGGCTACGAAAATTGTGTGGCACCTGTAGCACATCCAGATGAACAAAAACCTCTTTGATATGTGTACCCTAAAATAGACAGGAAGTGAGGTATGAGTATTTGAATGTCCAATTTTGGCCCATTTTTGCACATTTACAGGGGTCATACTTTTGCCCGCTTCTCCTACACGGTTAACCCGATTGACTTCAAACTTGGGCTGTACCATCTCAACACCTGGGACAACATCATGGTAAAAAATCTAAAGTTTTTGACATACTATATGACGGTGGCGGGGCATCAAATTTACAGTTTCAAAATTCTTACTTAACTAAGCATTGCCGGTGGTACGTTTAATTGAGAGCCACGAAAATTGGTACACATATGTAACAGACTATGATCTACAAAAAAGCCTGTTGGTGCCATATGCTAAACCTAACAGGAAGTCCGCCAGAGGCGAGGCATCAAATTTTGTGTTTCAAAATTCTTATTTAATGAAGCATTCCCGGCTGTACATTTCACCTAGAGTTACCAACATTTGAAGACATATGTAACAGCCCTCAAGGTACAAAAAACTCTTTTTGAACCATATGCTAAACCGAACAGGAAGTCCGCCATTTTGATTTACTTTGGAACGTGTTGCCATTTTTTGGGCCATTTCATAGGGGTCTTATTTTAACGAACTCCTCCTACAGAGTTTATCCGATCATCTCCAAACTTGGTGTGATTCATCTTAAAATGTTGAAGATGAAAAGTTATTGAAAGCTTTTTATTTCGTCGCACGCTGTTGCCGTGGCATGCACAGATTGCGAAGGAAAAAATTCCCTCTTAATGAAGCATTCCCAGTTGTACGAAGCAGCTAGAGCTACGAAAATTTGGAGACAAATTTAACAGCCCACGATGTACAAAAAGGTCTCTTGGTGCCATGTGCTAAACCCAACAGGAAGTCCCGTAGGGGCCGGTCATCACATTTTGAGGTAAAAAACTCCTCTTTAACGAAGCATTCCCGGTTGTACGTTTCACCTAGCGCTATGATAATTTAGAGGCATACATAAGAGCCCACGATGTACAAAAAAGTCTCTTGGAACCATCTGCTAAACCAAACAGGAAGTCCGCCATTTTGATTTACGTTGATATTTGTAGCCATTTTTTGTGGCCTTTTTTAGGGGTCATATTTTAACGAACTCCTCCTACAAAATTTATCCGACTGTCTTCAAACTTGGTGTGCTTCATCTTAAGATGTTTAAGTTACAAAGTTATCGGAAGTTATTTATTTTGTCGCACGCCGTTTCATGGCGATGGATTGTTTGCCAAGTAAAATGCTGCTTTTTTTTTTTTGGTCTAAACATGTGCAAAAACTCATGAAACTTTACACACACATCAGGCTTGTCATAAGCATGAATATTTTAGAGATTTCTTATTAAATTTGCAATAAATGCTTCAATAGCGCCCTCTAGACATTTTTATGAAGTCTTTCCGATTATATGATTCAGCTAGATGTGTGAATATTGGCAGGCATGCCTAATATATCCAAAAAGTATTCTATATAGCCATGTGCCAATCCATTTTGATTTTATTTTGTTAATTGTGCATCATTTTTGGCCTTTCCATGAAACTTTACAAACACAAAGCATGGCAAAAACGTTTAAAATTTAGATGGTTTCCTATTTGACAGTACCCCAACATGCCAGTACCCCGACGTGCAAATACCCCAACGTGGCCCGGGTTGCGAGGGCCCTTTATAGCTGCTCGCAGCTCTAGTTATTCTTCTTCTTTTTATTTGTTATTATTCTTTTCCGCAAACAATCACATTTTTGAGACACTAAACGTGAACGAAAACTCACCAAACTTTACACACACGTCAGGCCTGGCGAAAAATTTGATATTTTAAAGTCGCCATAGGTGATAACAGAAAAATGGCTCCATAGCGCCACCTACATAGGTTAAACAGATCCCTGGCCCGCTACGATTGTCCGACGGCTATGAAAATTGTGTGGCACCTGTAGCACATCCAGATGAACAAAAACCTCTTTGATGTGTGTACCCTAAAATAGACAGGAAGTGAGATATGAGTATTTAAATGTCCAATTTTGGCCAATTTTTGCACATTTACAGGGGTCATACTTTTGCCTGCTTCTCCTACACGGTTAATCCAATTGACTTCAAACTTGGGATGTACCATCTCAAGACCTGGGACAACACCATGGTAAAAAATCTAAAGTTTTCGACATACTATATGACGGAGGTGGGGCATCAAATTTAGAGTTTCAAAACTCTTACTAAACGTAGTATTGCCGGTTGTATGTTTAACCTAGAGCTACGAAAATTGGTACACATATGTAACAGACTATGACCTACAAAAAAGTCTGTTGGTGCCATATGCTAAACCCAACAGGAAGTCCGCCAGAGGCGGGGCATCAAATCTTGAGTTTCAAAATTCTTACTTAATGAAGCACTCCCGGCTGTACGTTTCACCTAGAGTTACCAAAATTTAAAGACATATGTAACAGCCCTCAAGGTACAAAAAACTCTTTTTGAACCATATGCTAAACCTAACAGAAAGTCCACCATTTTGATTTACTTTGGAACGTGTTCCCATTTTTTTGGCCATTTCATAGGGGTCCTATTTTAACGAACTCCTCTTACAGAGTTTATCCGATCATCTTCAAACTTGGTGTGATTCATCTTAAAATGTTGAAGATGAAAAGTTATTGAAAGCTTTTTATTTCGCTGCACGCTGTTGTCGTGGCATGCACTTGTTTGCAAAGGCAAAAAATTCTTCTTAATGAAGAATTCTCAGTTGTACGAAGCAGCTAGAGCTACGAAAATTTGTAGACATATGTAACAGCCCACGATGTACAAAAAAGTCTCTTGCTGCTTTGTGCTAAACCCAACAGGAAGTCCCGCAAGGGCCGGGCATCACTTTTTGAGCTAAAAAACTCCTCTTTAACGAAGCATTCCCGGTTGTACCTTTCACCTAGCGCTATGATAATTTGGAGGCATACATAAGAGCCCACGATGTACAAAAAAGTCTTTTAGAACCATATGCTAAGCCAAACAGGAAGTCCGGCATTTTGATTTACTTTGCTATTTGTAGCCATTTTTTGGGGGCCTTTTATAGGCCTCATATTTTCTACAAAACTTATCAGATTGTCTTCATTCTTTGGCATGTTTCATCTGAAGTATTGCCGGTTATACGTTTAATCTAGAGCTACGAAAATTGGTACACATATGTAACAGACTATGATCTACAAAAAAGCCTGTTGGTGCCATATGCTAAACCTAACAGGAAGTCCGCCAGAGGCAGGGCATCAAATTTTGCATTTCAAAATTTTTACTTAATGAAGCATTTCCGGCTGTACGTTTCACCTAGAGTGACCAAAATTTGAAGACATATGTAACAGCCCTCGAGGTACAAAAAACTCTTTTTGAACCATATGCTAAACCTAACAGGAAGTCTGCCATTTTGATTTACTTTGGAACATGTTGCCATTTTTTTTGGCCATTTCATAGGGGTCTTATTTTAACGAACTCCTCCTACAGAGTTTATCCGATCATCTTCAAACTTGGTGTGATTCATCTTAAGATGTTGACGATGAAAAGTTATTGAAAGCTTTTTATTTCGTCGCACGCTGTTGTCGTGGCATGCACTGTTGGCAAAGGAAAAAAAAATCCTTCTTAATGCAGCGTTCCCAGTTGGACGAAGCAGCTCGAGCTACAAAAATTTGTAGACATATGTACACATTTGTCCACATATATATATTTACATATGCATGTAAAAAAATTATGTCAGGCTAAACTAAATGGTTGATTAGGCCCCACACATTTTCACCTTACCATACCCGGCCCTCTTTGCAAAAGGTTTGAACACTCCTGGCCTAAACCTAGGTGTATACTCAAACTATGCACGCACATAAAGCCTGGAACAAAATGTGTAATTTAGAGGGTTCTTGTTTTGTTTTTTGTATTCCTTATATTTCATGTCATTATACTTGACACACTATTTTTACTACTCACTGAATCAGTTATAAGAACATTTAATTGATACAATCCAATCACATCCTAGAGAATTGAAAACACATTCAATCATGAGGTTGTTAAGACACATTTACTTCTGTAGCACTTAACCACAAACAAGTTGCGACATCCCCTGATCTAACCCTCCAACCGGGCAAGGAAAAACTTTCAGGGGTCATATTTTAACGAACCCCTCCTACAAAATTTATCCGACTGTCTTCAAACTTGGTGTGTTTCATCTTAAGATGTTTAAGATGCAAAGTAATCGAAAGTTTTTTATTTTGTAACACGCTGTTGCCATAGCAATGCATTGTTTGTCAAGTGCTGCTTTTTTTTTTTATACACATGAAAACTCATGGAACTTTGCAAACACATCAGACTTGTCATGAACATGAATTTTCAGAGATTTATTGTGCAATTTGCAATAAATAGCGCCCTCTAGACCTTTTTATGAAGCCTTTACGATTGTATGATTATGCTAGACCTACAAAAAAGTATTATGTAGCCATTTGCCAAACCAAAGAGGAAGTCCGCTATTTTGATTTTATTTTGGGAATTATACATCATTTTTGGCCTTTTTCATTCAACTTTGCACAGACAAGGCATGGAAAAAACTAACATTTTAAATGGTCCTTGTTCCATGTAACAGTTGTCAAGTGCTGCTTTTTTTTTTTTTTATACACATGAAAACTCATGAAACTTTGCAAACACATCAGACTTGTCATGAACATGAATTTTTAGAGATTTATTGTGCAATTTGCAATAAATAGCGCCCTCTAGACATTTTTATGAAGCATTTCCGATTGTATGATTATGCTAGACCTACAAAAAAGTATTATGTAGCCATTTGCCAAACCAAAGAGGAAGTCCGCTATTTTGATTTTATTTTGGGAATTATACATCATTTTTGGCCTTTCTCATTAAACTTTGCACAGACAAGCCATGGAAAAAACTAACATTTTAAATGGTCCTTGTTCCATGTAACAGTACCCCAACGTGCCAGTACCCTGACGTGCAAGTAACCCAACGTTGTGCTCAATAGCGCCCTCTATGCATTTTTATGGAGCATTTCCAATTGTATGATTCAAGCGATACACAACTAAAGATGACTTGACCAAGATTTATGAAAACTGGGAGGCATACCTATTAGCTTAAGACCTACAAAAGGCATTCTGTAGCCGTATGCTAAACCTAAAAGGAAGTCCACCATTTTGAATTTATTTTGGGAATTGCACACCATATTTTGCGTTTTGATTAAACTTTGCACACACAAGGCTTGTCAAAAACATTTTAGATGGTCCTTGTCCTATTTGACAGTACCCCAACGTGCCAGTACCCCGACGTGCATTACCCCAACGTGGCCCGGGTTGCGAGGGCCCTTTATAGCTGCTCGCAGCTCTAGTTATTCTTCTTTTTCTTCTCCGCAAACAATCGCATTTTTGAGACACTAAACGTGAACGAAAACTCACCAAACTTTACACGCACATCAGGCCTGGCGAAAAATTTGATATTTTAAAGTCGCCATACATGATAACAGAAAAATGGCTCCTTAGCGCCCCCTACATAGGTTAAACGGATCCCTGTCCCACTACGATTGTCCGACGGCTATGAAAATTGTGTGGCACCTGTAGCACATCCCAATGAACAAAAACCTCTTTGAAGTGTGTACCCTAAAATAGACAGAAAGTGAGGTATGAGTATTTAAATGTCCAATTTTTGCCAATTTTTGCACATTTACAGGGGTCATACTTTTGCCCGCTTCTCCTACACGGTTAACCCGATTGACTTCAAACTTGGGATGTACCATCTCAACACCTGGGACAACATCATTGTGAAAAATGAAAAGTTTTTGATATACTATATGACGGTGGCGGCGCATCAAATTTAGAGTTTAAAAATTCTTACTTCACGAAGCATTGCCGGTTGTACGTTTAATCTAGAGCTACGAAAATTGGTACACATATGTAACAGGCTATGACCTACAAAAAACTCTTTTTGAACCATATGCTAAACCTAACAGGAAGTCCACCATTTTGATTTATTTTGGAACGTGTTGCCATTTTTTTGGCCATTTCATTGGGGTCTTATTTTAACGAACTCCTCCTACAGTGTTTATCCGATCATCTTCAAACTTGGTGTGATTCATCTTAAGATGTTGAAGATGAAAAGTTATTGAAAGCTTTGTATTTCGTCGCACACTGTTGTCATGGCATGCACTGTTTTTAAAGGAAAAAAAAAATCCTTAAAGAAGCATTCCCATTTGTACGAAGCAGCTAGAGCTACGAAAATTTGTAGACATATGTAACAGCCCAAGATGTACAAAAAAGTCTCTTGGTGCCCTGTGCTAAACCCAACAGGAAGTCCCCCAGGGGCCGGGCATCACATTTTGAGCTAAAAAACTCCCCTTTAACAAAGCATACCCGGCTGTACGTTTCACATAGAGTTACCAAAATTTGTAGAGGTATATAACAGCCCTCGAGGTACAAAAAACTCTTTTTGAACCATATGCTAAACCTAACAGGACGTCCGCCATTTTGATTTACTTTGGAATGTGTTGCCATTTTTTTGGGCCATTTCATAGGGGTCATATTTTAACAAACTCCTCCTACAGAGTTTATCCGATCATCTTCAAACTTGGTGTGATTCATCTTAAGATGTTGAAAATGAAAAGTGATTGAAAGTTTTTTATTTCGTCACACGCTGTTGTCGTGGCATGCACTTTTTGCAAAGGAAAAAAAATCTTATTAATGAAGCATTCCCAGTTGTACGAAACAGCTAGAGCGACGAAAAATTGTAGACATATGTAACAGTCCAGGATGTACAAAAAAGTCTCTTGGTGCCATGTGCTTAACCTAACAGGAAGTCCCCCAGGGGCCGGGCATCACATTTTGAGCTAAAAAACTCCTCTTTAACGAAGCATTCCCGGTTGTACGTTTCACCTAGCGCTATGATAATTTGCAGGCATACATAAGAGCCCACGATGTACAAAAAAAGTCTCTTGGAACCATGTGCTAAACCAAACAGGAAGTCTGCCATTTTGATTTATGATGGGATTTGTTGCCATTTTTTGTGGCCTTTTTCAGGGGTCATATTTTAACGAACCCCTCCTACAAAATTTATCCGACTGTCTTCAAACTTGGTGTGTTTCATCTTAAGATGTTTAAGATGCAAAGTAATCGAAAGTTTTTTATTTTGTAACACGCTGTTGCCATAGCAATGCATTGTTTGTCAAGTGCTGCTTTTTTTTTTTTTATACACATGAAAACTCATGAAACTTTGCAAACACATCAGACTCGTCATGAACATGAATTTTCAGAGATTTATTGTGCAATTTGCAATAAATAGCGCCCTCTAGACATTTTTATGAAGCCTTTCCGATTGTATGATTATGCTAGACCTACAAAAAAGTATTATGTAGCCATTTGCCAAACCAAAGAGGAAGTCCGCTATTTTGATTTTATTTTGGGAATTATACATCATTTTTGGCCTTTTTCATTAAACTTTGCACAGACAAGGCATGGAAAAAACTAACATTTTAAATGGTCCTTGTTCCATGTAACAGTTGTCAAGTGCTGCTTTTTTTTTTTTTTTTATACACATGAAAACTCATGAAACTTTGCAAACACATCAGACTTGTCATGAACATGAATTTTTAGAGATTTATTGTGCAATTTGCAATAAATAGCGCCCTCTAGACATTTTTATGAAGCCTTTCCGATTGTATGATTATGCTAGACCTACAAAAAAGTATTATGTAGCCATTTGCCAAACC
This sequence comes from Festucalex cinctus, assembly GCF_051991245.1. Taxonomy (NCBI): domain Eukaryota; kingdom Metazoa; phylum Chordata; class Actinopteri; order Syngnathiformes; family Syngnathidae; genus Festucalex; species Festucalex cinctus. The sequence continues at coordinate 37,777,854 of NC_135411.1, forward strand.
AAAGAGGAAGTCCGCTATTTTGATTTTATTTTGGGAATTATACATCATTTTTGGCCTTTTTCATTAAACTTTGCACAGACAAGGCATGGAAAAAACTAACATTTTAAATGGTCCTTGTTCCATGTAACAGTTGTCAAGTGCTGCTTTTTTTTTTTTTTTTATACACATGAAAACTCATGAAACTTTGCAAACACATCAGACTTGTCATGAACATGAATTTTTAGAGATTTATTGTGCAATTTGCAATAAATAGCGCCCTCTAGACATTTTTATGAAGCATTTCCGATTGTATGATTATGCTAGACCTACAAAAAAGTATTATGTAGCCATTTGCCAAACCAAAGAGGAAGTCCGCTATTTTGATTTTATTTTGGGAATTATACATCATTTTTGGCCTTTCTCATTAAACTTTGCACAGACAAGCCATGGAAAAAACTAACATTTTAAATGGTCCTTGTTCCATGTAACAGTACCCCAACGTGCCAGTACCCTGACGTGCAAGTAACCCAACGTTGTGCTCAATAGCGGCCTCTATGCATTTTTATGGAGCATTTCCAATTGTATGATTCAAGCGATACACAACTAAAGATGACTTGACCAAGATTTATGAAAACTGGGAGGCATACCTATTAGCTTAAGACCTACAAAAGGTATTCTGTAGCCGTATGCTAAACCTAAAAGGAAGTCCACCATTTTGAATTTATTTTGGGAATTGCACACCATATTTTGCGTTTTGATTAAACTTTGCACACACAAGGCTTGTCAAAAACATTTTAGATGGTCTTGTCCTATTTGACAGTACCCCAACGTGCCAGTACCCCGACGTGCAAGTACCCCAACGTGGCCCGGGTTGCGAGGGCCCTTTATAGCTGCTCGCAGCTCTAGTTATTCTTCTTCTTCTTCTTTGTTATTATTCTTTTCCGCAAACAACCACATTTTTGAGGCACTAAACATGAACGAAAACTCACCAAACTTTACACGCAGATCGGGTCTGGCGAAAAATTTGATATTTTAAAGTCGCCATACATGATAACAGAAAAATGGCTCTGTAGCGCCACCTACATAGGTTTAACGGATCCCTGTCCCGCTACGATTGTCCTATGGCTACGAAAATTGTGTGGCACCTGTAGCACATCCAGATGAACAAAAACCTCTTTGATATGTGTACCCTAAAATAGACAGGAAGTGAGGTATGAGTATTTGAATGTCCAATTTTGGCCCATTTTTGCACATTTACAGGGGTCATACTTTTGCCCGCTTCTCCTACACGGTTAACCCGATTGACTTCAAACTTGGGCTGTACCATCTCAACACCTGGGACAACATCATGGTAAAAAATCTAAAGTTTTTGACATACTATATGACGGTGGCGGGGCATCAAATTTACAGTTTCAAAATTCTTACTTAACGAAGCATTGCCGGTGGTACGTTTAATCTAGAGCTACGAAAATTGGTACACATATGTAACAGACTATGATCTACAAAAAAGCCTGTTGGTGCCATATGCTAAACCTAACAGGAAGTCCGCCAGAGGCGAGGGGTGGCGGGGCATCAAATTTACAGTTTCAAAATTCTTACTTAACGAAGCATTGCCGGTGGTACGTTTAATCTAGAGCTACGAAAATTGGTACACATATGTAACAGACTATGATCTACAAAAAAGCCTGTTGGTGCCATATGCTAAACCTAACAGGAAGTCCGCCAGAGGCGAGGCATCAAATTTTGTGTTTCAAAATTCTAACTTAATGAAGCATTCCCGGCTGTACATTTCACCTAGAGTTACCAATATTTGAAGACATATGTAACAGCCCTCAAGGTACAAAAAACTCTTTTTGAACCATATGCTAAACCGAACAGGAAGTCCGCCATTTTGATTTACTTTGGAACGTGTTGCCATTTTTTGGGCCATTTCATAGGGGTCTTATTTTAACGAACTCCTCCTACAGAGTTTATCCGATCATCTCCAAACTTGGTGTGATTCATCTTAAGATGTTGAAGATGAAAAGTTATTGAAAGCTTTTTATTTTGTCGCACGCTGTTGCCGTGGCATGCACAGTTTGCAAAGGAAAAAATTACTTCTTAATGAAGCATTCCCAGTTGTACGAAGCAGCTAGAGCTACGAAAATTTGGAGACAAATGTAACAGCCCACGATGTACAAAAAAGTCTCTTGGTGCCATGTGCTAAACCCAACAGGAAGTCCCGTAGGGGCCGGGCATCACATTTTGAGCTAAAAAACTCCTCTTTAACGAAGCATTCCCGGTTGTACGTTTCACCTAGCGCTATGATAATTTAGAGGCATACATAAGAGCCCACGATGTACAAAAAAGTCTCTTGGAACCATGTGCTAAACCAAACAGGAAGTCCGCCATTTTGATTTATGATGGGATTTGTAGACTTTTTTTGTGGCCTTTTTTAGGGGTCATATTTTAACTCCTCCTACAAAATTCATCCGACCGTGTTCAAACTTGGTGTGTTTCATCTTAAGATGTTTAAGATGCAAATTTATCGAAAGTTTTTTATTTTGTCGCACGCTGCTGCTATAGCGATGCATTGGTTGCCAAGTAAAGTGCTGCTTTGTTTTTTTTTATCTATACATGTGTGAAAACTCGTGAAACTTTGCACACACATCAGACTTGTCATTAACATGAATTTTTAGAGATTTCTTGTGCAATTTGCAATAAATCGCACCCTCTATACATTTTTTATGGAGCATTTCCGATTGGATGATTCAAGCGCAAAATAACTAAAGATGACTTGACTTGACCTAGATTTGTGAAAACTCAGAGGCATACCTATTATATTATTATTATTTTTTGTACCTTACAAGATTATCTCTTGTGCCACATTAAACCCCTTTGCAGGCCTGAGCCAAACCACGGTCCATACATTTGATACCACTGCTTTATTTCAATGGTCAAGTACTTCATAACCACACCTACTTATGCTTGTCCTTGCATATATAGTAGACAACAAAGAGCTCTTTCAACAAAAGACATTTCCATCTACAAAGTCATACAAGGTAAGCACTCTATAAATTCTGCAATCACTACACTTCTATTCCTAAATTATCACTTCAAATACCAACAATGGTTAATACAGCTACAAATTTCTTGTATGTTTATGAAGTATGATACTGTATTTATTTCTACTCCTTTGCTTTTCTACAGAACATGAACAAATCAACAAGCAAATTCTCTTTTGATAAAGACCCTCTAATCATCTCCATACGCAAAGATTGCCAACTTTTTTCCGTAAGTATACAATACATAAACTAAACAGGACAACTTTCTCAATCATATACAGTATGCCATACATATATGTATTAAGTTCTCATTTATTAACAGGTTTGTTAAAGGCACCTTTAGTGTGTTTTTCTGTTTGTAATGTTTCTCCACGAGCACGTCTAGCCATTGATATCATGTAGAACACATATGCTAACCTTTTAGAGACAATTGAAGCTTACTTGCACAGTAGCCACTATCTTAACCACTTAATTCACATGTCTACTTGACAACTTATTACATGTAGTGAAATGGTACTTTGTGCGTCTTATGCTTTTTTCTGAACACTGCTTTTCAACTCTTTCCTTAAAACCAATACATGCGGCACTGTTATACTGTATAAATATATATGTCCGTGTGTATATATAACCATTTATGTACCTGTCGTATCCTTACTTTTATTCATCATTTCATCACACAATCCTAAAACATTGCTTTTTGACCCAGAGGATTCAACTATACCATTTTTGCGTGTCTTATTACTTACTAGCTATATTATTTATTAACGGGCAAAAACTATGAATATAAGATCACCGTCAAATATTACGTCTGTAATATCCATATACAGTGCATTACATAATATGCATTTGTATTAAGACACTACCATGCTAAAAATATGCACACGACTGTTCTGTAAACTACACCTAAGACAACCAAACTTCACAGATCTAACATGATTCTTCATTCTTTTTTGTTCTACAGATGTATCAAATGCTGCCACACAGACAGAAGAAGCCACTGAGGACATGCACGAAGACGATGATCACAATATAACAGGACAGGTTAACCCCCCTGAAGTTTTAGCCCGCAGATCAAAGCGTCCTAGGACTAATTCATCCATGGAGGTTACATTATCCTAAGACAGACTACGTGCTAACCCAAACTCTTTGACCCCAAGGGATTCATCTGTCCCAGAAAACTTTTACACTAAAGAGTTTATCTGTCCTAGGGCGCTGTTAACCCCAGGTTAAAGTGTTATTTAATCTGTCCTGTTACAACAGCTATACATAAACAGCTGCATTCCTCTCCTGTTCCATCTCTCGCAATTCTTTCATCTCTTTTTCTCCTCTACTTATACCTATGCTTGCTCATGTGCTTTTTTCCCCTTTAGATGATGTCATTGGTTAGCCTGCTTCAAAGCTACATTTTTTCTTGAATAACTGTCACACATTTACTGTTTGCTGGACCCTACAAAACTGTCACAATACTTCACTATGTCATGAATACGTATGTGTTGCACAGCGACACCACATTAAGAGTCATCAAAAAGCTTTTTATTTGATCACACACCATCTCTGTGCCATGCAATGTTTTCAAATAAACAGATGCTGGTTTTGAATATCAAACGAGCGACTTTTCATGAAACTTTGCACACACATCAGAAAGTCCACACTTTTGAATTTATTTTGGGAATTGTGCATCATTTTTGGCCTTTTACTGCACCTTTTTACACACAAGGCACGGCAAATGCATTTCTATTTTCCATGGTCCTTGTCTATTTAACAGTACCCCAACGTGCAAGTCCCCCGACTTGCATATACCCCAACGTGGCCCGGGTTGCGAGGGCCCTTTATAGCTGCTCGCAGCTCTAGTTATTCTTCTTCTTTTTATTTGTTATTATTCTTTTCCGCAAACAATCACATTTTTGAGACACTAAACGTGAACGAAAACTCACCAAACTTTACACACACGTCAGGCCTGGCGAAAAATTTGATATTTTAAAGTCGCCATAGGTGATAACAGAAAAATGGCTCCATAGCGCCACCTACATAGGTTAAACAGATCCCTGGCCCGCTACGATTGTCCGACGGCTATGAAAATTGTGTGGCACCTGTAGCACATCCAGATGAACAAAAACCTCTTTGATGTGTGTACCCTAAAATAGACAGGAAGTGAGATATGAGTATTTAAATGTCCAATTTTGGCCAATTTTTGCACATTTACAGGGGTCATACTTTTGCCTGCTTCTCCTACACGGGTAATCCAATTGACTTCAAACTTGGGATGTACCATCTCAAGACCTGGGACAACACCATGGTAAAAAATCTAAAGTTTTCGACATACTATATGACGGCGGTGGGGCATCAAATTTAGAGTTTCAAAACTCTTACTAAACGTAGTATTGCCGGTTGTATGTTTAACCTAGAGCTACGAAAATTGGTACACATATGTAACAGACTATGACCTACAAAAAAGTCTGTTGGTGCCATATGCTAAACCCAACAGGAAGTCCGCCAGAGGCGGGGCATCAAATTTTGAGTTTCAAAATTCTTACTTAATGAAGCATTCCCGGCTGTACGTTTCACCTAGAGTTACCAAAATTTAAAGACATATGTAACAGCCCTCAAGGTACAAAAAACTCTTTTTGAACCATATGCTAAACCTAACAGGAAGTCTGCCATTTTGATTTACTTTGGAACATGTTGCCATTTTTTTGGCCATTTCATAGGGGTCCTATTTTAACGAACTCCTCTTACAGAGTTTATCCGATCATCTTCAAACTTGGTGTGATTCATCTTAAGATGTTGAAGATGAAAAGTTATTGAAAGCTTTTTATTTCGCTGCACGCTGTTGTCGTGGCATGCACTTGTTTGCAAAGGAAAAAAATTCTTCTTAATGAAGAATTCTCAGTTGTACGAAGCAGCTAGAGCTACGAAAATTTGGAGACATATGTAACAGCCCACGATGTACAAAAAAGTCTCTTGCTGCTTTGTGCTAAACCCAACAGGAAGTCCCGCAAGGGCCGGGCATCACTTTGAGCTAAAAAACTCCTCTTTAACGAAGCATTCCCGGTTGTACCTTTCACCTAGCGCAATGATAATTTGGAGGCATACATAAGAGGCCACGATGTACAAAAAAGTCTTTTAGAACCATATGCTAAGCCAAACAGGAAGTCCGGCATTTTGATTTACTTTGCTATTTGTAGCCATTTTTTGGGGGCCTTTTATAGGCCTCATATTTTCTACAAAACTTATCAGATTGTCTTCATTCTTTGGCATGTTTCATCTGAAGTATTGCCGGTTATACGTTTAATCTAGAGCTACGAAAATTGGTACACATATGTAACAGACTATGATCTACAAAAAAGCCTGTTGGTGCCATATGCTAAACCTAACAGGAAGTCCGCCAGAGGCAGGGCATCAAATTTTGCATTTCAAAATTTTTACTTAATGAAGCATTTCCGGCTGTACGTTTCACCTAGAGTGACCAAAATTTGAAGACATATGTAACAGCCCTCGAGGTACAAAAAACTCTTTTTGAACCATATGCTAAACCTAACAGGAAGTCTGCCATTTTGATTTACTTTGGAACATGTTGCCATTTTTTTGGCCATTTCATAGGGGTCTTATTTTAACGAACTCCTCCTACAGAGTTTATCCGATCATCTTCAAACTTGGTGTGATTCATCTTAAGATGTTGACGATGAAAAGTTATTGAAAGCTTTTTATTTCGTCGCACGCTGTTGTCGTGGCATGCACTGTTGGCAAAGGAAAAAAAAATCCTTCTTAATGCAGCGTTCCCAGTTGGACGAAGCAGCTCGAGCTACAAAAATTTGTAGACATATGTACACATTTGTCCACATATATATATTTACATATGCATGTAAAAAAATTATGTCAGGCTAAACTAAATGGTTGATTAGGCCCCACACATTTTCACCTTACCATACCCGGCCCTCTTTGCAAAAGGTTTGAACACTCCTGGCCTAAACCTAGGTGTATACTCAAACTATGCACGCACATAAAGCCTGGAACAAAATGTGTAATTTAGAGGGTTCTTGTTTTGTTTTTTGTATTCCTTATATTTCATGTCATTATACTTGACACACTATTTTTACTACTCACTGAATCAGTTATAAGAACATTTAATTGATACAATCCAATCACATCCTAGAGAATTGAAAACACATTCAATCATGAGGTTGTTAAGACACATTTACTTCTGTAGCACTTAACCACAAACAAGTTGCGACATCCCCTGATCTAACCCTCCAACCGAACAAGGAAAAACTTTCAGGGGTCATATTTTAACGAACCCCTCCTACAAAATTTATCCGACTGTCTTCAAACTTGGTGTGTTTCATCTTAAGATGTTTAAGATGCAAAGTAATCGAAAGTTTTTTATTTTGTAACACGCTGTTGCCATAGCAATACATTGTTTGTCAAGTGCTGCTTTTTTTTTTTATACACATGAAAACTCATGGAACTTTGCAAACACATCAGACTTGTCATGAACATGAATTTTCAGAGATTTATTGTGCAATTTGCAATAAATAGCGCCCTCTAGACCTTTTTATGAAGCATTTCCGATTGTATGATTATGCTAGACCTACAAAAAAGTATTATGTAGCCATTTGCCAAACCAAAGAGGAAGTCCGCTATTTTGATTTTATTTTGGGAATTATACATCATTTTTGGCCTTTTTCATTCAACTTTGCACAGACAAGGCATGGAAAAAACTAACATTTTAAATGGTCCTTGTTCCATGTAACAGTTGTCAAGTGCTGCTTTTTTTTTTTTTTATACACATGAAAACTCATGAAACTTTGCAAACACATCAGACTTGTCATGAACATGAATTTTCAGAGATTTATTGTGCAATTTGCAATAAATAGCGCCCTCTAGACATTTTTATGAAGCATTTCCGATTGTATGATTATGCTAGACCTACAAAAAAGTATTATGTAGCCATTTGCCAAACCAAAGAGGAAGTCCGCTATTTTGATTTTATTTTGGGAATTATACATAATTTTTGGCCTTCTTCATTAAACTTTGCACAGACAAGGCATGGAAAAAACTAACATTTTAAATGGTCCTTGTTCCATGTAACAGTACCCCAACGTGCCAGTACCCTGACGTGCAAGTAACCCAACGTTGTGCTCAATAGCGCCCTCTATGCATTTTTATGGAGCATTTCCAATTGTATGATTCAAGCGATACACAACTAAAGATGACTTGACCTAGATTTGTGAAAACTGGGAGGCATACCTATTAGCTTAAGACCTACAAAAAGTATTCTGTAGCCGTATGCTAAACCTAAAAGGAAGTCCGCCATTTTGAATTTATTTTGGGAATTGCGCACCATATTTTGCGTTTTGATTAAACTTTGCACACACAAGGCTTGTCAAAAACATTTTAGATGGTCCTTGTCCTATTTGACAGTACCCCAACGTGCCAGTACCCCGACGTGCAAGTACCCCAACGTGGCACGCCTTTGCTGTAGCGATGCATTGTTTGCAAAGATTTTTTTTTTTAATATGATTCAGCTAGATGTGTGAATATTGGGAGGCATACCTATCAGCCGAATACCTCGACAAAGCATTCCATAGCAATGTGAACAAACACAAAAAGCATGGCAAAACATTTACAATTTAGACGGTTTCTTATGAAACAGTACTAGAGGTGTGCAAAATTTCCGATTCTTAGATTATTCACGATTCGGCCGTGGAACAATCGAGAACGATTCACAAAAGTCCAAATTCCGATTATATAAATATGCCAAGGGAACCGAAACTAAAAGTGGACCGGAGCGGAAAGTACGCGGAACTGAAACGCAGTAGCGCGCGCGGTCTTCGGGACGCTTAATGGGACGGACCGAGAGTACACATCCACAACTCACGCCTCGACATTCAAAACAACAACAAGCATGACTGAGCTGACCAACCCACCTCTTCGTCAGATCAGACCTGCTCCGAAAAGGCAAACAACTTCAGGCGGAAGTATCAGCTAGCTGGCTGCAGTGCGTCTGTTAGCGTTCTACAGGGCGCCGCGCAGTGATACGAACGAACGAACAGAAAAGTAGTGGCTGGCGGTAATGGCGTCTGACTTTATTCAGAAAAGAGTATTGTGGTGGAAATGTATCACGCTTTTGAAAACAAATAGTTTTTAGAAGAAAAAGGCTTTATTTCCGAGACCCCAGCCAGCTTGCTGGACTATTTTCCTCTCGTCCAACGTCGAACATGAACGCGTGTCACCGAACGCTGTCAGAAAGAAGTCAGTGCTGATCGCACACACGGGAGGTGAGGATCAAATTGAGATTCATGTTAAAAAAGCCGAACGATCCCTTTAATGTTTACACGTTCATGTTTACACAAGTTAAAAAGCAGAAAAGCACTTGAGGTTTTTTTTTTGTACCTCTGAGAAACTTTAATGCTTACATGTTCATCTTTACACAACTTAAAAAGCAGGAAAGCACTTTTTTTTTTTTTAGGCATTTGTATATATGAAGTAGTAGTTCACATTGTCTTTCATTTATATCTCAGTGCACTTTTGAGTGGATAAAAATAATATATTTTTGCTCAATGCTATGTTTTATTCTGTTGAAGACTGAATATACTTAAAAGCTGTTGTTACAGAATGAGGACTTGAGTATTTTATTTACTGTTTTGAACTGTTAACTTGATACTGAAATAGTAGTTTATTTAGGCCTGAGAGGACTTTTGTACTATTTTTGTAACTAATGTACGAAACATTAAAAGCACCAAAATACATTGTTTTTTTTCTGCTGCCTGGGGGGAAATCAATAATCGTTTTATAATCGAATCGTAGCCTCTGAATCGTAATCGCAATCGAATCGTGAGGTGCCCCAAGATTCCCACCTCTAAACAGTACCCTAACGTGCCAGTACCCCGATGTGCAAATACCCCAACGTGGCACGGGTTGCGAGGGCCCTTTATAGCTGCTCGCAGCTCTAGTTGTTTTTATTTTTGCTCTCAAATGGAGTAACTTGGATATGCTTCATGGCAGCGGAGAGAGAAAAAGATACATCCACAACATCCAGACCCTAAAGGCTCTGGATGTTGTGGGGCTGTCATGGTTGACACGCCTCTACAACATCGTGTGGACATCAGGGACAGTGCTTCTGGATTGGCAGATCGGGGTGGTGGTCCCCCTTTTTAAGAAGGTGAACTGGAGGGTGTCTTCCCACTATAGAGGGATCACACTCCTCAGCCTCCTTGGTAAGGTCTATTCAGGGGTGCTGGAGAGGAGGGTCCAACAGGAAGTCGAATCTCGGATTCAGGAGAAGCAGTGTGGTTTTCGTCCTGGCTGTGGAACAGTGGACCAGCTCTACACCCTCAGCAGGATCCTCGAGGGTGCGTGGGAGTTCGCTCAACCAGTCCACATGTGTTTTGTGGATTTGGAGAAGGCGTTCGACCGTGTCCCTCGGGGAGTCCTGTGGGGGGGCTGCTTCGGGAGTACGGGGTACCGAGCCCCTGATACGGGCTCTTCGGTCCCTGTACGACTGGTGTAGAGTTTGGTCCGCATCGCCGGCAGTAAGTCAGATTCGTTTCCAGTGAGGGTTGGACTCCACCAAGGCTGCCCTTTGTCACTGATTCTGTTCATAATTTTTATGGACAGAATTTCTAGGCGCAGCCAAGGCGTTGAGGGGGTCCGGTTTGGTGGCCTCAGCATTGCATCTCTGTTCTTTGCAGATGATGTGGTGCTGTTGGCTTCATCAAGCCGTGACCTCAAACTCTCACTGGAGCGGTTCACAGACGAGTGTAAAGCAGTTGGGACGAGGATCAGCACGGCCAAATCCGAGACCATGGTCCTCAGTGGGAAAACGGTGGAGTGCCGTCTTCGGGTAAGATCCTGCCCCAAGTGGAGGAGTTCATGTATCTTGGTGTCTTGGTCTTGGAGTGAGGGTAAGATGGAGCGGGAGATCGACAGGCGAATCGGTCCGTTGTGGTGAAGAAGGAGCTGAGTTGAAAAGCGAAGCTCTCGATTTACCGGTCGATCTACGTTCCAACCCTCACTTATGGTCACGAGCTGTGGTTCGAAACCGAAAGAACAAGATTACGGATAAAAGCAGCTGAAATGAGTTTCCTCCGCAGGGTGTCCGGGCTCTCCATTAGAGATAGGGTGAGAAGCTCAGTCATCCGGGAGGGACTCAGAGTCGAGCCGCTGCTCCTCCGCATTGAGAGGAGCCAGCTGAGGTGGCTCGGGCATCTGGTTCGGATGCCTCCCTGGATGCCTCCCTGGAGAGGTGTTCCGGGCATGTCCCACCGGCGGGAAGCCCCGGGGACAACCGAGGACACGCTGGAGAGACTATGTCTCTTGGCTGGCCTGGGGATCTGGCCTTGGGATCCCGCCGGCGGGGCTGGTTGAAGTGGCCGGGGAGAGGGAAGTCTGGGCTTCCCTGCTAAAGCTGCACAACCCGACCCCGGATAAGTGGTAGATGATGGATGGATGGATGGATGGATGGACATGGTAATATAGTAACAGTAGTGAGAAAGATGACATTATCACAAAGCGAGCTTGAACCGAGGAGCTGCAAAAGCATTTTCCTCATTTAGCGCCATTAAGCTGTAGTAAAAGGAGAAAAATACAATGACTTTCATTCATTCATTCATTTATTCATTCACTCATTTAATGTTCTTAAAATACAAATTATTGGTGAGATCATTTGTTATATTTTCAGAGGTTGACATGGGCATACAACATACATCAGTCACGTGAAAATTGTCGCAAAATGCCCCCCAAGAGATGCAATATTGCTCCAGCAATTTAATTTGTCCGCAGAACTTGAACTGTTCCAGTGACTAAGTTCTTCCACTTACAGGTGAGCTAATGCACGACCACAGAATTTTGGTTTGTCTGCCTCTTAAGAGGTTTTTTTTAAATCGTAACTTGCATAGAAGACTATTCTCTGCCATTACAACAATTACAATGAGAACATTTGACACATGGTTAAATAAAATATCGCTTTTTTTTCTTTCTTTTTTTTAATTCACAACGGTATTTACTTTCACATGTTCTCACACACACATCGTATCTCCAAGCACACACAGCCCATTTTCATCATTGTGAGTGACACTTTCCAACAAGCAATTAGTTGTGCATGAGTAGGAGAAAAATGAATATGTTGAGAAAAGGAAAAGAAACTTGCCAGAACACGACAGGTAGAATGACAGAAATAATTATAGAAACCTCAAGTGTATGAGTTTTTCTATTGGCTTGCACCTGAAAGGTATAATTTGAGTGAAGGCATTTAACTCAGGTGCGTTATCTCATTGAAATGTGAAAACATTGAATGTGATTGAAATCTTTGCTTGCCAGACAAATATGAGATATTGAATGTCCTAACTGATTAATATACAATTTTAAATCTGCTGTGTTTAACAAATCCGTAAAATGTTGAGGCACGGAGGAAATAAAACAAAACGGAAACATTTTGCAAACTTAAAAAAAAAAAAACATGTTGGGTGTTTTTCGTTCACCTTATATTAGTTTTTTTTATTATTATTATTATTATTATTCACATTAGCAGGGTTTTCCATGGCTCAAATTGAGGCAGAGGTGGTATCACCCTGACTATGATGGATGGACCTAGGATGAACCTTTACACCCCCCCTCAATTGTACAATTTACCGATATTTTGCTTTACAATGTCCAATAAGCATTCAAAATCAGAGGAACCTCTGACCATTTCATCAAAAGCACAAATAACAAAAAGTCAGGCTGTTGCTGTGGATGGGGCTGTATCGACCGACCAGGTCAGAAACACTTCACCTGAAGCGTCTACCTGTGGCGCTTCACTTCATCAAATGGTCTCTCATGTGTTTTAATCCACCATTGTATAACATCATATCGGTGATTAATGATGCCCAGCTGACATCCCACAGGGGAGAACAGGAAAACTCCACAGTCAACACAGGAAGGCCTGAGCAGGGATAAGAGTCCAGAACATCTCCAAATGTGAGGCAGACATGCTAACCGCTTGATTTCTGTAGAGCATGAAAATATACACATTTTCTATCACACTACTACTTGTGCTGCAAGTTCTCTATGAAGTGCAGCATTTTCTTTTAGCCAGCAGGCAAACCTGTATTCAGCCCATTTTTGGGGTTTCTGAAGCACCCCAAAGTATGTGTGTATATATATAAATCAATATCTCTCTCTCTCTCTCTCTCTCTCTCTCTCTCTCTCTCTCTCTCTCTCTCTCTCTCTCTGTGTATATATATATATATATATATATATATATATATATATATATATATATATATATACCGTATTTTCAACACTATAAGGTGCACCGCATTATAAGGCGCACCTTCAATGAATGACATTTTAAAACTTTTTCCATATATAAGGCGCTACAGTAGAGGCTGGGGTTACGTTATGCATCCATTAGATGGTGCTGCGCTAAAGGGAATGTCAACAAAACAGTCAGATAGGTCAGTCAAACTTTATTAATAGATTACAAATCAGCTTTCTGACAACTCCATTCACTCCCAAAATGAATAAACAGGTTTTTTATTATTTTCTCTGAGGTAAAGTATTAGTATTAGCTAGCGATCCAAGATGGCGGGATCTTCTGCGCATGCGCGTCACCGATTGGGCAGGGTCACCGATAGCGTCTTGACAGCGAGACCTGTTGCGGCTCAATATTTGACAGACTTGACTTGATCCATATATAAGGCACACTGGATTATAAGGCGCATGGTCAGCTTTTGAAAAAATTGAAGGCTTTTAGGTGCACCTTATAGTGTGGAAAATACGGTATGTTTGTATGTATGTATGTATTAGGGGTGTCACGATTCGCCAACTTCACGATTCGATTTAAATTTCGATTTTGGGGTCACGATTCGATTTTTTTTTCGATTTTTTTTTCGATTATTATTATTTTTATTTTTTTCTCCGCTCCCCCACTTTATAACACAGAGGCATATGCTTCTGTAGGCTAAGGCTAGTCTATGATCATTGGTTCTATTCATTGTACAGTAAATCTTATTTCAAAAGATCGGCTACATATAGGTGATGCAATTTCCATATTATTTTTGTGTAAATTTATGTAATATATGATAATTGACATTAGGCAGGAATGATCAAATTCAAAGAATTTATTTACAATATAAAGTTAACCGTCTTGTTCTTACTGAAGTGTAAAATAAAAAATAAAAAAACAAAAACTGTTTTTGGTTACAACAGTGTGCTGTGCGTTCCTCTTAAAATAATGTGCAACAACAACAAAAAATATATTGTATCCAAAGTCATGGAACAAATACAGCCTGAACAAACTATATCCCAACATTTACAGTTGCTGGGCATACTGTAGCGTGGTTCAAGTACACTAATTAAATGTTTGAATCCAGCGTTTTCCACAGCCGAATAAGGCTGCAGGTCTGCTGCTATAAATAGACCTATGGCGTTAGTTATAGCTTTCGCGCGAGCTGAAGTGTGTGGAAGTTTCACTGTAAATGAGGATGAAATAGTTGGTTGGACCGTTGTTTTCCCACTTCTAGTTGAATTTGATAAATCTAAATCTTTGTGATGCCTGCGTAAATGTCCCGTCATGTTTGTCGTGTTTCCCGTGGCCGAGTACAGTACGCGCACATAGCATATCTTGCAAACTGTGGTCTTTTTATCGACAACGTGAATGTTGTCGACATAACTCACCGGGAACGCAAAATGTTTCCAAACTGGTGACGAGAGAAGCGGGAGCGGCTTGAAGCACCATTGCTGTGTCTGTCCGCGCTTGCCATCATGACTGCAGGAGAAGTCAGCTAACCCCGGGTTTTCACTGACTGCGGTTGCGGTGCGGTTGCGGTGCGGTGCGTCTTGACTGCGTGCTCCGGACGGGTCAATTTTTTTGTCAATCCACACCGGCTCCGCACAGCTGCGGTCCGGCAGCTCCGTCGCCGCCCACTTCCCAACGTATCTCGCGGGACCGTGCGCGCGCGATCATGTGGCATTTCACAACGACAAACATACAGAAAGTCTGTGCTTCTTCTGCTATGAGATTCCATGCAGCATCTTTTTTTTGGTTGTCCTTGTAAAGTATATTAATAACGAGAGTCGGGTCAGTGCGGGTCCACTCTTTATTTCTGTCTTCCGCGTCCGGCTGCCGCTCAGTACGGCAAGCGAGACGGGCACAACAAGCAATCGCGAACATCAAACTCACAATACATTACAGTCTTTATAAAAAGGAAGTGCCGTGTCATATATTATTTTGTGGTTTTCCACCTCCAATTTATTAAACCTCTCCGCGTCCATGTTCGCTGGTGTCTAAACCGTGAATGAGCACATGGCCCGGCGACGCCCACGTCACGTTCTGCTGATAAGCTTGCGAAATAGGAGCTGGCGAGTGTTTTTTTCTGAAAGGTAACCGGAAATTTATTTTGAAACTGCCTCTGTCTTCCTGTCCCGCTCGATGTGTTTTGTGCTAGCTTGCCATTTGCCGGAGGCCTACCGCTGCGGCGTCCGGCAAAAATAGAAAATAGGTCTATCCTTGCGGAAGGCTTGCGGCACGCCGGCGGGGGGGGGGGGCATCGAATCGAGTGTCCTCTCTTCTATTTCGATGCTCGAAATCGTGACGTAATTTCGATCGATTTCGATAAAAAATCGAAATCGTGACACCCTTAGTATGTATGTATATGTGAACCTTGAAACCTTGCATATGTGGTAATCACCCTTCCAGGATGTGTTTTGTTAAATCATATTTTATATGCTGTGTCTGCACTTCACCTATACACAGACATGTACATGCATTATTATTATTATTATTATTATTATTATTATTATTATTATTATTATACAAGCAAATTTCAAATTTCTTTTTTGTTATTTGATATTAATGTATTTTCATATATTTTATATGTTATGTGCTTCATTTAAAAGAAAATTTCAAAAACAATTCTAAGGTCCATTTTTGTACTCACTGTAAACTGTTGACAATCCACCTATCTATCAAGCGCGCTTTTTGTAGTACCCAAGCACCCCTAACCGTCTTTATAGCACCCCTAAGCCACTAATTCTAGAATGGCCTCGGCCAGTAGATGTGGATCATGTCAGGGCCTAATGCAGCCCAGCAGTTGTCATACTAGACTGCCATTTTGATTCGATTTCTGTGGAACACTTTCAAATCCACTAGCCACTACATCCTGATCTCATATAATGCCTCCTTTGCCCATAGGTTTTCTTGCACTGTTCAATCTCTGTCTTCGGTGGGTCGGCCACACACGTCTCTCTCTCTCCGTTTCTCATTAAAAATATAGATTGATGAAATACATTGAAGTAATTAATATATTGTTAACACATTGCAATAAAGATATGTTTCAATATTCATACTATACTATGTTTTATTTGCTAACTTTGCATTACAGGAAGGACAGAGGACCACAAGTAAATTAAGGCAGGCTATAAAAAAGCAGAGAGCATAGCAGGGTGGGGGCTGGTTGCAGAGAATAAGAGCTTCCTTTTCTAATTCCACAGACCATTAAATTGTAATTTCAGAGCTTGATATATTTATGCATTAAAACATTATGGGAGCCTACCCAACCAATTACTATGCAGACACAGCTCCTCACACCCTACCTCATAGGCAGGATGTTGCACAATGACATGCAAGAAATATAGGCTCCACAACACATCACGCCAAGTATCAATGAAAGACTTCTCTAAGGTGAAAATGTTAAACAAAAACTTCCAGTGTTCTGTCACAGTTGAAGGAAACAGTCACGCATTCAAAATACTATATTACAGCATGTTGGTGTCGTGAATAAAGAATAGATTTAGATGGTCCAATTTGAATTTGGTTGATGAGACCATGAAGAGGTATGATTGAACTCGAATATCCACAGATCAGAACCGTGGCTTCTTCCAAATGGGGATTATGAATGACATACAGATGTACAGTGAGTGGCACCTTGACTTACAATAGATTTAATTCATTTTGTCACCAAGCTCGTAATTCAATTTACCTGTATATAAAGTCAAATTTTCCCATTAAAATTATTTAAAATGCCTGTAATCTGTTACTAGTAACACTTGTGATTATGTCTTGCCTATTTTATGGGTTATTTTTGTATAGACAAGGTTTGATATAGTTACAGTGTTAGTTTCTAATGGCTTAAAGTTTTTCTACTTTTGGTATTAAATTATTATAACTTGGTCACAACCTTAGTAACAATAGCAGGCAGTAAGTGCTATATATAATATACTGTATTTTCTGGACTAGAAGTCTTTCTGGAGTACAAGTATAGGCCAAATATGTATAATTCGGTTTAAAAAAAAAAACTTGCATAGGGCGGCACGGTGGTTGGCTGGTTAGCACGTCCGCCTCCCAGTTCTGGGGACTCGGGTTCGAGTCCGGGCTCCGGCCTTCCTGGGTGGAGTTTGCATGTTCTCCCCGTGCCTGTGTGGGTCTTCTCCGGGTACTCCCACATTCCAAAGACATGCATGGCAGGTTAATTGGGCGCTCCGAATTGTTCCTAGGTATGCTTGTGAGTGTGGATGGTTGTTCGTCTCTGTGTGCCCTGCGATTGGCTGGTAACCAGTCCGGGGTGTACCCCGCCTACTGCCCAAAGCAAGCTGGGATAGGATCCAGTACCCTGTGAGGAATAAGCGGTCAAGAAAATGGATGGATGGATGGAAAAACTTGCATAAGCATAAGTCGCACTGGAGTATAAGTCGCATAAAGGACTATATTTTTACGGCTATAAGGCACACTTAAAAGTCTTAAATTCTCTCAAAAAATGATGGTGCGCCTAATAATGAGGTGCGCCTTTTGTGTAACCTGGCAATAGATAATTGTGATTCTCCACAATATCAATCTGGAAATGCTCCACGATGATTTGCTCTGGAAAGGCGGGACATTCTGTTAAATACTTCGAACTTATTGGACGATGCTGCATTGTGCAAGTTTGTTTTGACCAATCACAGCCACGGATGAAAATGTCGTCTTCGTTCTCATCGAAGGGGAGAAAAAAAGCGCAGACATTTTACCAGCTAGAAATGCAAAAAGCGCTGCTCGCTATTCAATATTCAACAAGGAAATGGTGAGTAATTCTGCAAGAAAAGCAAGAACAGATTTAATTGCAGCATCCATTTGTCCATGTTAGGTTTGTTTGTTTGCCCTGGCGTCGGCGCTGGCTTCCTGGTTTCATCACAGCTGCATGTCCTGCCTCAAACACAATGATTGGTCCGAACCACCATTGGTGAATTTTACCGTTAAGTTCTTTATTAGAGAACAGCAAATTGTTCAAAAAGTACTTAAACATTTAACAGATGGACTTGTGCATTCAAAAGCTTTGAGGTCACCTGTAAAGATTTGAATGCATTTTAGGCTTGTCCTGAAATTTCACCTGAAAGCCAAATATCCCTAACTTTTCTGAGTAATGTATAAATAAATAACTCGGTCTCAATAGGTGCGTTTCCATTACCCTCAGTTTTGCGCAAAAGGCATGTTTCGCAAAAGTAAGCTGGTAATGGAAACACCGGATTTGCGGAAAAACTCTCAAATATCGCAAAAAAAGTGTTTGCGCTCTCATGAGGTGGTTTTTGAGACGAAAAAGAAGTATTTCGCAAAAGTGTAATGGAAACACTTTTTGCGCATTAGTAGTCATGTGACACCCGCCCGGTCACGGAGGAAAGGAATGTAACACGTTGTTTGTGTATTTTTTTAATTAAACTATTAAACTATTTGTTTTGAGAATGATTAATTTCGGTTTTGTATTTTTGTTTTACATGCTGAAGTGATTTGTATCAGCTACTGCACGTCATGAGTGCAAAAGAGAGAGAGGTGTAATCGAGCGAGACTCCTTCGAGAAGTTGAAGTAGAGGAGAGCTTGAAATCCTGTCATGTTATGTCTGGTTAATTTAGCAGAAAACATCAGAAACTTTTAACAATTTGTAACCCGCCTATTACCCAGCTTCTGCATGGGAACAACATTTCAGGGTTACAGGAAGTAGGAAGTATGGGGCCACTCGCTTTCGTGTGAGAACTGCTTGCCGACTGCCGAGGGACACCAACACTAAATGCTCGAAACCGCCCGATGACGACGAGGGGTGAGTGTTTTTAAAGTAATATAACTACACCGGGCGTCAGTCTTCCGTAAACATCATGAGCACCTCCTACAGAACAGCGAGGTCTCGCGAGACGGGACATTCCGAGAATTGCGCCTCAGAAGCGAAACTCTCGTCAATGGAAACACCGACAATTCGAAATTGTACTTTATCGAAATAGTACAATATCGCTTTTATTTTTGCGAAAAAGGGTAATGGAAACGCACCAAGAGATAGAAGTCTCAATGATAAAAGTAAATAAATGGTCCCCAGACATGAGTGTCTGCCCTCAAATGAGGCATTAAACTGTTGTTTAATTACTGTTGGGACAAAGGACCTCCTGAAGGGTTCAGTACTGAGATGAGCCACTCAATGTGACTGCTGCCCTGCCCTACTTGGGTGAAGTGACAAGGGCAGTTGACATTTTCCATGATGACCCAATGCCTGACATGCATCAGTCTCTCCATCATGTCTCCCCAGCACTAAGCTAGCCTTCTTAAACAGCTAGTCTAGCCTCCTGGCATACCTCTCAGTGATGTCGCCACCTCAGCAGACCTCAGCACAGAACAGTGTGCTCATAACCACTGACAAGGTCTCTGTATTCCTCATCATATGCTTTCCTCACAAGGTAGTCACAGATCCAGGAGGTGAAGCTGATCGCCAACACCCATTTTCTGATCTTCTCTCCGAGTAATAGAGGTCAGATGGTCTCAAAAGCACTTGAAGTGTCAAAGAATGTAATCCTCGCTTCCCGGCTCATCAGGATAGGAGTATGCCCAATGCAACAGATGGAGAACAGAACAGCATCGTCCACTCCAACATACTAGGTAAGGGGTCCATAGCATTATTGGTCTGAGGCCTAAAATGGTGGAGGAACAGCCACTCCAGGGTAAGGTCTGACGTAATTTGAAACGGTGTTTTCAAAAGCTTAGGTTGAAGAGCACCTGAAGTCACTTGATCACAGACCATCAGCATAGTGGTGCACACATTATCTGGGCCTGGTCACCTTCTCACCCAAGCCTCACCCGAATAAACAAATATGACTTAATACAATTATTTTCAATTTTAGGTAGGCCTACCTGATATGTGCATTTTATTGATTTGCCTTTTTAAACTAATATTGTCAATGATTTCATGGTCAAAATTACTGATTTTGCACATATCCTGTTGAAATTCATTTGCAATAAAATAATTTTCTTTCTGTTCCTGAGGGTGCAGGGATATGCCAGGTTGAAGGACTGTATTTTTTCTATAATTATTAATAGTATTGTTGATGACTAAAATGTGGTTTTGATTAGGAAAACATTTTTTTATTAGAATTAATTGTCTGAGGAGAGGGGCGTGGGTGGTTCAAAGGGGCCATCGTCTATATCTCAATCAGTGTGAGTCATGGGCATGTAGTGAAGATTATTGTGACTTTGTAACTAAATAAATTGGAAAAATCCCCATCCAACATGTGGCTACGACATACTCATTTTTAAGGACCAACTAGAACCCCGCCACACTGAGAATGTGAAATTTAAACACAACTTCTTGCTTCAGTAAGGTTTGTCTAAATGAGATAATTGCCAGCCGTACCATCACATTTGTGATGCACCAATTTGTGAGGAAGGAAGTAGGAAGTATCGGAAGTAAGGAAGTATCGTGTGTCATGATCGCCAACCTGAAATGTTTTTTACTTTACGTTACGTTTTAGAAACTTTATATTAAATGTGGTATTCAGGACTATCTCCATTTCATTAGTCCACACCTGCCAAGAGACCGGCCAACATGCATTTTGCATAACAGGAACAAAATTTCCCTTGAAATTACGGGAGTATGATTCGCCAATCAAAACTGTGCAAAAAAAAAAGAAAAAAAGAGAGAGATATACCGTAATTGCCAGACTATAAGGCACACCTGATTATAAGCCGCATGTGCCCACATTGAAACATGAGATATTTACAAAGAAAGACGGTACACAGAAAGAGTTTTCAAAAGTTTAATAAAATACCTTAGCTTTTCTTTTCAAACAGTGCCTGTGACGTGGCAGTAACACAGCAGCAATACGGTAGTAGCACAGCACTAACGGGGCTGGATAAAAATAACATGCCGGTAAAAGTCACTGAGACTTCTTTTATTTTCCAGGATGAAGGTCTGTTCATGCTAATTTTATTGATGCACAAAGCTCGAAGTTACATTAAATGTGCGTCTTCCTCGACATATATATTCCACCTGTCTCACTCTTACCTTTTCTGCTCGAGCACCCCTGGCGGCCTTTAGAAAAAATGTATAAATTAGCCGCATCATTTTATAAGCCGCAGGGTTGAAAGTGTGTGAAAAAAGTCGTGGCTTATTGTCCGGAAATTATGGTAATTTACATTTTGCATTGAAAGATCTGGTCTAATATCGGGCAGCAGTTTGTATCTGGACAAGAACAAATTAGGACCCAGTCATGAGGCCATGTTTTTCTCTGGCTTTACCAAAACAACAGTTTCTCCCTGTAGTTGCGTCTGTCATGATAACTGCTCCCGGCAGAAAGTGTCGGGTATCTTAAAACACCTTCAAAGGAGACATCCGTCGACATCCTGAATGGTGATCTTCAGAGAAGTAGTTAGGATCCCCATTAAAATCCCCCAACTTTATGGCAACTGCAGTGAAACGTTACTATGGCAGAGAAGGGAGAGGATGACTATATGGCTATAAATACTCAAATGGAGGGCTGCTGCTATCCGACTGCAGTCACAAACAGCAAATTGTTTTGGTTAGCAATTATTCACACAAACAAAAAATGGAAACCAAACTGTTTACCTTGTGTGACAATGTAAACCTTAGTGAATATGAAACATTTCTCAAAATTTTATTTATTTTTTTGCTATTAAATTGGTTCACTTAACAAGTAGGCATGAACAGCCACAAAGGAGTAATGAAAACCACTGACTCTGTGTTAACAAGCTCTTTACTTAGATTCACTCTGAGTACTTGTAGGATTTTTCTCTCTGTTGTTGTTTTCTCGTTTTTCTTCTCCCTTTTTTTTTTGCTAAAAAAAATACTCCCAACATCAATCTACAGAGGTGCCTGGTAAAAGTGACCTGTTTTTTCTTGGGTTAAACTACTCGTGTTAAAAGAAGTGCACACCCTTGAGGTAGGTGCTTGAGTGGTTGTGGAAGGGGACGACAGCAGCTTCTGGATATGGATTTCTGAAGGAAATGCAAACAATGCCTTTGGGCAGCAACAAATGAGAGGAGGCTGCAGTGTCTCTCTGTGAAGACCCATCACTAGAAAGATACCTAAGCACGAGCACTTCTGGATGCCTGTTTGTGCGCCTTTTGGTTTAAGCTACTTCGGTTTACAATGACTTACATTGGTAACGAGACTAAACAGACTTGCTTCTTCCTCAGCTCCAACTTAGCCGATATGGTATCAAACAACTGTTCAAACAAGTTGCCAGGAGAGAGAGGCTCAACCGAGAACACAACTTTGTCAGGAACATGGCAGAGAGTGAGCCACGAATGTGCCGAAGCTAGAAATGCAGAGGATAATAATCAGTAGCAATTCTCACCTCATGGAGTAGAGGAACATGTTTTTTTTCCTTGTTTTTTCCTTGCGTAACCAGCAATGTGAGCTTCACCAAACACCTAGCCTAATAGCAAGGAGTTAGGGAAGCTGTAGTGATGGGAAAATTATTATTATTTTTACTAGCACTATCTAGAAGAGTAGAAAATTATATACATTGCAAATGGTTCATGAAGCTTCATTTTCCCATCACTAGTAAGCTGCCAGAGAAGCTTCAATATGATCGAGTTTAAATAGTGTAGTACATATTTTCCAGTCCAGTTCCCAAAAATATTTAAAGCTGGGCACTTTGAAGCAGGTCAACGTCTGGTTCAAGTGGAGGTTAATTTTGCCTTGCAAAGAAAAGTCGCATACGTTCACCAATGTTAGTCTTGTGTTCACTGCTCAACCAGAGGAAAAAAAAGAGACAGAAGCTAGTTAAGTACGTAGACATTCTCAAACAAATCTGAATCATCATCTTTGTACCGCCCATTGATTGCATGCGATCGAGTCTCCAGTGCCTTTCACAGATGTTTATTGCTCAGCAATACACCGTAGAACTAAAAGTTTAGACATACAAAACAAACATTTACTACAAACATGGCATTGTGTTAGCATCTAAGCTAACGATAGATAATTGAAATGCTACTGACCACTTTGGCCTGCTCAATCAACGGCAGTCTTCTTCCACAAGTGATCATCACAGTCATGAATGCTTTAACAGCTTCTTAAATCAACTTTATCCATTTGCTCAACTTTTCCAACGAAGAATGATGACAAAAACAACCAGCTCCAAAGAAAGGAAAAGACGTGTCGTCCAATGCTTGTGGCTGTGTCAATTTACGGAAACGCTGTGAGCCCGCAACTTCCGGTTTAACATGTCAAAATAAAAGCATCATATTGAAAAAGGAAATAAAGATGGCGGCATTTACAATCTTTATTTGCAATGTATATAAAAACACGAGAAATGTGTCATCAGTTGGTGCGTTCCCATTACCCTCAGGCGTCAGTTTTGGGCAAAAGGCAAGTTGTGGAAAAGCAAGCTGGTGATGGAAACACATAATTTTCGAAAAAACTCCAATATTGCAAAAAGTTTTTACACTCTAATGAGGTGGTTTTTGAGACATGTCGAAATGGAAGTATTTCGCAAAAGTGTAATGGAAACACTTTTTGCGAATTCCCTGTAGTCATGTGACCCCCGCCCGGTCACGGAGGAAAGGAAGTAGGAAGTACAGGGGCACTCACTTTCGTATCGGAGCTGCCTCCTGATTGGATGTCTTTTTAACTCATTCACTCACAAAAACGGATTTATACGTTTTTTAGGTTTTTGTTTTCTAGAGTTTTTGTATGAAGGCTTTGATGCAGTTTCTGACCTGAAGTGGTCGCTTAAAGCGATGGTAGTTATTACCAAAAAAAAAAAAAAAAAAACGGCCAGCAGGTGGCAGCAAAGTATAAAGAAATCAACCAGGTCCATGTTGCAACAAGCTCTTTTTCCCAGTATTTTCAACAGGTTTGTGAATAATGATGAAACTTAGTTAATCATAATGCTAATTGCTACAAATCATAAAAACAGATAAAAAAAAATATACCATACTTTTTTTTAATTTTTTTTTATTTTTTATTTATTTTATTTTTTTTCTGATGAAAGAAGATGTTTTTATAGCAATAGAACATGAAAATGGCTGGGAGGGAATGAGTTAAGCACAAAGTGATTTAATTATAGAGCCTATGCTGCCGTTCAATGCATGTTCCATATCGTTGCATGAGAAATGGCCGTTGCCCCGCGCAACGAGCAATCGAGAGACATACGGCGCACGTCGTCGTTGCAATCTATCCGTCTGCACCATAACACGAGTTATAAGCACACCCACACACGCGCACGCTCAACACCAAATGCCCAAACCATCCCACTGAGGGGAGCGAGACGTTTTTAAAGTAATGTTAACTCCGGGCATCCGTCTTCCGTAAACATCATGAGCACCTCCTACAGAACAGCGAGGTCTCGCGAGACGGGACCTTCCGAGAATTGCGCCTCAGAAGCGAAACTCTCGTCAATGGAAACACTGACAATTCGAAATTGTACTTTATCGAAATATTACATTATCGCTTTTATTTTTGCGAAAAACTGTAATGGATATGCAGCTAGTGATTGGTGTCATTTTATTCTGGAGCAAAAAATAAAGATGCTATCATAGAATATACATAAAGGACACACCGTGACCCTTGTGAGGATAAGCAGTTTGTGAAATGGAAGGATGGATGGATTTTTACTTTTTTTTTTTTTTTTTTTAATTATATTTGTTTCATTTTTTACATCACAAAAACCTGGCATTTAAATGGGGATGTGGAGCTTGTATATTCACTGCAGTTGTATGTTGAACGTGCACTTCTGTACACTCATACGTGTGTGCAATCCTAAAGCTGTGAAGCTTTGCTTTCGCTTAAATGTGTAGTTCAATAGAGTGAAAATAAACAAATAATTGTCTCTTACATACTGTGTCAAATGATAACATTCACTATCATCACTCCTTACCAGTCGAGCCTTGGGCCTAATGACGAGTGCAAGTTGCAACTATTGCAACAACTGGTTCTGGCTTTTGTCATCTGTCCACAGCAATTGTTGCCAAGGTCTTTTTTTTTGTTTGTTTGTTTTTTTTTGCCGGGATACCAGCAGCTAACATCGGTCCTATTGCAGCGCAATCCCCATGATACATCCCATCTGTGTTTTGTTCATTTGATATATATTTTTTTTTCTTCAACAAACTTAATCCAACACAGTTCCCTTTTTTCACCCCTCCATTCAGTAGTTTTGTTTTGGGGGTCTCTTTGGGGGCATGCATTAAATCTAGGACATTGATTTTGCCTAGAGCAATGCATTACACTGTGTCTTTGTAATGTTAAAATTAACCCTAAGAGCTCACACCTTGCCAAGCTCGCACCTCATTTGCTAACTACATCACAGCTGTTTTGGCAGAGCACGCATGAAATCATGCACAAATTCATAATACAAAGTGAGTGTTTCAGAAACATTATTGCTTGTTGATCTGCAAATTTACCAAATAACCGAGATTATTTCTTGACTATGTACTTTATGGTAAAAGCCCATGTCATTTATTATTATTATTATTATTATTATTATTATTATTATTATTATTATTATTATTATTATTATTAATTAATTAATTAATTAAGAACCCAACTTCTGGCTTTTCGGCTATTTCTTTTACCTGAATGAAATTAGATCATTTGAACAAAGAAGATTCAGGAAAAATGAAAGCACTTTTTTTTTTCTTCTCAACCATACCACCGTTTTGATTTGAAGATGTCTTCCAGATTTCATCAGATACAATTGTGCTTTGAGAAATGCTTCGTGTGACTATGGGCGAAAGTGTGCTTTCCTCATATCACCCAATCCATCACAGGCAACTCTCCTTGAGGGTGGATCAGTGCAGGTTACCGTTGCACTCCCAAAGCTAAGTTGTGCAAACTTGATGTATGTGCTGTCGACTGGCAGTTAATGAAACAACAGCGAGAGCAGCCTGCTTGTGTCTTTGCTTTCTCTTCATCTTGCGGAATTCCAACTTCTTACATATGCAAAAATGTAAAAACTGTTTCAGCAGAGAGTAATGATACATATCTCTCTATATATGGTTGATTTACTTTTTTTTTTCTTTTTTTTTTTTATATATCATGATTAATTGCAATTAACTCGTGATTTATCGCAAATTGTATCTGTTCCCCAATGCAC
This sequence comes from Festucalex cinctus, assembly GCF_051991245.1. NCBI lineage: Eukaryota > Metazoa > Chordata > Actinopteri > Syngnathiformes > Syngnathidae > Festucalex > Festucalex cinctus. The sequence goes on from NC_135411.1 coordinate 37,804,203, forward strand.
AAGTTGTATTACTAATTAATCTGAGTCTATATTAGGGCATCCACTAAATTGGGAAGGTGGGTTTTAATTGGCTGCTAGGCACTGTTGACACCTCAAGTCTTCCACTTTTCTCTCTTCTCTTTCCACCCCTGAGACCAAAAGATAACCACATATATAGGCGGAGACAGAGCCAGAGTTGCAGTAACACAATTAACGTGAGGGGCTGAAAGGAAGTGAGCAAGCACTACAAGACTTGTTGTTGGATTCAAGGATGAGAATGAGGGAAATAGTGGACTTTTTCACTAATCCTGAATTGAAACCAAGTGAACAAGGAAGTGAACATATCACTCTGTTATGAATCAGTTATTTACTGTAACTGCCATAGGACTGGTTGATATTTGATAGTGTGATATACGGATGTAACGATGTCCAAACATCACGATACGATATTATCACGATATGGAGGTTGGCGACATAAAAAAAGGTCACAATATTGTAAAAACAAATGAGCTCATGCTAAAAAGAAAAAAACACAATATTGTGCAGCAATGAAAAATATAAAATATACATTTGTATATATATATATATATATATATATATATATATATATTTCGATCGTCTGATGATTAGCATAGATTTTAAACATAGAAGGGTCAAAACATCCCTAATGTAAATTAAATTGCATGAAAAAGTTGCCACCAGAGGGTGCTAGAACTGCACAAATGGAAATCAATCTGACTTTTTAAACAGATGTTTTGCTTTTAGACATCATGAACATGGCGATGACGATATTGTGCCAATTTTAATATCATGATATCACGATACAGTCTTCCCTCGCTATAACGCGGTTCACTTTTCGCGGTCTCGCTGTATCGCAGATTTTTTTTTAAGTGCATATTTTTTTACAGTAATATACCCATTTTATAACATTTATGAAGGTTTGAACATTGTCAATGTTTGAACAGGAGAGAAATGTGAGAACATGTAAATGCCTCAATGAGAAAAGTGTATAAATTGTGCGGTCGGGGATTTTAGAGCCTTAAAACATTTATAAGAGTTGTAAAACATAAAGCTAACTACTTCGCAGATTTCATCTATTGCGGGTATTTTTTGGAACCTAACCCCAGTGGAAAACGAGGGAACACTGTATTGCCCTTATCGTTACATCCCTATGATAGTTAATGAACATCGGTCTTATGAGCATCTTTCTGTCATGATCAACTCTGTTTTGTTTTTTTGACACTTGATTCTTCCCTGTCTTTCCTTCTTTTTTTTCTTTTTTTTCCTAGGCAGCACACAATAGAGTTAAGCAAGTAGACATGCACCTGGGGACTATTGTAATCAGCTCCAAGTGTTAAGTTCTGCGACCATTCCAGGAAGATGCAAGATTGTTTCTTTGTCTTCCCCATTTGCTCTGCTGCAGTCTGCTTCTCGCCTATATTGTTAGTGCTCCTCGTGTGATGTTTTTTTTTTGTTTTTTTTTTGTGCTAAACCTTTTTTTTTTTTCCCTGGCATTACTCCTTGCTCTAACCCGTTTAGTCACTGTTTGTTTGAACAGTATTGATTGCTTGTTCTCCCTACTTGTAAGTAGGACGCTGTCTATTAGGGTGGTCTGTTGTACTTTGTATAAAACTCATTTTCCAACATGACAGAAGCGCTTCATGTTTATTGGTCTTTTATTTGGGTTCTTTAAATCTACCTAATCATGTATCACTAAATGTCGTCTTTGAATACACCTTTAACTGTTTACCTGTCAGTCGCAAAGTATATACTGTATGGAGACAGACAACTATTCAGACTCATATTTATGAGTGAATACAGGGGACACTGGAAAGAGTCAACTAAAAAAAATAAATTCCAAATTAAGTATAGGTGCTTCTGATCACTCATTGCGTTGGCTGCTTCTTGACAAGACTACATATTTGTATTGTTAATAAAGCTTATTGAAATAGTTAAATTCTGGAACACATTCATTGAATTATAATTGATCCCGATGGGACACTAAATAGGACAAATTGGAAGTTGAAGAAAATTACAGAATGGATTGTGGATGTGGTTGACTTTGGCGCTTCCGCTCCATTGTGTTTTTTGTTGTTGTACGATTTAGACTTTGGAAGGGAAAGAAGAGAATTTCAATATCACTCGATAGTCTTCTTACCTTGTTTACACATTTGTCATGTTTAATACATACATACATACATACATACATACATACATACATACATACATACATACATACAGTGGTACCTCTACTTACGAAATGAATTGGTTCTGGAAGAAAGTTCTTAAGTAGAAAATTTTGTAAGTAGAGACGCATTTTCCATGTAAATGCCCTAATCCGTTCCAAGCCTCCCAAAATTCAGACATAAATGCTTTATAAAGCATAAAAATGCATCGAAACATGTAACAAATATATGTTCCAACTAGATTATTGCACAGTTGTGCGTAATGTAAAAAACAAAGAATAAAGAATAAAAATGATGGTCATTTACCTTTTTAACTGCTGTCCTCATCGTTTGTGCCCTCTTTGGTTCATGTTCTCTCTCAGAAGTATGCATGCAGGCAGCTGCCAATGAAGTCCCACACACCGGCGACCACTTCTCCTCACTAAATGTAGGCCTACATGTGCACTTCTGTATTTATCATCTCCATAAATCATAGGCCTACTCTAAAAATATCAAAAGTCACGTTATTTTTTATTTTTTCTGGGAGCCACCTCGCAACACAATTGCCATCTTCAGGCAACGACGACGTGAATAGAGTATACAAAAAAATTATTGTGACTGTCGTTCTAATAATTTCAGACATTTGGGCATATGAGTAGCTAGGGATGGGCACATATTTAGTGAGGATCGATCACGATTTTGGGACAGACAGACCCATCTTTTTATAGAAGTCTGGCCAGGCCTGGCCGCCTCGGAGTGAATGCGCGTATCCAATGCACGGTACTAAAACAAGTCAAATATGAATAAATATTTAAGCTGTATAAAAATGACTCAGAAATGTATTTCCCTGTTTGATTAAAAAAAACAAAAAACAAGATGTCATCCCGGTGATGTTGGCTTTATCAAGCCGAGATCTCCAACTCTCACTGGAGCGGTTCGCAGCGAGTGTGAAGCGGTTGGGATGAAGATCAGCACCTCCAAATCCAAGACCATGGTCCTCAGTCGGAAAAGGGGGGCGTGTCCTCTCCGGGTCGGAGATGAGATCCTGCCCCAAGTGGAGGAGTTCAAGTATCTTGGGGTCTTGTTCACAAGTGAGGGCAGGATGGAGCGGGAGATCGACAGGCGGATCGGTGCAGCGTCCGCAGTGATGCGGACTCTGTATCGGTCTGTTGTGGTGAAGAAAGAGCTGCTCTTGATTTACCGGTCGATGTACGTTCCAACCCTCACCTATGTTCACGAGCTGTGGGTCGTAACCGAAAGAACAAGTTCCCGGAAACAAGCGGCCGAAATGAGTTTCCACCGCAGGGTGTCCGGGCTCTCCCTTAGAGATAGGGTGAGAAGCTCGGTCATCCGGGAGGGACTCGAGTCGGGAGTCGAGCCACTGCTCCTCCGCGTTGAGGGGAGCCAGCTGAGGTGGCTCAGGTATCTGGTTCGGATGCCTCCTGAACGTCTTCCTGGGGAGGTGTTCCGGGCATGTCCCACCGGTGGGAGGCCCCGGGGAAGACCCAGGACACGCTGGAGAGACTATGTCTCTCGGCTGGCCTGGGAATGCCTTGGGATCCCGCCGGAGGAGCTGGTTTAAGTGGCTGGGGAGAGTGAAGTCTGGATTTCCCTCCTAAAGCTGCTGCCCCCACGACCCGACCTCAGATAAGCGTTAGAAGATGGATGGATGTTTTTTTCCACATACGTGAGTTTCGAGTTTCGTTCGTATGTAGTTTTCTGCACAAGTTTCCACGCACAGGTGTATATATGAGGCCCCAGGGTTCCCTTTCCTTGCCTTATCATGTCAAAGATGCATAAAATGTGAAGAGAGTTTTAAAAGCGTGAGTGCGAAGGTTATACCAAGAGGCGACTGAACACATAGTAGGTGATGATATATGAGTGTCAAAAAATATGCATTATATGACTCAGTTCCTCTGATCCAATGAAAGCAAGGAAAGGAGATAAACTGAAGGGATCTGACAAACGTACTTGAATGTACAGTATTTTCTCTCACTCCCTGTCTATCTCACACAGATGCATGTGCACACACACATATACAAATGCTCACATACACAATAGTGTCATACATTGATACTTTCTTTCATTAAACACCAATGCTAGCTGCTTAAAGCCAATACATAGGTCAAAGATGAACTTAACTGTCAAAACAGTGAAGAATAAAAAATATGTTGATAAGTGGTTCAGATAATGGATGGACGGATACTGTATTTGAATACAGTTTGTAAGAACACAATTTTGGCAGAGCCTCTAATTTTGGCACCCTCACTGTGTCATTGAATTGGTCCGTTTGTACTGTTTAGAGCAGGGTTCACCTACTCTCGTTTTTGAGGGAATCAATCCAACATGTTTTGCATTCTTCCCTCAACTCAACTCAATTTGTAAAGCGCTTTAAAAATAGGCATTGCTGTATACAAAGTGCTGTACAAGACACTTGATTCAAAGGATCAGGATCGTTATCAGGCTTCTGCAGAGCTTGCTGACCATATGACTCAAGTGTGTTGGAGGAGAAAAAAAAATACAAAACATGCTGAATGGCTAGTGTCCGAGAGGAACAGAGTTGGTGACCCCTGCTTTAGAGCAAAGCCCAAGTGCATGCATGCCATTATGCTATACTGTAATAGACCCCTTCAAAGTTTGGAAACAATGTGATGCAATTTAAAGGGCGGGGCTTAGCTGGAGGCAAAAACACATCAGTGACATGTGGTTCTAACACCGGTCAGCATATTTTCACAGAAAGTTCACGTCGGAAAGGACGCGGAAAACGGCCATTTGAGTTTATATGTAAGTAAAGTGACTCCCCATGACCGTGAATGTTACTTTAAAAAGTTAACTGACTGATGGGACGATATTTACTGACCCCCTACGCACTCACGCACTGGAAAGATGATTCAACGGGACTAGCCACCGTGCAATAGCCAGACATTTAAATCTACCTTATAGAAAAACTGAACGTTTATACTAAAGATAAACTGAAGGCCTATAAATCATTACATGTCTACAACTAACTACGTCTTGAATGGACATGTTCAAAATTTAGAATATAACAACTTGAGCGAGGTCTTTTGTGTTGTGCGGTCGCAAGTGCTGCCAAGTCAACGACAGGGACAGAAGACGAGGATATACGAGGCATGTACCTCTCCTACAACAAATTTTTACAAGAAGTTATCGGAAACATTGTGGGGGCTTTCGCCTCGACAAAACTGAAACATACAGCTAACGTTTGGTTAGCTAGCGGTTAGCATTCGCACATGTAGCATGTAAACACGGACTTTTTGTAAGTCCGTGCATTAAAAAGAATCCCAAAAATAATGACTAACTTAAGTAATTCTAGCCCATATCATTGTCCAGGCTGAAGCTGATAGTTAAATCTTACCTGATATGAAGTGTGCGCTGTTGATGATAGCTTCAGTCCAGTCCAGTCCTTTCGCCTAATCATGTTTAACTACAGCCGTCTGCGATTACTCTGACTGGCAGAGGCTGGGATGCGATAGAATTTCAAGTTTTTGTTGGTGCTTTTACGGTTCTGGCAACCAAAAACACAACAAGACGACATTTTCTACAGACAACCAGCGTTGTTTACTTCTAGCTGCACTTTGGTTGTTTTTGCCTCCAGTAAACACCGTGACGTCATCGTGACGTAGGCCATGAAAGGGTCTATATAATAGAACATTGTGCTACATTGTGTCTGGAATAAGTTCTTCTTCCCCATGTCATCGCTTTCATTCGTTTGTAAGCTTCTTTATCAGCCATTTCCTTTGCTTTAATTTGTGTGTGCATACATTTGTGTCAATATGTACTGCATGCCAGTTAGAAACTCAATTAAATTAAGTCTTTTTAATCAGCCTCAGCCTTGGTTTTGCTATTGTTTACTCTCATTGCCTTTGTCTTCTCACTATCTCAAACAAGTAACATTTGAGCTTTGCTCTAATGAGCCCTCACATTCATTCAATTTCCTGCAGTTGTCAGCATCTCTGTTGGAATCTCCCTCATACAACAAAGCACAAAGGTTTCTCAAGTGAACTGCCCAGAATACAATGCAAGCTGATCGTATTTATTTATTTTTCATTGTACCAATTCTATCATCAATATGAATCAAATTTAATAATTCACTACAAGTCACTCTTCTGCGATTGGCTGGCGACAAGTTCCGCACCTGCCATCCAAAGGTCTTGTATTAGGGGTGGGACGATATGGGTAAACGACGATTCGATACTGTGACGATAGTTGGCTCACAATATCGACAATATCACAATACACGATATCTACGATTTTTGATATACTGTCAAAAAACATTTTTTAGCAGTATATCACGATATGTGACTGAAAAAGCCAACAAATGCCCATAAAAATGAAAATGTCTAATTATGCATTTATTCAATGCCAAAACTTTGTACAATGTACAAAGTTCTGCATAATGTCTCACTGCCTCTTGGTCTTTTAACTGTAAACATTGTAAAGTGAGACAAATTAAAGTACATAAACATTTACAACATAACACTGCACAACTGGACACATTACATCGATATCTACAGTGTATCGATAATTTATTGCAACAGAGAGCGCAACAATATATTGTGATATCGATTTTTTTCTCCCACCCCTAGTATTTATATACTGGCAAAAGGGTTATCATGCAAAAAAAAAAATTAAAAAAATAATAATAATTAAAAAAAAAATCTAAATTGAGATATTGATATATTTGAATTCTGCACTTAATTCCCTTTAAAATGATATATAATACATGGATGTACCTCAAAAATTGACACTTACAGCAGTTTTAATGATGGAAGATTGAAATCCCTAGTTTTGAGGAAAAGGGCTTTAAAAGTTTTGGTACTTACATCTTTCAAATGTCCATAGCATTTATTTTATTCTTTTCTCTGTAGCGCTTTGAGATCATGCTGATGAAAAGTGCATTATAAATTGAATTTATTATTATTATTATTATTATTATTATTATTATTATTATTATTATTATTATTATTATTACCTGTCAATAGAAGAAATCAGCCTCAACTTTGAAGATCAGATTCATCTTACAATTCATGTTCTGAGGCATCAATCAAAGTTTGGTTATTTTATTGTTGCTCTTTGTGGTATTTCCTTGTTTGACTGAGGTCATAATACCACAGTGGGAAATTTAAATTAATAATTTTGTGTGAATTGAAAGATTATTTGCAATTTGGTGTGGCCCGTGCCAAGTGAGTTTATTGATAACACCATAGATGGATGCAATGTCTCAAATGTTTTTGGTCACATGTATAAAAGAAAATGAAAATGTTCCGATGGTTTAACAAAGTTTTGTCACCAGTTTTGTCTCCTTACCCTGCGTGGATTTTGGGGCGGGGTGATGATCCCCATCGCAGGGATCATGGCAATGATTTTTCATATTCAAGTTTCATATTTCACATTTTATTTTAATTTCATCCCACTTCAGACAATAAATTTGTGGTGATATATGCGACTCAGGCTGGCGGTTCATTTTTGACGCCTCGAGTGGCGTGTCATCTGTCATAGACGCCGTCTCATGAAAACAATCAGACCCTTATGCTATAGATAACTGATAAAGATAAGTAAACCGATACTTTCCATTTCTGCTCATATTATTGATGAAAACAAGTAATTTTGCCCTAAAATAAATAAATAAATAAATAAGTAAATAAATAAATTCCATTAAAAAAATTTTTTTTTTTTGCTATCCCTTGTGAACACACACATATTTATAGTTTGAAGTGCAGTGAATTTTGTTTCGTCTTCTTTTTCCATAGATATAGTTCACTGAGGCACTTCATTGCCGCTCATGGCATCGCTGGAAATAGATAAATGCAGTTTTTTTTTTTTTAAATGGAACTCCTGAGGATTGGGCAAGAAAATGCTATTGCGGACACAGATTCAGACTTTTCATCGCATTGGAATTTTTTGTTTTTGTTTTGTTTTATTGTTACTTTTTCTTAACTCTTACAAATGGATAAAAAATGGGGAAAATGTTATTGTGGACACAGATTCATAATTGTCATTGCATTGTATTTTTATTTATGTATTTATTTTTTGAATGTTGAATTCTACTTTTTCTTGGAAATGGTTAACAGGAAACGTAACTGCTCGTGGCACCTTCTGGAATCTTTTTTTTTGTTCCCCTTTTAAAAATATTTTTATGGAACTTCGGAAGATGGAAAAAAATGGGGCAAATACTGTTGCAGACACACATTCATAATTTTCAACACAACAGATTTATTATTTTTTTATTTTCATTTGTACTTTTCTTAGTGATGGTTGACCTTTTTTTTTTTTAAAGAGATCAATAAACAGACATTTTATCTTTGCTCATCGAACTCTTGAAAATGGGAATTGTACCATTGTAGACACACAGATTCGTAATTTTCAGCATAGATGATTTATTTAATTTATTTATTATTGTTATTTTAAGCTTTTTTTTTTCTTTCTTTTTTTCAAGGAGATGGTTAACAGACTGTTACTTTTTCATCTGATTCTGATTTCTCTTTTTGTTATTGTATTTAATTTAATCTGAGAACAACGCTGTTATTGCAGTTTAGTGAGATCGTTTTGTTCCAGGGAAGCCACTAGGTAGGAGTGACGTTAGTTATCCTTACCCCGGGTTTACACCGGTTGCGGTTGCAGTGCGGCTGTGGTGCGGTGCGTCTTTACTGCGTGCTCCGGACGCGTCAATTTTTTGGCCAATCCACACAGTCCGCACAGCTGCGGTCCGGCAGCTCCGTCGCCGACCACTTCCCGCCGTGTCTCGCGTGACCGCGCGCGATCATGTGGCATTAAAAACAACGACAAACACACAGAAAGTCTGTGCTCAACAGAGAAGCAGAAAGAGAGGTGGACTTTTATTATTTTGTGGCTTTCTACCTCCAATATAAACCTCTTCTCGTCCATGTTCGCTGGTGTCTAAACCGTGAATGAGCACCTCGCACGTTAACTCCAGGCCCGTCGACGCCCACATCACGTTTTGCTAGCATGCTTGCGAAATAGGAGCTGGCGAGTGTTTTATCTTGAAAGGTAACCGGAAATTTATTTCGAAACTGCGTCGGTCTTCCTGTCCCGCTCGATGTGTTTTGTGCTACCTTGCCATTTGCCAGAGGCCTACCGCTGCGGCGTCCGGCAAAAATAGAAAATAGGTCTATCCTTGCGGAAGGGCTGTGGCACGCCGCAGCTGAGACGCAGTCGACACGCAACTCACCCGCAAGCGGTGTAAACTGCACCATTCGAATGAATGGAATCTAATTGCTTGTGTCGCCGGAACGCACCGCAACCGCACCGCAACCGCAACCGGTGTAAACCCGAGGTTACAGGGAAGAGTTTGTTCCCTCCTGTGCAATAGGCACTCTAGTGTTGTTGAGATTTTTGGTGGGTGCCTAGCCCCAGGTGTTTGTTTGGTGTGTTTGTGCGGTTACACTTTACCTGCTTCTTTCCCAGTCACCCGCTGCAAGCACGATTGTCAATCTTCTTCCATCCAACATCAGCCCGTCATGGCACCTCTATTATTGCAGTCAGGTGTGACCACTTAGATTTCGATCTTAGATTTGTATCTTGGAATGTGAGAGGATTGGGAAATGCAACCAAAGCTAATAAGGTATGACTCATTTACAACTACTTAAGGGTGATGTGTTTTTCTTTTCTTTTTTTTCAGGAGACACATCTTAAGATTAAGGGAGGTATTGCGACTCAGGAGGAAGTGGATTGGTAATGTGTATCATTCTAAATCTAATGTCAAAGCTAGAGGAACGGCCATACTAATAGGTAATAATATTTTGTTTGAACAACATAAAAAGATTGCTGACCCGGCTGGCTGGTTTTATATCAGTCTCTGGGAAACTACAGGGCTCCCTTGTGATATTAGCTTGTGTGTACGGGCCAAATTGGGATGATGACGCATTTATTACTAAACTATTTTCCTCTTTACCGAAAGTTGAAAGTTATCTTATTATTAGAAGGGATTTCAATTTGATTTTCAATTTGATTGAAGATGCTTTGCTGGATAGATCTTCAAGTTTTTCTCTTTGAGTAAATCAGCTTTGTTTGTTTTGTCCCCCCACCCCAAGTCATACACGAGTGACACTAAATTATTGTATTTACAAGTCAATATAGCTTGTGTGCATTTTGGAGCGGGGTATCATTGTAACTCTTTTGAAAGGACCATTTTTCATCTTCAAGTTACGGTAAATTTTTCATAGCTCATTTTTATGTTCATGTCATCCCATTTAAAAGAGCATAAAGTGAAAAAGTGTAGTGATATTTGCGACGTATGCAGGCAGACTTTTTTTTTTTGACGCATCGAAGAAGCAGCATGTCATATGAAATAGACAACATCGACAAGCGATCAAACCATTACATTAGTATTTATGATGCATTATTAAATGAGTCTACATTGCATACAAGGCACTGACGCATGTCACAACTTTTAATTCCCGACTCGGTCTGAGTAAAAGAGCAGATTGTTCCGCGGGGGTAGCGCGGCTGCATCCCTCACTAGAGTTCGACATTAAAAGGAGTTTGAATTAAAAGTAGTATTAAAAGTATTCATTCATTAAGAAAACGATCCTGTAGAATATTTCTGTCTGTTTGGATAACAATTCGCCGGACCGATGACAACAGCTTCTGCTCCGAGGTAGGATGACCGGCTGTTTGCTTTCGTGCTGACTTGTGTATTTTGACTTTTTTTGGTTGCTCTGTCCATCCATCCATCCATCGTTAGCAGATTCGCTTATCCTCACAATATTTATATAAATCATTTGTGAATTACGTCTGGGGCTAAAAAATTCTGATTGTTTGTAAAAAGGTGCGCAAGACACAATGCTAGCTAGCTAGCAGGCTAAAAACACGCCCCCTAGTTACGAGGCATACTGTCTAATAATTGCTTTTTTTCATACACTTCTATTACAATTTTGACTTTTCTGCTGCTTAGAAAATAAACTATAGAGACCTCAAGGAAGCTATTTGTGGAGAAATTTCAAAATTGACAAATAATCTCCAACTGTCTAATATCGGTCCATTATCTCGAGATTGATCCTGTTGACATGCGGACCCTTTTGCCGGAGCGGGTCACGCTGTCTTAAAGGGTTAGTTCGGCTTTTTATACATGAATCTCTATTTCATCCTCACCTCCAGTGTGTGCGATCAGCACTGACTTACCCCTGACAGCGTTCTGTGACACCAGTTCTGGTCCGGTGTTGGACGAGAGGAAAATAGTCCAGCAAGCTGGCTGGGGTCACTTTAAATAAAGCGTTTTTCTTCTAAAAACAATTTGTGTTCAAAAGACTGATACATTAGTTATTGGCCTCTAACAACAAAAACAGAAAGAGCAGATGCTTTCAGATCATTTATGATATTCTGTTATGTAGAGAGAGGATAACTTTTCAGTTGTAGTAGTAGTCGTAGTAATTATTTCATCCCATGTGTTTTGTTTGAAAGGGATAACAAGACTGTTGTTTCACAACAGATAATGATTCTCACCTGAGTGCTGAATGGATCAGTTAGTAATATTACTAAACTCACCTGACCACCTTGCTTGAATATGACGAACATATATTGGTTTGATTCTTAAATCCATTTGTGTGACTATGGCTACCCAACCTTAAAGATGTAACAAATTCAGCGATAACAAGCTACTAGAAGTGACTTACAGTTCATTGGCAAAGCTCTGATGACATAATACTTAATGTCCCACATAGTGTACTGTATATTGTACACTTACATATGCATTGTGGAAATGGAGAAGCTAAGGTTGATTTAAATGTTTATTTTTTCGTCCCAGCATTCGATAGCTTGACCCTAAGCGCGCCGCAATTCCCACACCACCTAACAGCCCCTATTCACCTTTGATCAGGACACAAAATGGCAGCACTGGCTCGCCTGAGATGTCAAGACAGCTGCCAATTAGATCAGCTCAGCCTCAGGCAACTGGATTTTAGCCTTGCAGCTACCCAGCTTGTTTTCCACACAGTCTGCCTATATGGAAGTTCTCTGCTCACTGGAATCATGCAATCTGCTGGAGTGGCATGTTTCAAAATTTAATACATATCACTGTCAAGTTGTTTTTCACCTGAACTGACAAAGATACACACTGCAGAAATTATTCATGACATTTCACTCAACAGTCAAATTGTTCCAAATAGTTTCTAAATCTCATTTATATCAGTGAAACTGCTTCCAAATGTATCTTTAAAATAACATTTTGAGTAAGGCTTCTTTGTAAAGACTTAAGAATAGATTTACAAACCTTGGTAAATGAAGCACATATAATTGGTAATTATAAAGTTTCATTAATTTCCAGTCCAGTATTTGGACATAGATTTATATAATGGTTTTCCTTTGGACAGCACCACAATGGATTTGAGATATAACAACTGAAATGTGATTGAAGTTTACATATTAAAGACCTTGCAAAGTGGAGAGTCATAAATTTGACATACCACAAGCCTGCCAAATGTGAATGAATACAAAAAAAAAAAGAAGAAGAAGAATAAAATCCCCAACTATATGGAATCGGGCTTTAAAATTGTGAAAAAGTTAAAAGTGAGATTTTTCCTCAGCTCTCAGACACTGTGGGCATGTTCGATTAATAGGCTGGAAATGCATCCCCGCTTGACTTTTCCATGTCACTCAAATAGTACTCAAATGTCTGTTGTTACAATTTGAATCATGTGTGCTGCTCTATTTAATAAATGGTTAACTTGGCCCAGAAGTGTGACTGTTATGTGGACCCACACGTTGACACAACGTCAAATGAGTCACTGCATTTTGGATGGCCTCCGCCGCCAGGCTGCCCATGAGCTAGACACCAGTTAGCATAATAAAAGGTTAACCTTTTGTTAGGTGTCTCTGTTGTGTGGACACATGTGCAGTTCACGGAGTAGTGGAGGCGAATTGGACGGTCCCGCTGCCAGTCCACACACGCACACACACCCCCACACGCGCGCGCGCACACACAGAGGGCAAAATGTCAGTCCCCTGAGATGGATTTAAAAAAAAAAAAAAACGGATGATTTTTCTGCTTATGTTCCGCAAATGCAATGTTAATCAGAACACTGTGTGTAGACTAGTAGGGGTTGATAGAACATAGTATTGCATTTTATTTTTATTTTTTAAGATCCTGGTAGAGTACATTGTTGTTGAGCAAGAAAAAAAACTGTTTAATAGCTCTTTGTCCTTAACATTTTCCTTATTGACTGAATTGGCCCAATTTTGTCAGCTTTCTAAGCATGTATCACTGACCCGGTGCAATGCAGGTTAATAAGATTCAGCTAACCCATTACACTACCTGAATTTTTATCGACAAATGTAACTTTCTCCTTGTTCTCTTACTAGAGTATTTGGCATTTGGCATGATTGTTGTGTACAACCCAAGATTTCTTCCAAATAATTCCGAGCACTTCCCTGAAACGTGCACCCTGAGCACTTTAACGGTGTACTTGTGCATTTTGGCACCCAAGATGGCGCAGGTTCCTGGTCTCTCTGTGGCTCCTATCCTGTGTGCTGGGGAGTGTGGGGTGGAATTGCCTGAACACTGGCGGGACGACGATTGCATGATCTTAGCTCCGGACAGAAGCAGTACAATCTTTAGGGTAGGTTTGGCCCAGAATTTGTGCTATACACGTGTTTGCAGCCACAACCGCTCTATGTTTAGATTTGAGGATTTTTTTTTTTTTTTTTTTTTTAGCAGTTAAACTGAAATGCTTTCCTATGTTTCTGTCTGCCTTTGTCTTGGCTTGCCCCAGATAAAGTGTATTTGATTATTTTCTTCATGAGATAAAAGCAATGACGTTGTAGCTTCAAATAGTAAAATTTAAAAGTTTGTTGTTGTTCTTGTTAATATTCTGATTATTTTTTTTTAGGGTTTGAGAGGGGAGAGATCAAAACATACGCACACACACACAAAAATAAAATGTGCTTCCTTTATGAAAAAAATATTTCTTTTTAACACTCTATGTCAGGGGTGTCAAACATAAGGCCCGGGGGCCGGATCAGGCCCGCAATGGGGTTTAATCCGGCCCGCGAGATGGTTTTGTAAAGTTTAAAAAAAAAAAAAAAAAAAAAAAAAAAAAAAGACTGTCGGCCCAATTAATCAGCCGGCCACAATCAAAGCTTATAAATTCATAATTACACAAGTAAGGCTCAGTTGAGCAATGCATCTTGTTCATGGAATTGCTCTGAATGTCGTTATTTTAAACACAATTTAAAGTTAGTTTGTTTAAAAAATAAAAACATGAATCAAACACAAACATGCTGAATAAGACACATTCAACTACACATATGACAAGGATTAACGTCCTTATAACTTAATTAACGGCACCCGGCACACAATCAGTGAACAATATACAGGTTTATGCAAAAAAAATTTAGGACAATATTTGTACAGATGCGCCCCACAATTTAGGGCTGGCCCACAAATAGCGAAAATCTGCATGTAATTGACGGCAATGTTTTACAAATTATTTTACAATTTTACCGATCCGGCCCAATTGCGAATATATTTTCCTCCATGTGGCCCCTGAGCTAATATGAGTTTGACACCCCTGCTCTATGTATTTATTTATTTATTTATTTATTTATACGTACCAGTTTTGACTTAAACCACATTTGAAGTTTGCGTTTACATTTTAAACATGCAGACAATAAAAACAATTGTTGTTGCTGTCCAGACCTATGAACAAAATCAAAAGTCACTTTTTTTTTTTTTTTGCGATATTAAATCACAAACCAAACATTGCTGTCACCCTTGTACACTTGACCTTTTTTCCTTTTGCTTAGAGCTAAATCTGCCAGAAGTCTGACCGATTGCTACTTGTGTTGCGGGAAGTGCATGGTACGTTTTTAATCCATGTCCTACAGTAGAGAATATATTAGAAAGGCTTTGCAGTAATTCATTATTACAATGTCTAGCTTTGTCAAGTTATAATTGGTTAAATTGCTCAACATATGGAAAAAGTCAAAAACGGAGAAAAGAAAAATTACCCCCTCCCCCCAAACCCCTTTTGGGCGAAACTCTTTAAATGAAATTGAATTCACAGAGGTAGATTATCTGCGCCCAAATAATATGTTAGAGTGACCTTTCTGAGCCTTTTTTTTTTTTTTTTTTTTAAACTTACGCGCCTAAAGCTAGAGCAGTGAAGTGAGCCATAGACAGGAATGTTATAAAGTCTTTTAATATCCGTCTCCTAGAGTTAAGGTCTTTCCCCAGGCCATGCTCATTGAATCCTTGTTTGGCTGTATTTCAAAACCATGATCCAAGCTGTGCTGAAAAACAATGGCTTGGCCTTTACAAGAAAGGTAATTTTAAATTGAGAATATAGACTGATCTAGAAACTCTGAACAGTTTCTTCATCTCAACATTGTTTCCTCAGCAAATGAAGACGTGTGGTTTTTCAAATCGCTACACTACATCCGTTTTGATTAGTGTGATGACATTTTATATTCAATTAAAAAAATTCCCATTTCAAATTATTTCAACAATTACAAAAACATTACGATAAATTGAGTGATGCTGTGTGTACAACTAACACATCATCAAATAATACTATTAAAGACTGGATAACAAGTAAAAAGCAGTTTTGCACAAAAGGCAAGTTTTGCAAAAGCAAGCTGGTAATGGAAACACCGGATTTGTGAAAAAAAAAATAAAAAATCAAATATCGCAAAAAAGTATTTGCGCCCTCATGAGGTGGTTTTTGAGATGTATCGAAATAGAAGAATTTTGCAAAAGTGTAATGGAAACACTTTCTGCGCATTAGTAGTCATGTGACACCCTCCTTGTCATGGAGGAAAGGAATGTAACATGTTTGCTGATGTGTATTTTTTATTTACTAGGAATTGACAATTTCTTTTGAGAATTATAAATCTCGGTATTGTATTTTAGTTTTACATGCTGAAGTGTTTTGTATAATGCACGTCATGAGCGCAAAAGAGAGAGAGGTGTCACCGAGCGAGAAGTTGAATAAAAGGAGAGGAGCTTGAAATCTTGTCCTGCCATGTTTGGTTCATTAGCAGTGAAGACGCCAGAAAACATCAGAAACTTTAAATTATTTGTAACCCGCATTTTACCCAGCGTCCGGGAGCAACAACAACATTTTACGGTTACGAGAAGTAGGAAGTACGGGGCCAATCGCTTTCGTGCAAGAACTGCCTCCCGAGGCACACATACACCCCCCCCCACACACACACACACCACCACGCACACACACAACACCAACACGAAATTCCCGAAACCGCCCGATAAGGGGATAATATTTTTAAAGTAATGTAACTACACCGAGTGTCCGTCTTCCGTAAACATCATGAGCATCTCCTACAGAACAGCGAGGTCTCGCGAGACGGGACATTCCGAGAATTGCGCCTCATAAGCGAAACGCTCTTTAATAGAAACACCGACAATTCGAAATTCTACTAGTATCAAAATAGTACAATATCACTTTTGTTTTTGCGAAAAAGGGTAATGGAAACGCAGCTTATGTTTGAATTCCACTGGGTTGCCAAGTAGGAAATGCTGAAAAATTGTGGCTTCATCGACACTACTCACACAAAGTTATCGATATGTGGCTTTCAGTTGAAATTTCAAAAGTTCACGCTACAGTGATATCATATTGTAGTGGACTTGGAGCGTTGCCATGGAGACGGATTAGCAGAATGGTGTTCACCTGTGGGGCCACAGCTGCATAGATAGGTGGGATGTGATGTGTGTAGTTTTTATAGCGAATTGTAATAAAGATTACGTCTAATTGTGCTCGGAGGTGTGCGCTGTTGTATTTCCAGTTTCCGACTCCAGACCTACCTGGTAAAAGGTGGTGGCCACATCCAGCTAAGCTGCAGTTCAGTCAACCTAGGAAGGTTTATTACAATATCATGAAAGTAGAAAGTAGAAGATTTAAGTCGAAGGATGCACAGGTGATTTCCGGATCTCAAACAATAGGGTATATGCCACGGAGGGGGCGGGACTTACGAATTCCGGTTTTTGCACATCAACTTTGATTCCACTTCCAGTATGCGACGTGTGGGCCACGTCACAATACTTGTGCTTCTGACTTTGTGCCCCTCGGTTACGCATAATAATAATAATAATAATTATTATTATTATTGATATTGTTGTTATTATTATTATTATTATTATTATTACTATTATTATTATTATTATTATTATTATTATTATTATTATTAGTGGAACATATATTACCGGAGGAAAATATATTACCATGTGGGCCGGATCGGTAAAATAATGGTATATAACTTAAAAACAATTGTGGTCAATTATACGCAGATTTTCGTTATTTGTGGGCCAGCCTTAAATTACAGGAGCTCAACTCTAATCATATGGTTCCAAAAAATAACATGAATGCAAATGGAACGCTTTGCTTGTATGAGTTCCGGACGTGTTAAATCTACCTGCTCTTCATATATATTGTTCCCAGAATGCATTGTGTGGCACAGTTAATGTTATAAGGACGTTAATCCTTGTCATATGTATTTGTGTTACCAGTAATCGAATTTGTGTTGTATTTCACACGTTAGTCAGTCTATGATTTTTTTTTAAATAATGTTTTAAACAAACTAACTTTAAATTGTATGTAAAATAATGACATCCAGGACGATTCTGCGTACAAGTTGCATTGCTCATCTGAGGACTGCTTGTGAAATTACAAATTTATGTTTTGATTGTGGCCAGCTGATTAATTGGTCCGACATTACAATTTTGTTTTTACTATACAAAATCATCTCATGGGCCGGATTAAACCCCTTTGTGGGCCTGATCTGGCCCACGGGCCATATGTTTGACACCGCTGTGCTATACTGTCGTTGCATAGTTGTCTTTAATTACCGCTATAATATACTGGCACAAATTAAACAGTCACACTTTCTCTTGACTTCATTATTATACATTTCACACCAGTGACGTTGACAGTGACTTCTATTCTTCTCTTGCCTTGTCAGAGCAGTGCCACCATCACACTCATAAAGACATTTTGTGTCTTGAATGGACATATTAAAGACCTTGAATGAATATTAAACTCCAGCCTGCTATAATCACACACTTGTTTAATTAGCTGTGCCTGTCACTCAATACACAGGGCTTGTATTGATGGCACCTGTATTCATGATTGCGTGTTGTGGCTTCATACATCTTCACAGGTACCTCAAACAGGGACTTGTCAAGTGACAAACACCCTTAGGAAGACAGGGAAGACTTACTCCTTTCCATGAGTGATTGTTTCACTTACATGGTAGTCAACAGATGAACAATAAATAAATGAATAAATAAATAAAGTAGAGAGAGATTGCTAAGCAAGGGAAAAAAAAGAAGAAAAACTTGGTGAGTCACAACCTTCCTAACAAGAGAAGAATAGGCGCAACATGCGAGCGAACGAAAGGAGGAAGGAGAGGCAAAGGAGAAAATGCCGACGGAAAGAGACAACAAACGAGGAATAGAGATGGGTATGACTGGAAGAGAGAGCTTGGTGGATTAGTGTAAATCAGGTGAGGAGGTGGAGGAGGCATTAATATGTAATTTATTGATGAGGGATAGAATATGCGTACGGAGCAGGCTCCAGAGTGGAGGCGAAGCAAATCCAAAGTGCCGTGGAAGTCCCTGACGTTAGCATTATGCGCCTTTCCATTTATGCACTTCATACATACTAATACTTCAACACACACACACACAGGCTCGCACACATACAGCAACCTACATAGCTGGTTTGTTTAGATATTTACATAAACAAGGCACAGAAAAGGGATACATGTAATTTCTCATTGGGCAGTAATTCTGTATTAAGCTTTGACGCAACATAAGAAAGAAATTAATTCAAGTTAAGACCCTTTCAAGTCACCAAACAATCTTCTACAATGTAAGTTGTTTTTGTGGATTTCAATTAAACATAGTTGTTTCCACCATCAAATAGCTTTTCAGAAGTGAAGCTACATTCATGATCACATAATTTGGTAATGTCTACATAAGCTACGTATCCTCAGGCACTTCTAAACCTTTAAGGCATCTCTTCCCTTTGACGCCTTGTACTGATCTGCCCGAGATGGTTTAAAAAAAAATGCAGCAGAGCGAGATGGAAAGTGCACAGCTGGAGACGTTGTGAGAGAAGGGGGCAGAGAAGTGTAGGCCTACAGCTCATGAATCTCCCTGGTCTTACTTTAACAAATTCATGTTACTTATCAAGTACTCACAGGACACTTGTTTTTTTTTTTTTTATTGTAGTATATGCAACCCCAAAGAGGAAGCTCCTGTCAACATCAAAGAAATTCAACAAAAATTTAGCGGCACACAGTCAGGTACTATTCATTACAACTCAGTCAGCAAACATCAAAAGTTGACATAGCACTAGCTTGCACATTTTTTTTTGTTTCAGCAATGTGTTTGTAGACACTTGGAAGACTGCAGTGAGAAGACTAGAAAATACAAGGAGATGTGATGTAAGGGCAAAGGTAATGGTGGCAACCAAACACTATGAGGGCATCTAGAAGGGGTCGCTGTGGACCCCAATTGAAATACGTCTATGGGGCCCTATTTTCATTCCTAGTGTAAGTCTAGTGCAAAGCGCAGTCTAATTGTGAAAATGGGTGGAGTTTCCTTTCTTTTGGTATTTTTATTTTATTTTTTTATACAAGTACAGGCACAATAGGGGGATTGGGTGGGTTGCCATTAAAATATATTTAAGATGATAATGATTGAATGAATAATAATTTGTTCAATTAATTGATTTCTACAGTGATTCAGTGGGACTGTTCCATGCTGTTGTCATATTAGAATACGATTACATAATTTGAAATATGATGACACGTCTGTGGAGCGCCAAATCTGTCTGTCTGCGCCTTGACCAAATCCAACAAAATTGTGTTACACCTCTTGCGGCAGAATTTAGACCTAGTTTTACAGAGTCTAAAATCTAGTCTTAATTTTTGACACCAAATTGTGGGATGAGCCAGTGGCACAGAAGCTGCCTTTGTCCGCTCAAACGTCTACCAAGGCACAACACGTTCCTAAACATGGAGGTGGCAGAGTTGACTACACTGAAGTTCTCTTGAGGTTCGAGAGGATTAGAAATTAGCTCATCAGATGGCCAGCCAAGGGGACACAATTAGAGAGACCAGACTTAGCTGCTCCTAGGAGTGATAGTGAGTATATTGGTGGAAGGATGATAAGGATGGAGCTGCCAGGCTCAGAGAGCAAGAGGAAACACTAAGAAAAGGACGATGTGTGCACAGTGAGGGTAGTTGGTTCGAGAGAAGAATGTATAACTTAAATGGAAAAGGATGACGTGCTGTGGCAAGCTGAAAGGAAGCAGGGGGATTGCAGAGGTTGCTAATTGATTAGCTAAGGAGAGAAAGTCAGAAGCTTCATTTATCAAAGTGCTGCTGGGGGTGTAAACTCCACCACCCCTTTCAACTGATACACTCTGTTAGACCTTATCACAGCCAGTGTGATCAAGTGTGCCCCAAGCCTTTTCCTTACTGTTTAACGCTATCACAGAGAGGACTGATGTGCAGAATCACACTTGGCTAACGTGCATCCAATGTAATGTAGACGTGCACATAATATGCATCCACGTGCATTTGTGTTATTAACAAAGAAAGATTGAACAATTCTTCCGAAGCAGCATCATGTCAACTGTATTTAAACACGCGAAAGCCCTGTGCAGTTTGTGTGCGAGCAAGTGTTTGACTTCTTCTTTTTTTTTTTTTTTTTTTTACCAGGAGCTGTATTATCACACTCGCCCACACATATTCCTTATAATAGCAACGTTAATATTAAAACCTTATGCAATAACAGTTTCAGCTGCATTTCCTTCTCAAATAAATGAAGGCATGTACTGAATCGGTTGTTGTTGTTGTGACTGACACTTACAGATTACAAATGTAATGCACTGTGCAAAATGCTACAGAACAGTAGCCTCAAGAATGATCCAGCACAGTAGATGAAGCCAAATGTTGTATTTTAAAGCAGTCAGGCACAAAAAAAAGTGTAGTCAGAAATTAGAAGAGAGCCAACGTCTTACTTCAGCGCATTGCAACCACAGCCAACAATCAATACTTGACTTCAGCAATTTACAAATGACAAAATCCATAAATGTTAAGATCTTGCTATCCCAACATATCCTGCTAGTCACCACCTACGGCAATAAGGCAGAACTACTCAGATAACACCAGTGTTTGTGATAAATTCCACTTTCAAAAGAGAATCTACTGCTGGATAAAGACGCTCTTATTTTCAAGTTCTACTGACTTGATAAGTGTTGTTTAAGATGCCTAAATACATAAGAATAAAACCTTTTTAAGTTTCTAGCATGCACGCACACACACAAAATGAGGTTCTGCTGATGTAGTAGTGGCTTGGAAACCATTTCAGCTGAGTGGTGAGGCAAGTGTCATAAACTACATTATACCACTAGAAGCTCCTTTTATAAAAGCTGACCTGGATAACATACTCTATATCACCTCTTAATTCTCACCTCAGGTTACTTTTCCCACAGTAGGTTCTGGTTTGACAGTCAAGACTGAAAATAATTAAAAAAATAAATACTGGGAGTGAAGCGCAGAGTTCAGCCTCATAAATATTGTGCAGGGCTTCCAGCACAAAATAACACATTCATGTCTTAAAATGTGTATTTAAAGTTGTATTTGTTAGGATGATCAGACTACAATCCTTGTGTCCATACTGTTCATACAATGGACACCTCAACCCACAGGAAGTTAGCACATTTCCAAGAGTTCAGGTTAAATTAATCTCCAGAGTTAACACTTTAATATTGCTCTCAGTGGACATGGCAGCAGCCTCCCATTGGTGTATGAATGTGAGTGTGAATGGATGAGGGTGAGCCTTTGAAAAGTGCTTAGAGCCCCACATGGTGTACATAAAAGTGCTATGTAGTACACGCCATTTACTGGGGTGCAACGATACACAAAAATCACTTTGGTTCGATACATTAGTGTCACGGTTAAATTTTGTGGGATGAAGACCTTTGTAGATATTTTTTTTAAATTTTCCAAACGTTCATGCATTATTTTCAGGACATACATCTCTCATCATCCTCAGCTCACAGGGCAATGTTCGATCATACTCCAGGAGCACACAGAGGGGCCTATTCACTAAAGGTTTGCGTTGCCTTTGCACGCGCTAACCGGTAAAAATGGAGCAATCCAGGAGTGCCTAATTCACTAAACACACACAGATGGGGAAATCCGTCACTAAGTGCGCGGCCAACCAGATTGTGCCACGGTGCTCTGGTGTTATTTGCATACATGTAAATTAGTTAATTTGCATACATTTGATGCAAAATATGCCCACCCCAATGAGACTCATTGATATACAGCGTCTAATTCACTAACACCAGCGCAAATAGCCACACAGAGTTTGCGTGATGCAAATAACGTTTTTGGAAAGCATGTATTAACCTGCCACAACCTCGATCCCGGGATCATGACAGCAGTGCATGGCACGGTGCACCGTCACTCTCTGGCTTTTCCCGCAGAGAGGAGAGAGAGAGGGAAGGGGACATTTCTCAATGTTGGTTTAGGACACATAACGTAACCCGGGCTGAACAGCAATGGCGGGGAGGCATTTTACGTTCATGTTTACGTGCCAGATGCATACTGTACGCCCATGCCAACCTCTGAAAATATATTTTTTTTAAACGATCGCACCAATAATTTGTACTTTATGAATGAATGACGTCGTTGTCGTCCTCTGTTCTGTACATATTAATGGCGCTATAAACGCTTACTCTCGGTTTTCTGATCATGTCATCTTTCTCGCAACTGTTACTATAACAACCATGTTCTTGACGCAAATCCATTGCCAGTGTTTAATTGAACAAATAAGATAACATAATTAGTTGAAATGGACAAAAAGAGACCAAAAAGCACATGTGATATGTGACACTTCGGACCTATTAAGGCAGATTTGTCAACGTTGTTAAGTCAGCAAGATTTCGGCAGCTAACATGGTACTTCCTGTTTGTGTTCTTATGAGAAACCATGTGGTTTTTATCCATCCATCCATCCATCCATCCATATTTGTAATAGTAGGAGCACCTGAACACCCAAGGCTCAGTCATTACAGTATCAATCATACAGTCATACAAATCATACAGTATAAAGACACCAACTCTTGCTTGCAGTCTTTTCCAAGTCAGTTGGTCCAAAATGATGGTCTAACACAGAAGCCATTTTTACCCCTGTTTGCTAGCCTCCATTGTTGTTTTCCATCGTTACAGAAACATTGCCTCCAGTCATTCCAAACTCCATCCAAATCCACGGGTTGCTCACCAGACTGCCCATTCTCCGTGTATGCCCTGCTGTCTTCAGCCCAAAATCCAGCCTTGCATGTATGTTGGAATTAGCACATGAAGCTTCCTCAAATATTGTAGAAAAAACAATAAAGAATAACCAATCAAGAAAACTGAGCGATTGATTTGAGGAGGCCTTACCACTTGAACATCCGAAGCACCTGTACATGTTGGTTTCACTGCCATGTGTTCTAACTTTAGAGCATGCCAAAGGATTTTCATGCAATAAAACAGGCTGGCCAATGTCACCAAATTGTTTGCCATTGTGCAGTTGGAACAGTCAACTCCTGGCTTGTGTTTTTGTGTTTCAACCACAGTTTGTTTTGGTCAAATGAGAACAGATGTACAGGGCTACTATGTGGAGGCACAATAACATGCTACTCAATCATGAGCAAGGAAGGTGAAACATGCTACAACATTATAAACATTAATCATAATTATCAACAACATATGCAACATTATCCTTTAAGATAATAACTTTAAATTTGTACTCCATCAGAATCCACCATATTTGCTAAGCATCCAACAGTTCTCTATTTTTTTACAAAATGATGGACAGCAGTCGATTTGGCTCCACTACTTTAGCATAATGGACAAGACAGTAACACAGCACACATTCATTTAGTATATTTATTTTTTCTGGGAGTTAACTGTGCCATTAAACTGCATCAAGCGCCATTTATTCTACTCAATCCATCCAACCATCCATCCATCCATCCATCCATCCATCCATCGTCCATAAATAAAGGAGGATGAGTAACATATGCACATAAAGGTATTGTTATTATAATTATTATTATTGTGGAAATGCTGAAGCATTCCATCCATCCATCCACTCATTTTCTTGACCGCTTATTCCTCACAAGGGTCACGGGGGGTTGCTGGAGCCTATCTCAGCTGGCTTTGTGCTGAAGCAATCCCACATATGTTATTGTGATTTTTATTCTCCACACTTTTTTTCCCGCGTAACAACTCCCACACAATACTTCCAATATACACTGTTCAAATTTCAACTTGCTTCAAAAATTCACACCTCCGGGGTATATATCGTCTGATTCCACATACTTACAGTATTCACACAATTTAACGTTAAATATAAACTTTTCCCCATTCATTTTCAATGGGACAGACAGTAAACTTTTTCTAAGTATCACTTTCCACGCCCACTTCCATACATATGACTTATCATCATTAGCAGGTGTCTGATACTGTTTGTTGGCATAGTTGGTAAAGTGCATTGTCCAGTACACAGGAGATCATGATTTCATAATTTATCTCTCAATTTACTTCATAAGCATTCCACATGCATTCAAATCTTAGCATTCAGCTATTAGCATTCCCACACAATTTCTACAGAAATTGCACTTACCGGTAGTCTAGTTATTATTATTATTATTATTATTATTATTATGATTATTATTAATGAACATATATCATGGTCGGACATGATATCATATGTGTAATTTTATAATTTTCCCGACAAAGTTGGGGGGGGGATTGCAAATTATACGACTGTGCATTCAACTTTTGATTGTTACACTGTAAAGTAAATGAATGGCAATGTACAGTCATGTCACCTTTGTCTTGAATGAAGCCTCCTAAAATGCAACTCCCTAAACAGAGACTTGCCTGCCATGGATATGTTTAATTAATCCACTTTACTCTCAGTTAATTGACATTTTACCAACAGATGAATTAAATATTCTAAAGGGGTCAGAATATGTCTGCTGCATACATTTTCTGCAGCCATTGTGGACATGATGAATGTTTTTTTTTTCTTTTTTCTTTTTACCCTTTTTATAATCTCCTTGCAGACAACTTGAGCATTCTTAACTAGCACACTTAAAAGGAGAATAAACTTGAGAGAGCCTGGTGGGGAAGGAATGAAATAAAAAGTCAAGGAATGAGGGCCAAAATACAGAGGAAAACTGAGTGAGAAAGAACCGGGGAGGCGGAGTCTAAAGAAAAACGATTTCCCTGCAGTATAATTTGCTGATACAGATGATACAGTGATGAAGAGAGAGAGAAAGATAGACGCACGCACACGCGCGCACACACAACTCTCTAATGGCCAGACTAAGAGTAAAAATAAGGAAGAAAAACTAATTAACTGATGAAGTCCATGGTGGGCTTCTCTCTCTCTCTCTCTCTCACTCACTCACTTCAAATTGGGAGTGTTCTGCCCCCTGTTGTTCACTCACACACGTAGTCATTCAGTCTCAGCAAGAATGTTGTGATCAAACTAATATTATAATGATGCAATTGGCTGATAATCGGTATAAAATAATACATTTATTATGATGCATGGCTTGTGTGTGCGTGTGTGTGATGTGCAGGCTGAATGCAAGAGTCATGCCTGCATCCCGTCAAATTAGTAACACTTGATTGATGCAAGCATTCACTCCAGAACTTGTTCAGAGGAAGAAGGGAAAAAAATAATGTGGTGCATGGATAACATATCACATTCATTTTGACCATGTTTGTGTTAAGTCTTTTCAAATGCACATGAGATAGATACCCAAGACTCCCCATATTTTTTATCTTATTAATATTCATTATGATAAAACGTTCAAACCCTATTTTTCTAAAATAAATAAATACATAAAAATAAAAATAACCATCACTACTTTTTTTTTTTTTTTTTTTTTTTTTTTTTTTACATATAACTGGGTAGAAAATAAAAATCACACAAATCACACATTTTCCCAGCTTCGTGTGGCGTTCAGGTTTAACCTAATCCTTCGGTATAAATATGTTTATTATTTAGCCACTGCTATTGCAGGCAAACCTTGTGTTCCAATCAAATATTTTGCAAATATATCAAGTTGCGTATGCCTAAGACCATGCTGTACCTCCACAAAAAAATGGTGAGACCAAATCCTGTCAAGTTGTGTATGCCTAAGACCATGCTGTACCTCCACAAAAAAATGGTGAGACCAAATCCTGTGCTGTGCAACTAACTAAAAATCTTACTCGCACCAGTGCTACCAGTGGAAGAGTTAGTGTAGAGCCCTGTAAATTGTCAATAGGAGTGTCTATGTGTCGTGTGATTGGCTGGCAAATGGTTGGTTGTATCCCACCTCCCGCATCAAGTCAGCTGTGATAGGCTCCGGTTCACCCGTGACCCTGAACAGCACGTGCCGTATGGAAAACGGATGGATAGTTCATTCAAATGTTAGATTTGTAGAAATTCAAGTAACGCATATATTTAAAAATAAAAAATAAAAATACATGTACATGCCATGTGTAAACAAAATATAGAAATATTTGGAGAAAAACTCATTTTTATGAACTAGCAGCTCAGAACTGTATAACTATAGTATAAACTAAACCACCTTATTTTCCCCTTCTGCTTTTGTTGTGGAATTACGGCTAATTTCCTATAATGGCTTTGTTGACAAAAATGTTCTTTATTATATTAAACAGTGGTTTTGTAATACATTCTTGTCACATTGCATTATCATCCTACAAGGGGAGGTGTGAGGTCCATTTCGTTTTAAATTAATGTTATAGTTATAGTAAGTTTGTTTTTTGGCTTGTGGCTTTTAAATACCACTTTAGATACATCAGTATTCAGTAGTTTGTGTGAGCTAATACTTGCTTTTGGAGTGCTCAGGCAATGTTATTTTTCAAAAGAAAGTGGAGTCGTCTGAAAAATCTGTCTACTGTATCCAAGAAGTGACATCAGATTTACAGAGTGCTGGATCACAGTGGCAATCTGAGTTTGTTTAGACCGTCTGTAGGCTGCAATTGCAACATCTGAAGTTGGACAATACCTGCAGGCATAATCACTTGGTGCTAGACCTTTTCTCCTGCATGCCCCTGGAGGCCTGCCAGTTGATATGGTCCATTCTAACAAAAGGTTCCTCATTTGAAGTTATATACTGTTAATGTACTGACAAATTAGCTTTTCTACTACGTGTGTGCTTGATTTCTAATTTTGTGATCAAGATGATATATTGCTAAAGTGGCAGCTCACTGTTGTTTACTTCCAATCTGTAAGCACATTTGCTCACTAGCCAAACTGAAGTTAGAAGACGCAAAAACGCTGAACAGTCTTTATTTTTGTTCATTTTGATATACAGGATCATTCACCCCTCCCACTAGTCCTCTGTTGGGAAAAATGCATCCTACTATGCGTTAAAACAACATAAGCAATATCATTTGGGGGGGAGATCAAACTGTGATGTTGAGTTATTGCTTAAAGTTGCACTTCCGCAGCCTAGTGTTGTCATTAATGATTGATTGTTGAAACGAACAAATCTTTTGAGCGAACATGCTGAATGGAGCTACTTCATACGTTGATTCAAATGGTGCAACCAATGGGCAGAATGGCAGGGGACAGATTGTACTGAATGGTACTTGTGATTCGTTCACTGTGAAGGAATGACATGTATAATGTAGTGAATGGCCGCAGCCACTGATTCTGTTGAGTGATTCATTCATTGCAAATGAACATTCATCAGTTGACAATTCAGCCCTGAGTGATTTTAACAGTTTCCTTCTTGTAGAGATACCGTTTCGCTAAGCTAATGGTGATGTTGAGTCAAGCCGCATGACAAACAAACAGATTTACATTTAGATAACGATTTAAAACAAATTTGAAATACATTTAAAATAACATGTTACACAGTACATGCAGACGGAGGCACGGTGGCTTCAGCTTTCCTATATGGTGTTTGCATGTTCTCCCTGCGCCTGCGTGGGTTATCTCAGGGTACTCCAGTTTCCTACATTCTAAAAACGTGCATGGCATGTTCGTTGAAAACTCGAAACTGACTTAAACCGGCTCAGTGGCCTAGTGGTAGAGTGTCCACCCTGAGACTGGGATGTTGTGGGTTCAATCCCCGGTCAGGTCATATCAAAGGCAATAATAAAAAAAATTAAAAACGGACACCTTTGCCTCCCTGCTTGACACTCAGCATTCCGGGTTGGATTTGGGTGCGTTAGATCACCAAATGATCCCTGAGCATGGCCCCCGCTGCTGCTCACCATCTCCCTGAGTTGAATGAATTTCATGCCACTTAGATGATGCGTGTGACAATCAGTCATACTTTAACCTTATAACTGATGGATGGATGGATGGATGGATGGCATTGAATTCTGAGGCTCATATAGATAGATAACTGTTGTGTGATGGAGTTGGATCCCAAAGCGCAGACACAAATAAAGTTTTAACTATTTATTCACCTAACTTGACTAAACGAAAAACGAGAATGCATCGAGAGTCACGAGACGCCAAGCCTCCTTGGGCTGCAAGTCAGACTTTTCCAACTACAAACCAGGAAGTGTGTACGGGAAGTCGGGAACGCTCCCTTGAACTCAGAGAAAAAAAAAAAAAAAAAGTACTCTGACTTCACCGACCAACTTCGTTGTGACGTCACTCTACAATGATGACCACTATGGAAATACATACCGTAAATGGTAAAAGAGAATTTATTTGAGTATAAAACTAGATAGCTTTCTTCATTCATGAATATTCGACATAACTTGACGTAACAATGTATGTACATATGTATGCCGCCATCTCCCTGCATGAAATTATACAGTGAAATGGAATACTTATGTAATAAGATAAATACATAAATGAAGCAAAATTGCGAGAAGGCAAGTTTACTAGAGACCAAAATGTGTTTTGGACTAAAAAAAAATAAAAATAAATTATCACTATCCGCCATTCCGCCATTTTGGTTGTTTACTTTCGCCTCAAACACTTTCAGGTCGGAGGTGTGAAAAGCCAACTGGGATTAATCCAACTTCCGACCTTTCTTGAATGCAGCATAATAGGGAGTAGTACTAGTCCAGATAAGTTCTTGTACTTCTTCCTACTCCCTTTCAACATGTAAATTATGACTTTATTGATTTTTTTTTTGTCAGATTTTTATTTTACTTCAACTTATTTTAAATTTTGTAATGTGTTTATATGTTTATATGCAAGCAACCAACAACCAACCAACCATAAATTGACCTTATAGAGCAGGATCAGGTGCATTTTAATAATGGAGATTGAATTTTAGATATTTTATTGTCATAAATTCCCTTTGCTTATTTATGTACATGAAGCATAGCACTTTTTATGGGTTAGTTTTATGGAATGTCTTTTTTTTTAGATATACTTTGCACTCTTGCCAACTCTGATTTTCTCTGATAAAATGAGAGCCTCTGCTTGTGTGCCTTGTTAAATTTAAGGATTATTGCCCCATCTAGTGGTAACTATCCATTAGGGCATACTGTATGGGTTATAGTTTACAGCCTGTGAGCTGTACTGTATATATACAGTATGTACAGTATGCTATGTAGGCTACTGTACAGTATGGACTGAATGCACTACTTATGTTACTTTTTTTTAATTGTTTTATCAGTAAGAGAATGATTATGTATTCGTTTTTTTAATCTAACAAAAAAATAAATAAATAAATGCATGATTTTTCATATTTCACTATTGGGTTAGAATAAAAAAAATGCAATCTGACCTAATTGTATTCCTAAACATCAGTGGCGACAAATGCAATGGAGCATGTGTTTGCTTCTCATAGTTGTTGTTTTGCTGGATTTGGTGGGGCAATGTTGCTCATTTATATGTTGATGCAGCTAGTACACATCCACCCATTCTTTTTCTGTACTGCTTGGCCATTGAAATGTGATCTCACATTACAACAACAGACAATCACACTATGCTTGTATGATACTGCACAAATGTTGTACAGTGTAGTAAATATTCAACCTACTGTCCAGTCAGTATGACGAGATTGCAACTACACAAAATGTTTGGTTAAGTTTATTGTTGCCAACCGAGGCTCAACCAGTTTTTGAATCCAAGATTCACATACTTCTTTCACCCTGGATTATGACATACTGTTCAATAAAAACATGGAAACATTATATAGCATTAAAGAAAACTGTACTGTGCTCATCTATTTTTGTTAATTAGATGGCACTCAGAACATACCGTATGACCAATTTATGCAGAAATCCAGATAATCCCACATAGTTCACATACTTTTTCTTCGATAGACACATTCACTCACGAGTTCACCGTGCTGCCCATAGCCTATTAAACAGATATATAAACCTATGGCTCTAGATTAGTTATTAGAGTGTGAGGCAGTAAGTGCTCGCTGGAAAATAAATATGCTTCCTGTCCCACCTCAGAGTCCCCACACCAAATTGTGTTATGGCCTACTATGTACTGTCAGGTTAAATTGTGTACACCACATTTTACCACGCTTGGCTACATTTCTCATTTGCACTTGCCGTGGCAAATATTTTGACAAGTTAAAAACTTTCATCTGTCATCCACAGCAAATACAACCTGTTACGTTGACCCAGCCTGTCACGTGTCATTGTCTCACAACAGCAAAAAAAAAAAAAAAAAAAAATCCGTATCATAAACCTCCCAAATGTTGCTATGGGGCAGCTGTGGCCACATGATTAAGCTGGTTATCTGCCACCATGGTTTCATACCGCGAACTGCTCACCGGGCACTTAAGCGGCCCCTTGTTCCAGTGTTTGCTCACTTTGATGGGTCAAATGCAGAGGAGTACATGTGTGGACATGACTTTTCTTCTGCTTCTTCTTTAGTGAAACGAAAATTGCCTAAACTAGATAGGCCTATACATGGTACAAATACTTTGACTGTCAAAAATATTCAAAGTGGACGCCTATGAAAAAAATCAATATGGGTGAGCAGCATTGCTGTACTTACAGAGTTTCTGTGGTCTGAATCTCTGCAGCTGTCTCTCTGGAGTGTCAACTGGAGAAAACACATACAGACAATACAATTAGATGGCCGATATGTTTAACATACATGCCAATTTCATTTAATATCAGGAAGTGTTGTGATCACTCTTGCATTTTGTAAACCAAAGGCAGGTTGGCTAGTCAAATACAGCACCATCATTCACCATCAACGTTGGAAGTGTAGCTGTTGAAAAAGTGGTGTTACATGAGTAATAGGGACTACAACTACTACTCAGTGTTTGAAGTGGGCCAGAACGCACCGGTACGGAGAGCCGGCACTTTTAAAAATCTCCCTTGAGTGTTCCAGTACTTCTCAATGTGCAAAGAACGTACTGTCACAGTCTGTCAGCGTTTTGGTACGCTTGACAATACATATTTTGATCCCAAAATGCTGTTCCGCCGAGGCCGTTCGTCCACTGACTTACATATAATATGGAAGTCCGTGCGCTGATCACCAAGTGCATGATTACTCCAGTTGTGATATATATCTATGCTGTAAGAGAGAAGCGTGCTTGCGGCATTCAACGTGATGCTAGCATAGCCCGGTGCTTTTTTTTTTTTCTCTACATTACAACAGACCACGTCGGGTCCATTCAAATGGTTAATTTGAACCCAATTATTCTCTTTGTTCAGGTCATGTCTCCTTCCAACTGTTATTTTTTAATATATTGAGTGCAACGTGGGTTGGAACTTCAAAATCATTGCGTGGCGTGTGGCAGGCATTATGTTCTGGAAAAACAACTGCACAAAAAACGGAGATAATAATTATTAATTTATATATTTACTGTTTGACTTTGTTTCTTGTGTTATCCATCGCACAGAACTTTGCTCCACACTTTTTTTTTTTTTTTTTTTATGTTGATTTATGTGTAATAGTTATACGTCAGCAATTGTAAAATTTTATACATTTATTTTTTACTATTCCTCTCTGGCTCATTTGTTTTAAATTGTACATTTTTTGTTATTTGTCAAGGATTATATATTGAAAAGTAATTGTTAAATTGATTTAAAAAACGTTTTACTGTTAAACAACAATGAACATTTTTTACATCCAAATAAATAAATTTTAAAAAAGGGTACCGTTGAGTACCGGTAATCGATTCCCAGGTACCGAGTATCGGAACAGTATCAGTTCAAATGGAAAGGTACCCATCCCAATGTGCTACCAAAGACCATTTTTCCTACGACCAGAATAATGTATTTGTTGCCAAATGCAAAAATAGATGTAAACTTCAAATATGCTGTCAGCATGGTCTGGCCAAACTGCAACCAGTTTGTGTTGGAGTACAAAATGCATTATGTCTAGAACACATCTCCTTGTTATTCTCTGGTACAGGATAAATGTAAGGATAAACAAAATGCTGAGCTGAAACGGTTAAGTTGATGCTGCAAATGTTTGTTCAGTCATTATTCCCTTAACCACTTGTTACACCATATTTTGAGTATTTTTTTCAACAAATTAAAAGTAAAATTGACCTGCACATATTTGAGCCAGGCAGCCCAAGACACCCCTACACACACACCTCCACCCACACACACACGCACACATAATCATGTTGTCTAATCAACATCTTGATATAATAAGATATAATATGATATTGACCCACATCCTTGGTTGGGTCTATTCCTTTGCACTCTGGGAATACTGCCACCATCATTTGGCAGAGTTAGGAAAGGAATCACCTCTGTCAATCAACACCCTCACTATCTCCACTGTAACTGCTTCTCTCCTTCAATTTTTATCCAATTTACATTTGTGAGCCAGACAAGAAAACCTTGTAATGCACTACACTTGTATCTGTTGCCAAAAATGTAGTCTTGATATATCAGATATAAACATCATGAGGTCATTTAAAGTGTTTCAAATGTACTTGTAAATTATGTATAGCCTTTCAATAGCATTTTGGTTGGCATAGAACACCTTTTCTGTCATTCTTCTGTTTTGGTCTTGCACTTAACCTCATCAGCTGTCTTGGGATGACATTTATATTATTTATCTGTAAGTTGGCATAAGAAGACTAGAATGGGCCTGTGGCAGAATAAACAAATTAATTTCTGCATCTAAAGCAATGTTAATAATACTATACAGTAGCTGTTTTCATACAGCCACCGCAATGGCAATGAAAGTAAGCAAACCTCACTGGATGAAGTCATTTGTGGGTGCTATGAACTCATTACCACAATAAAGATGACAGTATAATCAAAGTATGCATACATAGCCTAAATAATGTATGCCGATTGTGACTCATTATGCATTCATTAAACAGTATTGTACATGTTTGTACTTAAAGGAAACAAAATTGGAGCTTTTCTTAAAAAAAAAAAAAAAAAAAAAAAAAGACGGCGCTGCTTATCACTCCAACCAAACTTTGCTGCTGCTCAACTGCTCTCAATTTCTCAATTATAACAGCTGATCTAAGCAAGCTGACCAAGCTCAAGGAAAACAGTTAACTATGGAGATAGAACACATTCGTTAACACATTTTTGCTGTACCATTTTATCCCTTCTTCCGTGTAAAAAAATAAAAGAAAAATTGCCTAGTGATATCACATGGCAAATATTGCGCCATAATAAAGAAATGTCAATGTGTGTCGGTATGCTTTTTTTTCATCTAGAGTAGGTAAATGCACATCAATACGCAAAAGAACATTTTACTGTAGTTACCAAACCCATTTTTGTGCTAACAATAGTTCCTTCATTAGTTACTGTTTGACTGCTTAAACCGCTCTTTTCTCTCTTTCTGGGGAACACCAAAGACAGCACATTAGCCTTGATTGAACCAACCTCTATAATCAACAACATTTATCAAACTCCGAGACCCTTAATTTAGTCATTTATCACACTGTTTGGGCTGCCTGATTAGAATGATAAACTCTCATCCCTCTCGCCACTCGGGCTGCCTCTGAATGAGTACTCGAATTGAATAAGTAGATGTTCTACCCTGACTGATGACTGTTCTCGCTCACATGAACTAGCCAAACAACTTTCTGGTCTTGGCTGATCGAATAGGGAACAGCAATATTCTTGATACGTGTTTATTACCTCCACCAGAAGATTTGGTTTATGGTTGCATTCAGTGGTGTAGTTGTCCTTGGAGAAGTGGGTATACTCTTAAATTCCACATTTTTTTTTAAGTAGTCCAGAAAACTGTCCTGAATGACATGTACAAAAAATCCTAAATTTTTACTCATCACCCTGTATATGAACCGTCATACTCTGCCGACAATTGGCTCATCAGTCCTCATGGGTAAAGTTAGTCAATCTAATCAGCGAAGGCATCGACTACCAGCCAATTAGAGCCAAAGGAGGGTGGGCCATGGCAAGGCAAGGCAAGTTTATTTATATAGCACATTTCATACACAAGGCAACTCAATGTGCTTTACACAAGGAAAGACAACACATAAGCATCAAGAAACAGTAGTTAACATTCAGAGGAAGAAAAATAAATGAAAATAGGTTACAAAATTTACTAAAAAAGAACATACAATAACAATAAAATAATAATAAAAACACTTAATTAAAGCTGTTTAAAAGTCCCTAATCAAAGGTATAAGAAAAAAGCAAAGTACAGTATGTAATTGACATGTGTCTCCTATTACATTGATTAACAAACACTAATGTCTATGCTCAAATTCAGATTTTGGTTTCACCAGGAAAAAAAAAACAAGTCTGTGGGGGCGGGAGCTGATGTGAAACTGAGAAAAGATGGACAATCTATCAGAGTCTTTGCACAAACACCATCTATATCCGGTAGAATCATTTTGAATTTCCTAAAGAAGAAATAATCTGAGAATCTACTAAGTACATGTCAACTGGGCAGACAAAGGAAACCAACAACAATTGAGGACAAAAACATTTTGACTGCTATAAGAATATGCCCTAATACAACTCGAAGTGAGATTAGCAAAAACTTCCAGAGCTCAGAAGTGAATGTAATGTCATTAATATGAACACAAGTACAATGGTAGCACTACTAGACTCACTAACAAGAAGACCAGCACGTCGGTCAGGTTGTACAGTAATTTGCTGAAAAGTACAAAGATGAGTCTCCAGATGTTGGGACAAAGTGCATAGACGGACAAAAAGAGATGCATGGTAATTCAAAGAAATAGGCAACTCATTTTACTGCTTACAGGATTTACCATTAGTCTTATACTCTATAGTGAATCTGGAATAAAAGGCAAGAAAAACCAAAGTCAACCGAACTACATAAGTCCTTTGCGAGGGTCACCTGGTATGACTGAAACTCACCGCACAGGAAAAAAATAAAAAATAACAGAGGCGATAGCGCGTTTGATTGCAGATTCTGTAAAACAGAATGTTTGTGTTTATTTTGATATAATTGCATTTGCCACATGCAAATAATGTTAGGTACTGTTGATCTACTACTCTAGCTGCACTACAAAGCTACAGACACAAGAAAGTTGAAACTTTGCAATTTGAAAAAATTTTTGTTGTTGCATTTCATTTATGACGAAAAATGTCTGAACGTTATTTTTTATGCCTTATAAAAATGTGTAGGCTACTGTGCCTCATTCGTTTACAATTATTACGGCATTTTATATTGCAGCACTACTGGATTAATTTGTGACATTCATTAATATTACTTACAAATAAAGTGTGAAAATGTAAGCAAAGTGTCACGCCGCCACCGGCGTGACGGCTCATGCATTTATTTTGTGTCCATGTTTCCGTTTTATTTTGAAAATTCTAACTCTCTTCTCACCCCAGGTCACTTGGCCTTCCTGCCGCTCCCTAATTACCGGTCCCCGCCCATGATTACCACCACCTGCCACCAATCAAGACACACAATAAAAGCCATCTGCATTCTCCCCTCCGTGCCGAAGTGTCACAGTCAGTGCATGGAAGCGTCCCACAGTCCTCATGTCCTCGTTCATGTTGCCTTGTCTTTTTGCCTTGTCTTTTGTGCCTTTTCCTCCCCAGCGGAGCGCCTTTAGTTACCCCTTGTGCCTTGAGCCCTTTTCCCTCCCTAGCGGAGCGCCTTTTGTTGTCCCCAGTACCTTTTGCCTGTTTTTCCTCCCTAGTGGAGCGCCTTTTGTTCTCCACTTTTTTGACTCCCCGTTCTCCTCTCAGTTTGAGAGGAGACAGCTGTTGGCCGGAAATAAACCTGTTGCCTTGGTGGCCTACCTCAATCCTGTGTCTGAGTCCTACCTCTCCTTGTCTTGTCACAAAGTATGTTGTATATTTTTTCATGGAAGAACTGCAAATATATCTATATCATGGTATATCGTTATTGTGATATAAAATGACCCATATCGTGATTTATTTTTTTTCCCATATCGCCCAACATTTACTTTACCTTTACTAAACCTAAACAAAATAGAGGTCATTGCTTTCAGCCAAAAAGAAAAGAGGATTGCCGTTATAAAACACCTTGAGTCACTGTCTTTATCTTGGGGTGCTAATAGACTTAGACCTGACTTTCACCAATCATGTCAAATCAATCACTAAAACAGACTTTTTTTTTTTTTTTTTTTGCAGCTGAAAAAAACATATCCAGACTGAAGGTCTGCATGCTCCAAGCAGACCAAGAGAAGCTTATCCATGCTTTTAATGCATCTGTACTAGTTCATTATGGATTCTCATGTTGGTCCTATTTTTGTTTTCCGACAGTTAAAACAATGTGGTGTCCCCCAATGTAGTTACAACAGAAAGAATATGTAAATGTCATCAACTGGTTTTCTAAAGTGTAATTTAGCTGAAATTGCCACAGGCATGAGAACACATGAACACACTGTGTACCTTTGTGTGTTGAAGTGCCTTTGAGGAATGTGGGGACACTCAACAGCTTGAAAGTGAATCAGGCTCTGGTTGCGACGCTTTTTTTTTTTTTTAACCCTGCCTCACTCAAGAGGCGGCATATCAGAAGCTCATAAGTCAGACAACATCAATCTATTTTCTGTACAGCTGATCCATTCCTGACTCGGGTTGCAGGTGCCCTAAGTTACCAATCTCTTATGTTCCATGTTCCAACACTTCCAAGACAGTGATCATGAAAAACCTCTTTGGTATTCTACCTGCTGCCCTACCATTTACTGGTCATCAGTCCAGGGTTCCCAAGAACATGTCCTGGAGGGGAGATATATTCACTTTTACAGATAAATGATTTTTGAAAAGGCGTGCGTGAGGCCAGCTATGCTTGAGCCGGGGGTCCTTTCTTTGACAGAGGTCCTTTGACAGAGCTGGGGTCCGGTAAGCTCGCAAACTTTTTTGTTTTTCCGGGTACAGTACATGCATTCTCACGACAAACGTGATGAAATATGGCTTGTCAAAAGTCAGAAAAGTGGACACTGAAAAGTGAATGGACTGAGGTGAATGCTTTAATTTTACTGGCAACGAGAGCTACGAGCCCCGTGCATCAGCCTACGAGTGCTCACCACGCGTGAAACTTGGACTTTCATATAGCTCGAAATTCACAAAAAATTGTTTGTACCCAGTAGGGGTTGAGTCGACAAGTCCACTGTACCATCTTGTATCGATATTTAGAGCTTGAAGTCAACTATGGTAATCAAGATTTGTTTTCTTGTCTTCCATTCAGCCAATTTACAGAGGCTTTGCGATATCCTAGCACTTTGCCTTAAATTGAATTAAATCACTTTTTCGACTGCATTCATGCGAGATGAAGCCTCGTTCAGACTTGGAACCATTTCAACAATTAGTTCGAAAAAGGGTTCATTTCTTGACGTTCACTTGCACACGGAACCACCTGTTGGCCAGTTGTATAATGAAAGACATCTGTATCTTAACCACACTGTGCAGTGGCAGCAACATTAATTAATTGTGGCGTTGTCCGTGTTACATCTCAACAAATGCAGTCAGTCATTTGTTTTCCTAAAAAAAGATATACATTACTAATATATCAATAATTGTCATATACGGTATACAGAATATTGTTTTCTGATATAAGAGATACATTATCTACTCGAAGAAATGCTCCTATCGTGCTTAGTAAATTGCTTAAGCACTTTGGAAGAAACTCTCTCCTCGTTTATCTACATTTCTTTTCTGGTCCTCAGACTCTTTGTTTCAGGCTTGTCATGCTTTCAATACTTTTCCTATTTTTACTTGACCTGTCTTCCCCTCAATCCTGCATTTCTGGCAAACCATTCTTCTTTCACTATTCCATCCCTCTCTCCTCCCAATCTCCATCTCACAGTGCGATGTATGCATACACTGATTGAGTTTGGATTAGCCAGGCCGCAGAATAGTAGGCATGTGAAGCTAGAGGGAGAATAATAAAACTGTCAAATGTTGTGGGAGTGGGGTAGTGGGAGGATAAGAGAATGAGTACAAGAAAGTACAGGAATAAGAGGGCCATTTTATTACTGCAAATTCAAAAGTACTGGATATTTAGAAATTGACTACAAAAATACAAGATAAGTAGTACTTTGTCTTTATTTATTTTACAAAATGGCTTTTTCCTAACCTGGCAATAGCCAGATGGATATGCGCTTCACTCAAGTGAGTTCTCCGCAATATCCATCTAGTACCTCTCCACAGTAATTTGTACAAATAATTACTTGTGCTTTTGCATATTTAGAAAAATGCTACAGTATATAAACCAATTTATTCCAATTTATTTGTAATATGGCAGTAGGGTTATCCCTTAAGCGATTCCATGTCCATTTTTTGGATATTTGATTTTTATTCAAAGAAAAAAGCATCGGGGGGAATATTGGGACCATACCATCAATATCCCCAGGGTTGTTAATACATAAAAAAATAAAAAAATAAATCCAACCATGCTGACTTTTGTGAAGTGTAGCAGTTCGAAGCTAAATAAGAAACACCATTATCAAGCACTGAATCCAGTATTTGGCGCTATAGACTCCCATTATAATTGCTAATTTTTGATGCACTGTAAACGCCGTGTGTTGTAATGCATTTCTCGTGATTTCTGTTTCAATCCATACAGTGGCGAGTCGACAAACAGCAGAAAGTGAAGATTATGTGTTGAAAGTGTTTACACCCACAAACCAAGAGGTGGCGCCAGAGACAAACTAATGATTTTTGCTCCTTCACAATGGCTGCAGAATGCTGCAAAAATAATGCGCCGAAAACTTCGGATTTCTAGAAAAGTTGTGTGTGGTGCTTTTGCATTGCTGGCTGGAGTTATTTTGCAAAATAAAGTGAGTTTGAAATTTGTACATTGGAGAATGCACGTTTGTGTGTGCAAGACCTGCAGGTGCGTCACTGTCAAAGACTGTGGTAGTCTTGGGAAAGCTAGAATTGTTGTTTGATGTTGCTATCTCAAATCTTATTGGTCTAGCGTTTGAATGTGGAAATTTCCCACCTCTTCCTATTGGATAGCGCTGTTTTGAACGACTTTAGAAAACTTTGCTTAGCATTTGCGAGCATAAAGGAGAGCAGCTCACACGTACAATGAAGCGGTATTTCACTGAGGCAGAAGTTCTCGAACTGGTCATGCAGGATGGGGAGGATTTTTCCTCCTCGGATGATGAATCCGATCAGGATTTCATCACTGATTGCCCTGCTGAAACGATTCGGATGAGGAGGACGACGAAGACGATGAGGACGGCGAGGGCGAGGAGGTAAAAGCCAGCTGGCACTCATAAAAATGGAAAAATCGTGTGGTCTGCAAACCACGAAATAGCTGGACATTTCCTGCCTCCGGCCATTCCTATTCCAGGAATATGCCATGGCCAGGGTTAGCAGCCCCGAGTTGGCGTTTAATTTATTTTTTACGGAGGACATCATCCAGCGGGTCGTGGACATGACCAATCTGCAAGGGAACCGGACGATCGGGGAATGGGTGCAGGTCACATCGCAAGAGATGCGCACCTATTTAGGGCTGCTGATCCTGGTTGGACTTTATAAATCCAGGCATGAGGCAACCATCAGCCTTTGGAATCAAAAGACGGGACGTGCTTTTTTTTTACAAAGGCAATGTCGCACGGTCGTTTTATAAAAATAAATCGGCTACTACGTTTTGACGACAAGCTCCGGAGGCCGCAACGGCATCATGAAACGAAGATGTCGCCAATTATTGAAATGTGGAGGGCTTTGGAACAGTTTGCTTCCGCGAATGTTCAATCTTGGCAGGGACGTGTGCATAGATGAGCAACTGGTGTCATTCAAGGGGCGCTGCCCCTTCCGCAAGTACATGCCATCAAAACCGGGCAAATATGGAGTTAAAATCTGGGCGCTATGCGACGTCAAAACTGCATATGCATGGAAATTGGAAGTCTACACGGGCAAGCCTCTGGGGGGACAG
Organism: Festucalex cinctus; assembly: GCF_051991245.1. NCBI lineage: Eukaryota > Metazoa > Chordata > Actinopteri > Syngnathiformes > Syngnathidae > Festucalex > Festucalex cinctus. Next base: position 37,844,654 of record NC_135411.1, read on the forward strand.
CGGGAGAAGAACCTGGCCATGCAGGTGGTTTTAGGATTATGTGATTCCCTGGAGGGTCACACCCTAACAACTGACAATTTTTTCACCTCATTTCCCCTGGCTGATGAACTCAAAAAAAAAAAAAAAGGCTTTGGTAGGGACTCTGAGAAAAAACAAGCCCGAAATTCCACCGCAGCTGCTCAAGCTGCAAGACAGAGCACTGTTATCAAGCTGCTTTACATTCACGAAAAATTACTGTTTGGTGTCCTATCTCAGGTGCAAAGGGGTTGTTGACCGCCTGGACCAGGTAAGCACATGTTTTATCTTTGTCAATCAAGCTTTCTTGTCATCAGATATAGTGTGTGATTTCATCTGATTTTTTGTTTTTGTTTTTTTTATGTGTGTGTTTTTCCAGGCATGTGGCACTTACTGTGTCCGCCGACGGGCACAGAAATGGCCAATGTGTGTCTTTTACCACATGGTGGACATCTCTTGCTTTGATGTTACATATTATTCACAGAAATCAACCCAGACTGGAACCAGGCAAAGAGGTTCCAAGAGGAGACTCTTCCTTGAGCAACTTGGAATGGCTCTCATTCAGCCGGAAATCTTGCGGTGAGCACCACCAAAAAACCCCAAGGTGAAGCTGCAGAAGTGGGAGCCACAGGTGGACTCTCAAAGAAGAGACAATGTGGACTTTGTAAAACCCCATTGAGAGCATCAAACACCTGCTCCAAGTGTGGCATACCTGTATGCCGAAAGCACATGCAGCAGATGAGCATGAATTGTTAAAAAAAAAAAAAAAGTTGTCTATTGTTCGTTTACATTCAAAAAGTTCACTATTTGTTCGCAATATTGTTCATGCTCTCTATTGTTCACTTATTCGTTCACTATTCTGCTCATTAAAAACTAGATGTGTATGGATAGGTCTGATGTCTCTAAATATTTTGAGTGGTCGAAAGTAAAAAAAATATTAATGAATGACTTACCGGTAGTTATCACATTTTGAAAGTGTTGTCCAACGTTTGGACTTCATGGTGTGTTAGCCGGCTAAACAATAGAAAATTACCATTGCCAAAAAAAAAAAAGACTGTTCCCAAAAAATGTGGCTGTTGTCATTTATTAACATATTCAAGGACGTAATTACATCATATCAAATATTCCAATTTGATTTATATATATATGTTACGCCCCTCCAGTCGAAAATTACGAGTCCAAGTGGTTCTTGTTACAACAGGCATTTATTGCGGTTAAGCATGCCGTGAGAACTGTACAAAATACAGAAAACAACATATTAAAGAGCGAAATAACACAAAATAATTCTCACAGAGAACATAAAAATATACACATTCAAGATATAACATCTATTTGTCATATAGATCTGTAAACATACCCTAAATAAACCTGCTAACAATGATAGCATGCTAATGGACTAGCGCTAGCATGCTAGCGAGCTAACAGTAGTACACTACTTCCAAAAGGCCTCGTAAATACTAACAGAAAGAGTGCAAATGCTTGCAAATATGTTACCTCATTGGCCGCATGTACTAGAGAGGAGTAAAATCGCTTCTTCTAACAGCTACAACAGCAGCTCTTCAGGATGACTTTCCATCGGCTTACCAGGAATAGCATAGCAATGCGTCAGTCATTAGCGTCCCCATAAAAAACGCACATAAAGAACATTAGTTCCACTATAAAAAAAAAAAAAAAACGAGCCCTTAAAACAACAAAAGTCTTACAAATGCATAAAATAAATCTTAATATTGAAATGAAATTAAACTAAATGTATTTAATTTCAAAGCTGACTCTCCTGGCAGCTACACTCCCACCAAAATCAATATTGATTTTGAAGTCAGGTAGAAGCAACAAAGCCAAATTACTCAGCTTCCATTTAGGTCCGATGTGTCATCTTACAATATCAAAACGTCGGTTACCGTTGCATTCCTGTCCGATTTACTCCAATTTGCTTCTGCTGCAAGTTCGAAGGTACTTCACTTTCCATCTATGCCAGACCTCATTTGCCAAATATTGATTTCTGCGCCATCCTTTGCGAAGGTAAAGATCTTCTCCTGATGGGGGGAGGACAGTTGAGGACCTCCTTGTCAGTTTGTGATTAGGCATTAAGACCTGCAGGCCCGTAGGATCATTGATATTGCTTTGTAGTGTCAAGCCTTTGAACTCCTTGGCACGGCTTCTGAGTCTAGTGACAGCCTTTCCTGACCTAGACCAGCTGAAGAACTTAAGAAACCGAAATTTCACTGACTTTTGTGTCGTCAAAGTTGGGTGCACTAAGGCCTTCTGACCTTCTAGATCTTCACCTGTGATCGCTCCCACCTTAATGTCTCCACTGGGAAAATTGTCACTCCACAGAAACTCAGGACCAGTAAACAAATCAGAGGACATGAGCTCCTTTTCTTTGAGGCCTCGTGATGTTTAATCAGCTGCATTTTCGTCAGACTTTACTTGCCTACACTGAGCTACATTGGTACAGGCACTGACTTGCTGAAGGTCATTTTCACCAAAAACGAGAAACGTTCTTGAATCTCCATGAGTCATCTGTCTCATGAACTCCAAGTCCTCCTTGTAATAGTCTTTCTTATTTCTTTTCATGCACTTTAGACGATATTCTGCACATTTTCGGTCATCTTGTAGACTTGGTTTATGTTCTTTAATTGTTAAAGGCATTTCACAGTGGCCCTCTTCATTGACTTTTATTTTCCTCTCAAGTATAGCTCCGAACCTTAAGTGATCTTGGGGGAATGTGATTCTTCTACTTTTCTCTCGCAGAGGTCTGATTTGAGCACCTTTGTCACATCTGTAGGAGAGGTTAATTCTTTGACTTGCGTTCGACATGTGTATTGGACTTCACTTGTTAAGTCAGTTGCTAATTTGGAGCACGGTGTCACTTGGTTGACAACGACAGAATGGCTACCTGCAAATGCATCTCCATAATCAGCAGTCTAGAGATAGACCGATATGCTTTTTTCAGGGCCGATACCGATTCCGATTATCGGTAGTCAAGGAGGCAGATAACCGATATTTGAAGCTGATATTCATTTGCAGTAAAAGTTAAAATGTTGGCACCAAATTTTTGAATAATGCAAACCCTAACCGTTCTTTACAATGGATTCTCACACTGCACTTTTCATTTTACATCCTTCTATCTGCAATAAGACGTTGGTGGCAGGGGGAGTTAAATGTGGGGGCCAATGTGACATTACCTTTTATAGCATTTGGGATACTTGTAGTTTTATTCTATAAATGTTATATTTTTATATTTTGAAGTTATAGGAGGAACCCTGTCATTCAAAATGTGCATCAGCTGTGGCATTACTTATTACTACAGCAAAAAAAAATAAAAAAAATTCCATGAGAAAAACTATTCATCCCTGAACACCATACAGTTCTTGTAGACCTTATTATAATTATTGTTATTGTTACCATATAGACAGTTTTGATAAGCTGAGGATCTTAAATCGAGAACAGCAATATCATGCTACTCCTCTCTACAAGAGAACTGTCAAAAGACACTTCATCATGTAGTTTACTGCCACTTAGGATGCCCCAATCAACGCAGAAAAAGGTAGAGTAAAATAACTTGGTTATAATAATAGTAAGAATAACTTGGTTAAACAGACATTGTTGCGGTGGACCGCTGCCACTTTCTGCTGTTTAATGTGTTTTACACTTATAGACACGTGTGTGTATATGGGCCCACTATTCTCTCACTACTGTACTGTACTGTATCACTTAATGGCACAGATGTACTTGTCTAAATAATAACTGGGCTGCAACATTGCTAATTCACATTAACAAGCACTGTCTTAGCTGTCCACATGAATAGTTACTCACACACGAGAAAGTTATACAACACACCAAACATGAGCTCATTATTCAAAGTATGAGGCACGTAACGAAATTACATCACTGAACATTAATTGCAGCCGACTACGGCCGTAGATGTTACATATTAGTGGCATCCATTGAGAGCATAATGTCCCAACTCACAGCAGACATGACGTGAAAAGAGAGACAAAACAAGCAAATAAGCACACTATACTTTAGTGCACTTCTCTACTAATGCCAAACATACGGAAGAGAACACGTTCGTGTAGTTAAACGGTGTTTGAGACACTTAATTAGTTACGGAGCGGACTTTAACGAGGTGCACAACGAGCTGTCAATCAAATCGACGTCGAAGCTTAAGGCACACAATGGCAAACCAGTGCGACAAATAAACACAATATAAAGTAACTAAACGCTATTTAGTGTCACTGTGGCATCTCACTGCATAATAACCGCTATGCAACAAGTAGTGGACGTGACCCAGAATGCAATGTGTGCGTCACGAGAGGTAAATATAATGACATTACTCTACTCTTAACATGGAACTAGACAATATAATAATGACAACTGTTAATATTTGGAACCTTTCTAACAAACATTATTTACTTAATTAAGTGAAAATGTGTGTGATTCCCTCCCCGAGTAGTTCAAGTAGCGAATTAGCTACTGGGTGTTAGCCTACATGCTAAGCTGAACACACCACTGTTAGCTAGCGGGGATTCAACGCAAGGCAATGCAGCTCCATTCATATAGTGCATTTAATACACAACATAATTCAATGTGTTTAGCTTATCATGGTGAAACGATCGGCGGAGTCTCTTCTCTTTTAACTTACCTTCGAAGCATGTGTCTGTCGCGTTGTGTCCGTGGGTGCGTGTGTGACCGGCTACTGTGATACAGGCATACACTACTGATTGGTTCTGGCTCTTGCACGGCTAACCAATCAAATGCTGCTATGGGCGTTACATTGCTGGAGTTGGACTCCATAACAGACAGAGACGCTCTGGGCTGCATTCGAAGCGAAAAGACGGAGTTTTAAATGGATCGCTCATATCGGCCGTCAGATTAATAAAACAGACCGATACCGATATGTACCAATATGTCAAATATCGGCCCCGATTATCGGCCCGACCGATTATCGGTCTATCTCTAATCAGAACTGGGTTTGGCACAGCCGACAATGCTCCAACCGAGGTCTGTTCTGATGGCAAATGGTTCATTATTTTTTCCTGACACAACCTCTCTGGGAAGAAGAACTTGAGAACAGTCATACCCTATGAGCAGACCAACTTCGCAATCTATCAAAGGAGCAATTTCATCTGCGAGGTGCTTCAGGTGGGACCATGCTATTGCTGTCTGTGGACTAGGAATGTGATTTACATTTACAGGAATAAACTCTCTTGAATATGCTGCTGGGAGAGTGATCTTCGTTGAAGAGTAAAGGCCTCTGACTTGCAACCCACTTAGCCTTTGACTTGGAGTAACTGTGGCCCTTGAAGACATGGTAGAGAGTTTCAGTTGTACAGGTTCCCTTTGAGCATCCAGACTTTCTGCTTTGTCTTGTAAAACAAATGTACTGTCACTTTGATTATCCAGGATTGCATATGCAAGTAGTTCTTTTCCTGGATTACTTACATTGGACAACCATACTGGTATAATTGTGGATGTGTAGGTACTGTTCCTGTCTCTTACTACTTGGTTAGATGTTGCTTCATCTTCATCTGATGCTTGACTTGAATGGCACCTTTCCTTTAACTGTTTTGTGTTCTGTGTTTGCTCATCTGCCTGACGTGGTTTACTTCTGACCACCTTGTCGCGGTCTTCATGCAAGCAAGTCGGATGCCTGCCCTTACACACATCACAAACACTTCTCTTTCCACATTTCTTTGATGGTGGCCTGGGTTCAAACATGCAAAACATAATTTCTTAGCTTGCACAAACTGGATTCGTTCTGTAAGGGTCATCTCTGTGAATTTGTGACAAGCACGAATAGTATGACCCGACTCATCACAAAACCCACATGCCTTAGTATCTGTATTTTCTTCCGAAATGCTTGCCAATACCTTTGCTCCAATGTTCCGGATCTTTGAAGACTTGGTCCTTTCAACTTCATTAAACTTTAGGGCATGAAGGGAAGTCACGGGATTACAAGCGATTTTAGCTTCCCTAGTGACAAACTGGACAAATTGACCAAAACTAGGAAAGGCTTTGGTGTCTTCTTCAATTTCCATTACTTTTCTGTTCCATCTGGCCGTCAACCAATCGGGAAGCTTGGAGAGCAATTTCTGATTTTCTCCACAATCGTTCAAAATTTCAAGACTCTTAATGGTTGACATTGCAGCTAGACAACCTCGAAGGAAATCTGAAAATTCTCTCAATTCAATACTTTCTTTAGGTCCTATCTTTGGCCATGACATGAGCTTCCATACCTCTCTTCAAGTAACTCCCATGCTGCACTGTAAGCTTCAACTGTTCCTAAAAGGACATAACTTTCAACTGCTTTCTTCACAGGCCCACCGATGTATTTACAGAGATAATAGATTTTCTCATTTGCTGGAATATTTTTTCTTCCTATCAGAGTTTGAAAGGACATCTTCCAGTCTTTGTACCTGAGTGGGTCTCCACAGAACACAGATGGTTCAGGTACAGGCAATCGACTTGCGTTGATTGACTCTGCTATTGCTTCTGAAAGTGTTGAAACATTGTTCTCTTGAGTTTCAGTGGTATCAAACCTCGCCAGACTAGGTGTCATTTGCGGTTCGATGTTTGTAACATGTCGTGGTCTTGACGTGTGATAACCCGAAATCTCATCAAGGTTGGGTGCAGACTTCTTTCGCACTAACTTCCAGTCATGAAGCAGCTCTGATATGTCGTCATCATGGTTGACTGCTTGTTCATAAACTTGCAGACGTGCTTTTGCAGCATTCATTCTTTTAACTGTCTCCAGGCGCTCTATTTGTCGTCGCTTCTCTTCTAAAGCACTTTCCTTTGCAGCATTTTCTGCTTCTTGTAATGCTAGCCTCTTTTTATTTTCTGCTTCAAGATAATCAAGTTCTTGCCTTTCACGCTCCATTTCTTGCATAACTTTCAAGGCTGCTTCAGAAGCTGCTAATTCTGCAGCTGCTTCTTGTTTCCTTGAAGAAGACAGACTTGAATGTCTTGATCCTTTGCTGGATGCCTGAAATGATGAAGATGAGAAAACTGAACAGTCCAGTGTGCTTTCATCGAGTGCTTCTCTGTCCCTTCAGACATTTTCCTGAGGTATTGCAAAATTTGTGTGGAAACAGTATCACAAGTGTCAACTCTGCACCTGGTCTCTGGATTAGGTGCTTCATGCTGTCGCAGCTCATAATAAGCTTGTTTGACATTTAATGATGCACTGTTAATTTTGGCCCAGAGTTTTTGTGCTTCTTCTTCAGAAAAAGGTTTGTTGAGTGCTCCCCTTGTTTCCTTGGCAAGAGCCTTCCATATGTCATAAGTATTTGTAAAGCGATGTTGAAGCTTTCTCACCCTTTCTTCATAGAGTTCTTGACCCTTTTCTGTAAGTGTTCGGGTCCTTTGGCTTCTTCGCAATTGCTTTTCAACTGCAATTTGTGCTTCTACACTGACCTCAGTTTCTTTTGTTGGGTAAACAACTGCAGTTTCATTATCAAGTTCCTTAAAGTGAGTTTCCAACTCATCTTCACTATCACAATCAGCCATTTCCTACAATCTACCATTCACTTTCACAAACTCCTTTGTTTGAAATAAACTTGGCTTGAAAAAAAAAAATAAAATAAAATACAAATTGGAAATAGTTCTTTACACACCTTAACCTTATTCACATTCAAGAAATGTGACTCTTAACAGTGTCTTAATGATAGTAGTTAGTCAGTTAAACTCTTAATGTTGCACAACTTGCACTTTAAATAGCTTCTTTTTAGCAGTATTGATGATCAACACGAACAAACAAACAATGGAGAAATACACCCTTTCGCACTTGTGGAGACTCTTATAACCTTGCGAAGCTATTCCACTTAATACATTTAACTTATTTAAATGCACATCTTATTGGAACAACTACACAATGTTCTTTTCTCCAGTTGCTACTTGAATGATCCACCTGTCCTCCAGGGAACTTTGGTAGCTTGCTTGTAGCGTTGATGCAGAACTTGTCTTCTCAACCCTCGTTGAAGTGGCTGAGTTCTCACTGTTACGGCCCTCCAGTCGAAAATTATGAGTCCAAGTGGTTCTTGTTACAACAGGCATTTATTGCGATTAAGCATGCCGTGAGAACTGTACAAAATACAGAAAACAACATATTAAAGAGCGAAATAACACAAAATAATTCTCACAGAGAACATAAAAATATACACATTCAAGATATAACATCTATTTGTCATATAGATCTGTAAACATACCCTAAATAAACCTGCTAACAATGATAGCATGCTAATGGACTAGTGCTAGCATGCTAGCGAGCTAACAGTAGTACACTACTTCCAAAAGGCCTCGTAAATACTAACAGAAAGAGTGCAAATGCTTGCAAATATGTTACCTCATTGGCCGCATGTACTAGAGAGGAGTAAAATCGCTTCTTCTAACAGCTACAACAGCAGCTCTTCAGGATGACTTTCCATCGGCTTACCAGGAATAGCATAGCAATGCGTCAGTCATTAGCGTCCCCATAAAAAACGCACATAAAGAACATTAGTTCCACTATAAAAAAACGAGCCCTTAAAACAACAAAAGTCTTACAAATGCATAAAATAAATCTTAATATTGAAATGAAATTAAACTAAATGTATTTAATTTCAAAGCTGACTCTCCTGGCAGCTACAATATATATATATATATATATATATATATACTCATCATTGTTTTTCACCCATAGCACATTACTGCTTTTATTGTACATAAAGGGTATCAAAAATAAATAAAAAACTATATATGTATGGATAGGTCTGATGCCACTGAACATTTTGAGTGGTTGGAAGTAAAAAAAATATTTATAAATGACTTAGTTTATTACATTTTGAAAGTTTTCCAACGTTTGGATTTCATCACTCATTAGCCGGCTCAACCATAGTGTTAAGAAGATTTGATTCTAGTGTTTTGGGGTTATGGGGAATCTGTTGCTATTTCTTATTTATTTAAGTTCGTTTGTTATTCCTGCATGTTTGCACAATTGCAAGACACAGTTAGCAACTGCCTAGCAACCAGCAGCCAACTGTCTCCACCAATCAGTTCTCAGGTTATACTATAGCCACTAGCGAGCCGCGTCCGGACAGTGTGAGCAGAAAGCTATCGGTCAGGGGAGCACTCGCCTCGTCCTCTTTGGCATGATTCAGTTGTCACGATTCAGTGGACTTCATAATTATTTACCTTCCTTTAATCAGTTGTGCGTCCATGAGAAAGTAAGTTTATGTCTAATATGTTGTATATTGCTTGAGTAACTCCGTCAATGGCTGCTAATTTCACTTTGTCCACCAATTTCTTCTGTTAGAGAAACTAGCTAAACTCGCCATATTGGGTCGAATTGTTGTTAGACAGTACTCTTTCATGCATAAATAGTAATTGTCTACTGTTTTCATGGACATGGGCAGTGTTATTTTTGTCACTCATGTTGGATGCATGTTTTAGCTCGTTTAGCCTTATGGTCTCTCTCAGCTAAATAGTGTCTTTAAATAATTATTTCTTTCTACCATTCCTTAGGTGTTAACATTGTCACATTAATTATTATTGTGTCAGTATAATACTTTTATTGGATTATATGGTTGGGTCTTCTTCCCGACACCTCCATTACAATAGAAAAGTGCCATTGTCAAAAAAAAAAAGAGCATCCCAAAAAAATGTTGTTGTCATCATTTATTAACATATTCAAGGCCCTAATTGTATTATATCAAATATTCCAATTTGAATTTTTTTTTTATACAGATGTACACATTGTTGTTTTGTTTTGTTTTTGCTTGTAGCACATTATTGCTTTTATTGTACATAGAGGGTATCACAAATAAATAAAAACTACATATGTATGGATAGATCTGATGCCACTGAAAATTTTGAGTGGTCGGAAGTAAGAAAATATTCATAAATGACTTTATTATCACGCTTCCAAAGTGGCCGTCCAATGTGTGGACTGCATGGCGCGTTTGGTAATATATTTTTTATTGTTCCACAATTAAAGGACGGCAGGCTGAGCTGGATGAGGCCTTGGTGGCCATGATTGTGCACGACTGCCAGTCATTTTCTATAGTTGAGGATAAAGGCTTTAGAGCATTTGTCCAAAAGTTGGACCCAACTTATGCCATCCCAACAACACAGGCACTATGAGGCATGGTGGACCAAAAATATAATGAGGTCAAAGGAAAAGCCAGAGCAGAGCTAGAGAAAACTGTGGCAGTCACCTTGACTGCAGACATGTGGACATATATTAACATGGATGCCCTCCTTGGGGGGTCACATGTCATTACATAGATGAAAGAAGCCAACTGTCGTCTGTCCTGTTAGGTGTCACAAAATTCCCACAATTACACACAGTGGAAAACCTAAAGGATGCCAAACAAAGCCTAATTGATGAATGAAAATCCACTGTCTTGTGACTGACAATGCTGCAAATATGCAAAATTACTCAAACTACGCAATATTCCTTGTTTTGCCCATTGTTTAAATTTAGTGGCAAAGAAGGCACTTGAGGCAACACTAGAACTTTCAGAGATCCGTTTGAGAGCCAGAAAAGTTGTGGCATTCTTCAAAACAGTCACAAGGGCCAAAGAGAAACTGACTGAAGTCCAGTTACAACTAGACAAACCATGTCATAAACTTATTCAAGAGGTTGACACAAGGTGGAATTCTACCTTTCATATGTTGCAACGCTTACTTGAGCATCGTGAGCCAGTTGGAGCAGCCCTGTCATCATTAACCACAGAGGTGCTACCACTGAACTGCTCCGAGTACGAGGCAGTAGCAGAATGCATTGAAGTTCTGTGACCGCTATCCCTGGCTACTATAGAGCTTTCAGTGGAGAAGAAGGTGTCTGCACCTAAAGTAATACCATTAGTTAGAATGCTTCACCATGATATTACACAAAAATCAACATCATTACTCCACCCATATGCAAAAAAGCTGAGCCAGAGTCTGCTGCACTTTTTAATGGCAAGGTGCGATGTAAAAAACATCCGGGTCCTGGCAGTGGTGACTACTTTAGACCCAAGATTTCAAACTCTTGGATTTGGAAACCAGACAAAAGCACAAGAGGCCGTTTCTCAGCTCATAGCGGAATGTGCAGGACTGATGGCAAGGCGCTCAGAACCCACACCGTGACATCACAGGTGATTTAACAACATTTTATGTGTGCTTGTATATGACTTTATACAAGTTAATATGTCTATTTGCATTTTTTTACAGCCTACAATAGAGGAAGCCCCGGGACCCTCAACCCAACAGGCTAACCCTGATCATTTGTGGGCCCTTCTGGACTGCCGAGTTGGTCGGTTGCATTAAGTCATTGTTTGTGACACCACTCACAGTCACGGTGTTATGGAATAAACCGTCAAACATTCAAAATACAAGCACAAACAAACCAAGTATAACAAGGAATAATAAACTGCGTTTAGAACTATGAAAAAAAAGCACCATTGTGTTTTTAGATATAATTTGAATCAATGTGCCATCACTTGCAGTATGAATGTTTAAATGAATGTTTAAAATGCTTGATTTTATTGCACACTTCCATCCATCCATCATCCATCCATCCGTCCATCCATCGATTTTGTTAGACCAGTTATCAATTATACTTTATCTATCACTATTATTTTTAGCCAATTTCTTTACGTACAAGTTTACTATACATAAACAATGACATTGTGATAAGAGGAACACACATTGGCAATATATTATGCAATATTATATCATGAGCCAAAGGCAGGAGATAAAGAAAATATGTAATTAGACCTCTTATTTGAACATATTATGTTATTTATGAACACATTGATACACAGTGACCTCGAGATCCTTTCATCCAGACCTCCAAGAATATGTACCGGAGGGAACAATATTCTGTTTAACCGATTTTTGATTTTTGAATAGGCGCGCACGAGGGCAGCTATGCTTGAGCCGGGGTCCGGTAAGTTTACAAACGTTTGTTTATTTTTTGGGGTACACGCATTCTCACGACAAACGTGATGAAGTAGAGCATTGTCAGAAGTCATAAAAGTACACACTTAAAAGTGAATTGACTGAGGTGTATGCTTTCATTTTACCCGCATCGAGCACTACGAGTCCTGTGATATCTGCCAATGAGTGCTCACTATGCGTGCAGTGGATTTTGGACACCACACAAAAATACTTTTACCTACTGCGGAATTTTCGAGGAATGTTTGGACGCAATGGCAGACACGCTATTTAAGAGAAAGCAGAGCAAAATAAGGTCCGTCAAGTATGCATACATTGTAAAAAGTTTCTGGAAAGGTTTCAGAAAGTATTCCAAGTAAGCCCAATAAACATCAAAGCCTTCACGTGATTATTCCTGGTTATGCAGTGACAACACGATAAACAATGTCTGTATGAACCTACTCTACTCTACTCCAATAGTTGTAATCTCAAGGTTGTTTGGAGAGAAGGTGCAAATTACGTTCATATAGCCGAAATGAATTGACAATAAATTGGAGTCATTTCTCCAAGATGGTTAACGGAATTGTTAACGTTGGCTTATTGAAACTCCAGTCTTGAATAAGGAATCAGTTGAGTAGCAGGGCTTGGTACTCATCCCATCAAACAATCATGACCAGCACCTGATTTGTTGTGCCCAAGCAAACTGAAGAAAACAACCCACAAAACCAAAATTGAATCTGGTAATACAATCAAATCCAGGCAGACGTGGATCCTGTGTGACATACAATCCAGCATGAATACAAAAAGAGCAGCAGGCGGCTCCTTGTACAACACATGCTTCCATCCAGTCAGTCATGCTGTGCTGGAGTAGCTGTGCGCCGTTCAGACTGAACGCTACCTGGTCATTTCATCAGATGGGAAACAGCAGGCTGTGACTGCGCCCATATATCAGGTCCAAATGAGATGTCAGGGGTCAACTGCAGCACAGCACATCGCCCTTTCTCCAAAGGCTGCCTATTTGTCACCACAAATGAGGAAAACGGCATCCTCTGGGGTCCTTGACACACGTACGCACACACCCACACATACAACCAGACACGTTCACTAATTAGGCGGCTCACACATGGCTGAGCGTGCGCTATAGAGAAGCACACATGCACATGCTTTGCTCATTAAAGGGAATTTTAGAAAGACACAAAATGATTATATAAAGCTCTCCCAGGTAAAAGTGTTCCTATGTCACATTGGCATTAATATGCAGGTTTTATTGTTTTTTGGCAATATATTCTGCTGGTAAAGCTCCACACAATGAGGAACCATTACAATTATTTGATTACTGACGCAGTAGTAATATGCACAATATACACATTCTACATCCAACAACTTTAGAATGGGAGATTCAAACCCGTATGCATCCTTGTGTAATTAAAGTTCAAGGTATTTAACTTTGAATGCTACAACATAGTCTTAGTTGCTATACTAACACACGCACACACAAAATACAAAAGAGCTATTAATACATTTATCTAACACATTCCATTTCTTGTTTTACGTTTTGTCTGAAGTGAGCTCATTTTCTCAGGCACTCACTGATACCAAGTGGCACATCTGGTTGGACATGTCCCAAAAATAGTTGATGCATCTAAAAATCTAGTGATGTCCATTGTTCTATCTGGTCGGCAAGCATTACTTGCCAACAAATTAATTGGGAAGGAAAATCGCGAAAATCTGGTCCCTTCTAGAAATCCAACTTTGGTCCCTTTGAACTCGACTCACATCTGTCCAGAAAAAACAAGCTTTGAAGCGTAGCGAAGAGAAAAGTGAGGCACAGGAAAGCTAAAATGACAAAATACGAAGGCCACATAAGATACAAAATGAGTTGCCTCCTTTAGACTCAGTGAGGTAATTGGATATGCAAGTTAGTCAAATTACAATTTGTCATCAATTCAAAACTTGTGATCAATTAGCCCCTTCTTTATGCCCGTGGTTGGCAAAGACAGTGGTGCTTGTATTGGATGTTTATGCCCGTCACAAATTTTGCATAACGAACATTGAGTTCAAGCATCAGGTCATGTTATCAAACGTAGGCTACGGTTAAATGGACACCCGAGTGAAGAAGGGCAGTGGGTGTGTTAGCTCTGATTGTGGGGAGGATGCCAAGAAGAGCTGAGCAGAGCTGAGCTGTGGTCATAAGGTGGAACTTATATAGCAACCCCCCACCCCCCCTCACCAAAGTGTGTATGTCAAAATAATTGTATGCTGCATCAATCACCCGTCACGACTGCAACCAAGATGAAAGTGCGTCACCTACCTTTCTGACTCGTCTGCCACCGATCAGTCATAGGCAGATGAAAAATGCGGCCAAGAATCCAAATTTAACTTAGTTTTCAAAGGACATACAGTTAGGCCCAAAAGTATTTGGACAGTGACACGAGTTTTGCTATTTTAGCTGTTGACAAAAAAATATCCAGGATACAATCATATAATCAATACAGAATTAAAGTACAGACACTCTGCTTTAATTTGAGAGTACTGACATCCAAATTTCAGCAAGGGTTTAGTAATTACAGCTCTTTATAATGTAGCTCTCTCTTTTTGAGGGGACTAAAATCAATTGGACAATTGACTCAGAAGGCTGCAAAAAGTAAAAACATGCGGCCTTCCCTCATTAACCTGTCATCAAATACGCAGATGTAAGGTCTGGAGTTGATTCTAGGTGTGGCGTTTGCATTTGGAAACCGTTGCTGTGAACACGCAACATGCTGTCAATAGGGGTGAAACAGCCCATCCTGAGGCTGACAAAAAAAGAACAAAACAATCAAAGAAAGAGCAGAAATGTTAAAAGCGGCCAAATCAACAGTTTGGAACATTGTGAGAATAACAAAATGCACTGGTGAGCTTGTGAACTCAAAAGGGCCTGGACATCCTTGGATGACAACAATGGTGGATGATCACACAACCCCTTCACAACATCCACTCAAGTGAAGAACACTCTCCAAGAAGTAGGTGTATTAGTATGTAAGTCTACCAGAAAGAGAGGACATCATGAGAGTAAATATAAAGGATTCACCATATGGCGCAAACCAGTAATCAGCCCCAAAAATAGAAAGGCCAGAATTGACTTTGCCAAAAAGCACCTGTACTTAACTCTTTTACTGCCACGTGTTATCAAAGACAAACTTTAATATGACAGAGGCTTTGATCATTGACAAAAAGAGATACAATGCTTCCATCTGCTGGCCATAGTTTAGAGTGTTTTAGATTCCACATCCCATTGACCAGGCAGCGCTGCACTAAGAAAAGATTAAAAAAAATTGTTGACGTTATTTTACGTTCATGGCAATATACGTCGTGATTTTACTGATCGTTATTAAACGTTTTTGGCGGTCAAAGAGTTAAACTAGCATCCATATGCAGACACTGCACCTTCCGATCCCTTTGTACTTCTGGGTAGATGCCAAACTGCATTTTGCTGTAATTGTAACCCTTTGTGCAATGACAACAAAGTTGAATTTCATCTACATCTCATCTACACTACAGTAAAACTTGCTACTAAACGATATGTTTGCAGCACTTTTCTTTGTAATGTATATTTTACATAAAAGTCCATATTAAACTCATAAAATCTACAGCTGTCCTGGTGCCACAGATAGGATCAAGTCTCAAGTGAGTCTGAATTTGTTTTGTGTTGGGCAAGTCAATCCAAGTGAGCCTAATTAACACAGTTTTAGGCCAGCGGCACACCAAAAGATGCTGCCGAAGGTGGCTGAACTGTCACTCATGATTCTAAGGTGTGACACTTACTGATGACTTGCACATGTGTCTTATCTCACCTTTGCATGATGCCTTGGTCACTCTAAGGTACTGGTTCTCAAGCCCGGTCTTAAAATACCCCTATCCAGTCTGTTTTCCATGTCTCCCTCAGCCAACACAGCTGAGGATCATTAGCAGGCTTCATGCACAGTGTTGCCGGTAATGCGTTACTAGTTACTCAAAAAAAATTTGCTTTTCAAAGAAACTAGTAGTCTAACGCGTTACTTTATTCTACAAAGTAGTCTGATTAAAGTTACTCTCCAGAGATTCAATGCGCTACTCCACATTTTCATGAAGAAGGCAAAATATCTCACTGTTGTAACAGTCACAAACAACTGCCGCTAACTACGAAGATGAGGCGGAAGTCATTGATCACCACACTGAATTCAGCCATGGTCTGGTCATGAATGGTTTGCACATTCAAAACAAAAGTGATGATACTTTTACTACTAGTTTTATTAACCAACAGGCACACAATGCAACAAAAAAAAGTGTACATTATGGACCATAAAAGTGGTAAAAAAAATAATTTATTTCCATCCTCAACTGGTCCGTGAAGCATTATGGGATGAGGTCGTCTCCGCCCTCTCGCCAGGGGGACTGACGTCAGACAAGTTACGTTTTCAGCATGCACAGTCGACTCAAGTGTACACACTGGAATAGCGGAACAAACAATAGAAGAATTAAGGGGATTTTCATTTTCAACCTGGATACATTTTTATTTTTTGTTTTCTAAAAAGTATTTACGTTACAAGAAGTCAAGAGAGACTGCCTATTTTGTTTTTCATTAAAAAAAACCTTTATTTTCATGTTAAAAATGCACTTTCAATAAAGTATTTGGAACTCTGTTTCTACCGCATTATTTTTATTTTGCGATGGTGTTATCGGCAGCTGCTGAAAGTAACTTTAAAAAAGTAACTTTTAATCTAACTTAGTTACTTTTAAAATCAAGTACAGTGATACCTCGGCTGACGAACGCTTTAGCTCACGAACTTTTCGCCTCACGAACATTACATTCGCAAGAATTTAGTCTCTGCTGACGAACTACTTTTCGGCGGAAGAACCAAACCACGCGGTCGAACAGCACCACGGTGGCGGCCACGAGAAGCTGACGCACGCTCACGGCGTCCCAGTTCGTCACCCCCTTTCTTTTAGTGCGGACGTGGTTTGTGTTTGATAGACATTTTGAGTGTACTTTTGCTATTATGGGACCGAAAAAGACCCCACCACAGGCTAGTGTTAAGCCTAATGCTTACCAGCGAGGGACGGCGATTCGGTGGCGCGTTTGCATTGTAGTAATGGAGTTCGCGCCACTAAAAAAAGCGAAAGTGCCATCACGTACCTCAAAAAAGGAGAAAATCGTGCCACGGCTGTTTAGTCCCAGGAAAGAGGTGAAAGTAGTTGGCGGTGCTCACTTTTTGTTGACTTGCTAAAGAGCTCCACTTCCTTGTTCACCAAGGGACACGCCTCCTCCGCTCCGGTGAGCACGAAAGTGCGAATGAGCGGCAACCATTCCATAAACACTCTACGCGGTGAAACGCTCGCGAATGAAGTAAGTCTACCATTGCTACTATCCTTAAGAACTACCATCACAAAGTAAAATAAAACGACTTTATTATACAGTATAATTTATTTCTTTAATTACAATACAATAGCACATTTATTATACATAAAATAAGGTATATTTTTGTGTAGTTTTAAGGCTTATTTAGTAGAAAATTATGTTTTATAGGGACCTGGGAACGGATTATTCTCATTTTAATGGTTTCTTATGGGAAATAAATGTTCGGAAGAAGAACTTTTCGGCTTACACACACTCTCTGGGAACCAATTAAGTTCGTGAGCTGAGGTATCACTGTAATCAGTAACGCAATTTAGTTACTTTTAAAACCAAGTAAGTTACTTTTTCAAGGTAACTGTGGCAACACTGTTCATGCAGAGCTTGCTGATAAGCTGATCGTTTGAAACAGCAGTGTTGGCTGTGGGAGAACAGGCTAGAGAGGGGTACTCAAAGACCACGTTTGAGATGTTATTTGTTTTAAGCCTTATGTTTAGCAAGCCCCTCCCACCTCCAAAAAAAAATTAAAAAAAAAAACCTTCCGATTTGATCCATGAGAATAGGTCCAGTTTCGCTACATGCATTCACTGCATTTTTTTATTTATTTTTTTAGCCTTTGGGTTTTGGTAGGGATGATCTTGGATGTCTAATTTTCACAGATACTTTGAATCTGCCACTTTAATTATTTCATAAAAATGTGCAGTAGGTTAGTAAACAGTTTGAGCATATTTGCTGTATGTATGTGTCCAACATGCATAAAATCACTCCTCCATGGCAATGTGGCTGACACTGACAGCTGTGGCAGTTCCAGTTATTGAATCAATGGGTAATTGGTCTCACAGGAGATAAACGATGGCATATGTGCTTGATTTCATTCTTGTGCATATGTGTATTGGCCATGCTGGTGTACTCAAATGGTATGCAAATATCCGGCAGTGCCAGAAAAAAAAAAAAAAAGTGTGCACCATCTTGATAATTACTGATGAGGAAACATATGGAGAGGCGGCTACCCTTTTACTATCACTGTCAGTTCTCAAAGTTAGAAGTAACTCAAAATAATTTATAGAGCTATATAAAAAAAACACACTTATGTATGCAATAATTAAAAACTGGCAATGAGTTTTTCTCTGCTTGCTTGTTTCCATTGGTTGTTTGGCTGCATACCATAAGTTGTGATCTATCGAACTCACCTTATATTACCTTATATTATATTACACATATAAATAAGGGCCCCTTGATAGTAGCAATAGTGTGACACAAGATTTAAGTGATGATGTCATAAAGAAATAAGACAGTAAGCAAGGTACACTGAAGCAATTCTCCAGTAATTTTGCTTCCATACCCATTGTGTGATTGTTTAAAATTAGGAAGAAAAAAATATATATATTTAACCTCACTAAAATTAAAAAAAATATTTTTCAAGCGTGCCCTAGCCAAGACTAGTAGCAGCACATTTATAAACGCTACAAATGGAGAATCAACATTACATACTTGAACACATGAATTAAACTGTTTCAATTTAGCACATTAATATCAGAAATTGATCACAATCAGAAAATGCAATAAATCAGACAGAACATCTACAGTGGCTTCAAACCTTTTTGTAATTCGTTCCAGGAAAAGGGAGCAGCAAATTTAAATGCCTTTCCCCAAGTTAAAAACAAAACAAAACAAAAAAAGAGAAACATCTTGAAAACTGATACAGCGGCTTGCACTTCATTAACTAATGATTGTATATAGGCAGAAAACTAAAAATTGCCTTAAGAACAAGAATATAACAATGTTTATATTTATGTGTAGGAAATAAAAACATTCAAAATGTATAAACAAAATAACCATGAAATGGATTGATGACAGCTTTGTGCATACAAGTCATGTTAGCTTGCTCCCCTGATTACAATGTAGAAATGGTAGTGGCCATGAAATGATACGTTTTACTTTGGATGCTATATATCTGCCAAAAAATGATCACATTGTGATGTTGAAATACTTGCTATTGAAAAAAAACAAAAAACATTGAAACCGCTGTGTCAGAACACTCAATTACAAAGTGTGCCAAAACTCAAAGCATTCATTAGCTATAGTGAGCTGAACAGGAAAATATTTTTGAGCAGAGCAAAACTATATTTAAAACGAACTAAATACAGAAAGAAAGCAGAAACAGACATTGTATTATTCCAAAATAAATTAACTTGGAATTATTGAAAATGTGCTTCTTTACATAAAAATATTTGCCAAAATTATTTAAAAAAATAAATAATATAATGTAAAAAAAATCCAAATACAGGACTGTATATTGAGAACAATTTGGGTTCCCAATGCACCTTGATTTCAGAATGGTACACCTTAAAAAAAAAAAAAAGATATGTGCCACCGGTACAACCAGCCTTTTCAAGTGTATGAAAAACGTTCATTGGCCTACAAATAAAATTTTGCTTGGGGCCTGAATTTGGTTAGGGACAGCCCTGATGGTATTTACCAAATACATGAAAGGCCTCTGTCTCTTCTTCAATGCCATGCAAAGAGAGATATCATTTTTGTACATTATTTTGCGAGGTGGGTGATGTTATCAAGAGGTGGTTTAGGTCACTTAAATACCCGCTGAAGGTGCAGGTCCGAAATTCCCCACCTGACACTGCATGCAAAGACTCCACAGGCCTGATATAATTGTGCGCTCGTTCGAAAGTGGGTGGGAATTTGACTCATGGGTCTAACCCCGGGTTTTCACCGGATGCGGTTGCGGTGCGGTTGCGGTGCGGTCCGGCGACGCAAGCAATTAGATTCCATTCATTCGAATGGTGCAGTTTACACCGCTTGTGGGTGCGTTGCGTGTCGACTGCGTCTCAGCTGCGGCGTGCCGCAGGCCTTCCGCAAGGATAGCCTATTTTCTATTTTTGCCGGACGCCGCAGCGGTAGGCCTCCGGCAAATGGCAAGCTAGCACAAAACACATCGAGCGGGACAGGAAGACCGACGCAGTTTCAAAATAAATTTCCGGTTACCTTTCAGAATAAAACACTCGCCAGCTCCTATTTCGCAAGTTTTTCAGCAAAACGTGACGTGGGCGTCGCCGGGCCATGTGCTCATTCACGGTTTAGACACCAGCGAACATGGACGAGGAGAGGTTTATATTGGAGGTGGAAAACCACAAAATAATATATGACACGGCACATCCTTTTTATAAGGACAACCAAAAAAAGGATGCTGCATGGAATCTCATAGCAGAAGAAGAAGAAAAGGTTAAATCAAAAGAAGTCCACCTCTCTTTCTGGTTTTCTGTTGAGCACAGACTTTCTGTATGTTTGTCGTTGTGAAATGCCACATGATCGCGCGCGCGCGGTCCCGCGAGACACGTTGGGAAGTGGGCGGCGACGGAGCTGCCGGACCGCAGCTGTGCGGAGCCGGTGTGGATTGACAAAAAAATTGACCCGTCCGGAGCACGCAGTCAAGACGCACCGCACCGCAACCGCACCGCAACCGCATCCGGTGAAAACCCGGGGTAACAGCTGGCAATGGTCAGCAACAATACATTATGTGATAAGCTTCAAACAAACAAACAAACAAACAAACAATTTTATGTCTGGAGCAACGCTGATGCATATTAAATCACTAATCCTATCACTTGGTATATCAATATCAAGGATGAAAGAAGTTCCACCTGCAAGCACTTTTATGGAAGTTCCCTGAAAACGGTATTCCATCTCGGCAGCATGACTGAGAGACTTTTGAAACATTACAATGTCATCGAGCAAACAATGAGAAATTGAAAGATGGAATCTGACAAATGGCGAGCAATTTCATTTTGTTTACATGAAATTAGGTTGACAAGCGCAAGCAAGGAACTGAGATCCGGCTCCAAATCAAAAAGGGTCAATAAAATGTATTTAAAAATGTGCAGTGTTTGTGATGTGGACATAATCCCCCACTTGGATGCATGCAACAAATAAGCAATGTCTGTTTGAGGATGGCTCTTGGCGGGATTTGAAGATGTCAGCCTCAGTATCTTAAGAGAGATCGAGCATTTAAACACACACACACACACACTCTCACGCACACGCATATTGCCGTATCACACACGTATCAACAGTGGTCTTTTCTGGCAGAGACACCGAGCTTCTGCATGTATCATAGCAAACCCTTTGATGTGCAGAACCATTTTGCATGCTGCTGATCCCCTTCCACGCTCTCTCTTCTTTACACACACATGCACACGCGCACACACACCACCAGGGCTGAGGTAGATGTCCAAGTTATCTAATGCTTTCAGTGCATGATGTGCTGCCAGACTCCATCTGGTTCTAGCCAGTTCCTAACGAAGAACCTGCCAGGATGCAACATCAAACATGTAAAATCCACCAACCGGATGCAGGGCTAAATGGCTCGTGTGTATGTGACCAGTGTCGATTTTCATTGAAACACAGTTTGGAATGAGATGTTCAATATCACTTAACTGAGATATAAAGTATTTTTCCAGAGTGTACGTTACAGACTGTGGGAAAAAAGGGGGGAAAAAATAAGGCTAAACCATTTTTTAAGCTGCCAAAACAAAACAAATGGGTGGCCTTTTCCAATATCCTACCTTGAACCATGAAAGCTTGTAAGCAGAGTCAAGCAAATTCTTACACGTCTTCCACTATACAATTGACAAGGTAGTTTAGTTTCTTTTTAATGGCTATTTTAAAGGTGCACGATGCAAGATTAGACTCAAATTTGAGTGTTAAAATAACCATATTTTTTACCCACACGTTTTAAGAATTGTATTATGGAGAGGAGGCACTACTGTGGCACAATGACTGTTTCCCCTATTTTTCTGTAAAAGGAAAAAATGTTGGAGCGTTCGGGCCGGAAACTTTAGCTTTTGCTCTGAGCATGACGTCATGCGTGTCCACGCCATTGTCCCTGTCAACTCTCGCCATTGTTCACGCAACTTCACGGACAGGACAGCTAATTCAAACTGGATTTAAAGAGACCTGCACCCGATACGTCTCAATCCCTTATGGAGACTCCACGGAAGACAAAGAGAAGTAAAAAACTTTCAGACCAGCGTCACGCGAGGACGCCAATAAATATAGGAGCAGCGTTGTGTCATTTCAATATTAGTTTCACCTGGTCTCATCAGCGCTGCCCTTCCCATGTCAGCCACTTAGCTCCTTCTCCTCCCCTGTGTCTTCTCCAGCTGTCTCTTGTTTTGTAATTAATCCGTGTATTTGCTCTCTGTTGGCGTTTGTTCACGCCTTGTGTCTCTTGTTGATTGTCATTTTGTTCTTCTTCTAGGCTGCTGTTTTGATTTTTACATTTGGGATACTCTCGTTGGCTTTTCTGATGGAAAGTACTTTTGTAATTCATGACTGTAAGAGGCATAACTACTTAGTTATAAGTATGTGAGAAAAAAAATATTCTTAGATACATCCCAATGCAGTAAAACAATTCAAATTCTTACATTTCCATAATCATTGATTGAAATGACTATGACAGGCAAAATGACAACAGAGCAGAAATGTGGCAGCATACACTGAAAGGTTTATGTGACACATACTACAAAGAACATTGTAATGTAATTATGTGAGCAAATTATGTGCACCAAAAACAATAAAAACTGCTTTACACGATCAGGATTTTTTTCAGGATCAACAAGTTTGGGAAAAAAAAATATATATATATATATACATATAACCGATCACCAATTTGATC
Source organism: Festucalex cinctus (assembly GCF_051991245.1). Lineage (NCBI taxonomy): Eukaryota > Metazoa > Chordata > Actinopteri > Syngnathiformes > Syngnathidae > Festucalex > Festucalex cinctus. Next base: position 37,867,630 of record NC_135411.1, read on the forward strand.
AGAAGATGACTCTAGAGTTGACCGCCACTGTTGGCAGGGATATGGACTGGACTGGCCCGGCCCACGAATAGTGAAAACCCACGTATAATTGACAGCATTCAAAATGCATGGAAAAATAAAAACAAATTTAAAAACAAAACAAAACTGATAAACATGACATACAATGTGATGTCTTATTTTGCAGAGCCAATCAATGATGTAATTGATCAATCGGTCAAATTACAGCAGATCACAGATTTTGCATACAATGCTAAATATTGTCCGATCCAACTAATTAGAACGGTGTCAAGTCTCGGAGCAAGCAAAATTTCTCAACATGATTCAAGCATAGGAAGTGTCACATAGAGACGCATCAGACACAATTGGAATTTCTTTGACATGTTGAAGAGGTTTTACTCGTGTTATGTTCTTCCAATGTGCACAATGCTTGATTCCGGTTCTGTTTTGATTCCATGTCCAAGCGATTCTTGACTCTGATTCTTTTAGGGTGGAGAAGGTCAAAAAAGTTTGCATGCTTTAAATCACAGGTGTCCAAATTAAAGCCATATAATCTGCGGCCCGCGGCATACACTTAAATGAACATTCAACTCGGCAGTGTCGTTTGCCTGAACTGTCTTTCTATAATACTTCTACAATAGGCAAAAGATAACCTCTCACGCTCTCGATTCTCATGTAGGCTTCTGCTGCAACCACCAAAGATGGTGAACACCTCATCGCTCACTACAGCTTAAATCGTGCTTATGTCCATAAACTGATTTCTGACCGTCCCGCTTTTGCACCTCCACGGTCCATACTCGCATACGACTTTACCAGCTAATGCACGAAGCGCCTCTCGCTGTTCAATATTCAACAAGGAAACGGTGAGTAATTCTGCAAGAACAGAATTAATTGCCATTTGTCCATGTTAGATTTGTTTGTTTCCCACGATGTTGGCACTTCCTGGTTTCGTCACAGCTGCATATCCCGCCCCCAAATACAATGTCGCTCTGTGATTGGTCGTAGCCACTGGTAGAAATCAACGGGCTCGGTACAAGATGTATTCTCGGAATTTGTGAACTCACAAATACCGAGAGAATTCATCTTGCAGAGCAAGGTTACTTTCCCTCAACTGGTATTATAAAATTCTGCTTCGTGGGCATGTTTACTATGATTAGAAGAGCCATTATCCTTTGTGAATAGAACATTAAGAGGGAGCAAACTGCGCTTGCAAATGAAGAGCAATTTACGGCGCTATCAGCGGGCGCAGAGGATCTTAGTGGATTTAGCCCTCAGTTGTTTGCCAGCCTCGTATTAATGGCAATGAGAACCCAGATAACGCTAGCCTACTCTAACGAAGTGCCATGCCATACTGGGATTTGACAGCCAGGAGCTGACAAGAAGCGATCAGAAGCAAAAAGAGCAGCAAGTAAAATTTGTGATCCTGAGACATCATGTCCCAAGAAAGTTGGCGAAGTAGAAAGAAGAAAGGAGGAAGCAGGAAAATGAAATCCAGCCCTCACAATAAAATGTTTTATGTACAAAAGAGGGCAAGACCTGACAGATTGAGTGCCCTCATGTTTTGCTCTGGTCGCAAGCGCAATCAGAGATCAAGCTAGATAATAGTGACAGTGACACTCCAAAACCTAACTTCTGATACTAAGCAACAACCCAGACAAAAATAGTTGGCAACAGTGAAACAGGTTGTACCTGAGGGGAGACGCACAGCGGAGTTGTGCAGATTTGAGTGATGAGAAGTAACCTTAAGCAGGAGTGTAATTACTCAGAAAACAAATTCATGAAGCCCCAGTCGAATGGCATTTCATTTACAAGTTTAAAATTTTATGGCCAAATTGCTGAGAACTGAAAATATAAAACCGACTAAACTCTTGTCATCCATCACCAATCAAACCGATTACTGGTCAAAACACAGTCAGCTAACCCTTCCATTTCAATGTGAATTGCTCATTCTTTTCTTTTAAATGTCTTTATATCAAATGATGGCATCGCTGAGCAGGTGGCGGTAGACATAAATTCTTTGGTGCACTGCATCAAAATGAAGTGAAAAAAGCTGCCCGTGCATTTGTGAGAAGATGAAGCCACTTTTAAAGAACAGGCTGACGTTTAAAAACATTCCTTTTCCATAACATTCCTTTACCAGCCTCTCTCTCTCTCTCTCTCTCTCTCTCTCTCTCTCTCTTTTTTTAACCAACTAATAAGTATTAACAATCCAGCATTATGACAGTGTGGATTAACTGCAACACAGTTTGGGTGGAGCCATAATGTAGACAGGGAAAGCAAGGATCAGAATGAAAATGTCTTCAGGTGAACGTTTGTATGTGGCAAACAATAAAACAGCAAGTTTCGTAGTCACAAACTGTTTGAGGACCAAAGCTAGAGATTCATAATATTTTGATAATTCAGTCTCTTGCTCATTTTGATTCAGAGACAGAATGCATGACAGAATGCTAAGCCCATGTATAGAGGGCTTTTGGACATTTTAAGGTAGTGTTGCAGTGATTACGTACACAAGTGACAGATTTTTGTTGACGCTTATATCACGTCAGCAAAAGCCTGGATTATTTATTTATTTTTTTAAATATTCTTTCAATATGTACTTTATCAAGTTGACAGTATTTTCAAGGTTTTCTAGATAAGCCTTGCATTGCTTACTAATATGCAAATTTGACTTCTTCAACATAATAGAGAAGAATACATTCTTCGGGTGAAATCAATTATGATTTGGCAGATGGTAGTAATGTAAAACTGGGGAATAGCCAAGGACATTTTTGACATGACATAGGAATTCCCAAAAGGATGAAGAGTGGTAATAAATAAAAGGACAATGCTATTTTATCATTTGCTAAAATTAAGAAAAGAAAAAAAAAAAAAAAAGGAAGACTTTGATAAATATTGAATCACCAACTACTGTGAACATAAAGATTTATTGTGTCATTTACAACCATCTGTTCACAAAAGTTAATATGATATAGCAATGGCAAATAAGGGACAAGCAGTAGAACATCGTATCAACAAGGTATAACCCTGGCTGATCATTTACATTTTCCTAGTGCCCTTGTCAAGTTGTCACTTGTAGCATGGTGGAATCTGAAGCCCACAGACATTACACAGTTAGTGAAATGCTTGCACTGTCGAGCCCTGTATATGGTTGTTGTTGTTTTTTATATAATATAGCTAATGGCACTCACCATAAATACAGTGGGGGGGAAAAATATCGATGATCAATGTGATTGGTGTTGGCCGATCTTACTCATTGATGATCGGTATCGGCAGCATAAAACCCTGATTGGAGCATCCCTAGTTGGACCCAATGGCAGAGACACATGGCAGGGAGAGAAAAGTGAGGAATTTTATTGACAGTAACAAGTAAAAGACAGGATGGTATGTGAGAGGACTGGTCACCAGGACAGGATGTGAGAGAACTGGTCGGCAAGGCCTGACAGGACAAGGGGAAGCAGGTTGCCATGATGGGATGAGATGTGAGAGGACAGGTCGCCATGACTAGACTGAACGAGACAACTTTGGCAACTTGGCAGTACGTGGGGCAACTTGGCAGAATGTGACAACGATGACACGACAAAGACGAGGGGGAACTGGACTGAGACAAGGAAAACTTGAGGGTTACATATACGACTGGATGTGACAAAGACGAGTCGGAAATTGACTGGAGACCAAAAACGCAGTTCTTCCAACGTTGAACTTGAATGACATGACAACAACAACAGCAATAGCAACAACAAAAACCCGACACAACAAGACAGAAACCGGACAATGCTCCAACACGGACTGAACGAACACCACTGACTATATACACCAACTAACGAGACACACCTGGGAAACACACTAGGCTGAGGGCACTGATTGGTTACACATACTGGGAAGGGAAGACACGCAGGTGGACGAGGTTAACAATAACGAGACAAGGGGAGAACTCAGGACAAAACACTACAATAAGGGGCTCGCCAGACAGGAGGCGACGTCGCTTGCTCTCCATTCATTTCCTATGGAAGCAAGGCGACAAGGCAAAAATCGCCTTTCTCCCTCCCCCTCGGCGACACGCGACATTTGTGCATGTGAAAAATCGCGCGCGTGCACGTCTAGGTCCACGACGTGATACTAGAAAGTTGAAACATGTTCATATTTTCTCGCGTCGCTGAGGCTTCAACCAATCAGCGATTTTCATTGACGAGCTAATGAATGCAGGGCACGCTAGACAGTGCGATACACTGCAAAATGTGAGGATCTAATTTTAGCAGTGTCTGACCATCCAGTTTTATATGATACTTCACGCAATGATTTCCGTGACGTGGACAGGACACTTAGCAACAATAGTTCAGTTAATTCCAGTAATATATTGTGAATCTTCATCCTTGAACTGTGTAGTGGAACGTCCGTTTACAATGATTCCCTCCAATTTAATAGCCAATCAAATCTGTTGTCAACAAGCCGCGCTAGAGGGTGACGTCAGTCGCTGCCGCCATCGCAACTGCTTGTCGGTTCCCGTGTCTAGCGACAAGTACCTCGTCGCCTCCTGTGTGTGCAGTTTGACATGGGAGGCGACGCGATACGTAATTCGCTGTCGCTTGTCGCCTACCGTGTTTCGAGCCCCTGATACCTAAAGCGAAACAAAACCCAACCATACGGAGGCTCGAAATCAAAGAGAGGATCCTCCCTTCCCTGATATGTTGAGCCTTTTCTTGAGCATATGATAGATTGGGCAGAACCAATCTATCTTGTGTCGCTTGTGATCAGGCTTGTTTTAGAAATTCCATCTCTTTCCTGCATTCCCATTTTGAGCAATACTTCTACCGATATTTGACAACTTCATTATAACAGACCCTCATTTCACATCATCTTGCATGGACGGGAACTACTATGCCTAAAAAAAAAAAAACATATCTCAGAACATCACAGATCGTAAAACCACACTGTCATGTTCTACTCCCAGTTGTGTGTGTGTGTGTGTTTTCCTGTAAGTTGCTTTTCCTGTGTTTTTCTTTGTTTCCTACAGGCGGTGCAGGCAAGATTAAGCAAAGAGGCACAAAAATTGCTTCTAGTCATTAGCCCTGCAGCCACCAGGAAGGTGACATATTGTTCCTTTGTCTTTATTCATTTGCTGCATTCTGTCTTCCGCCAATTTTGGATTCCGTTTGGAGTTAGATTTGCGCCTGTGGGAGTGCGTGTGCGTGCGTCTTGTTTCTGCTAGAAAGTTCTGACGTTTCCCTGTTAAACCTCCTTGTTCACCTCCTTTCAAATTACTGCTTGTTTAGACTTTGTTGTTAATTCTACTTTATTAGTAGTGCTTTGTTTATTGTCTTTTTCTTTGTACTATTTTCCCAGTCAGTGGTGCTCTGTTAATCATTTGTGTGTGTTTTTTTTTTTTTTTTGCTTTATTCTACTCATTAGCAGCAGCTTATGTTACCAGTTTTCTTATTATTATTTTTTTGTGAGGAAAAGGTAAGCAGGCAAAAATTATGACAAACAAATGAAATTGCTGCGATAACTCAACAAAAACAGCAGCAATGCTAAGAGAGGGTAAATGTGGTTTGGCTGAAGATGCAATTGGTTATTGCCTTAGGACACTGGCTGTAGACTAGGAAAGCCAAAACCCCTCTCAGGAGGAAGTACAGTGTTCCCTCGCTATAATGCGGTTCACTTTTCACGGTCTCGCTGTATCGTGGATTTTCTTTTTTTGTGCAATTTTGCATGTATTTTTTTATTAATTTTTTTACAGTAATGTGCCCTCTTTTATAAAATTTATGAAGGTACGTGTGCCCATTGAGAATGTTTAAACAAGGGAGAGAAAAAGTACGCCTTGAGAAAAGTGTTTAAACTGTGTGGTGAGGGGTTTTAGAGCTTTAAAACATTTATTATAAATGTAAAACAAAGTTAGGTACTTTGCGGAGTTCATTTATACATTAAGATATAGTGCACCAAGTTGTGATCGGCTCAGTTATCTTTTCTTTTCTTTTTTTTAATGTTAACTACCTGATCGGTGATTGGCCCCAAAAATCCTGATTGTGTAAAGTCCAATTATTATTATATTTGTAATGCCAGTCACTCAATCTTTTGTATTCTACTTCATGATTACAAGTAATTTGTTTTTTGGCCTTTTTATTGTTGTTGTTGTTGTTTGAAATTGCTAGACCATTTCTTTCTAGTTTCTAAAATAACAAGAGTGACTTGTGCATTTGCCTTTGCTTTATTACAAAGAAGCAGTCACCTTCTTCAACAAGATGAAAAGCTGAAATCTGCCTCATGAATAATAACATTGTACAAAAATCAGGCAGGCAGCTTAGGAGACACTGTATTCATCTTTAGGTGATGAAAGCATTAGATGCTACTTTTCCAGCACCATGAAGCCAATGAAGATTAGTTTCATGCATGTTTATTTATGCAAACCGTGTATACGCTCAAAAGCCCAGATCTGAGGGCAAATCCATCATCACATGAAAGGCTGCTAAGCCTCTACCGGAGATACTGATACCAGCACATAGCTTCTCACGATCACACACATACGCAAACACACGCACACACACACACACACGCACGCACCCAGACTTGTTAGCATTCTCTTCTGTATCCCACCTGCTGACACTGCTATTGATTACACTGGGGGACCTGCATGACCCTGCACAGTGAGAATCCACCATAAATGCGTAGTTTGGTCTTGAGTTGATAGCCTGGCCCTGGAGAGATTCACAGGCTATTCAAACAGGCAAACACCAACTTAGTTTGGCTTATAAAAAAATAATGACAAAATTATGTGTACTGTACATCTACAGCATATTTCACATGAATGCATCCACATGGGTGCAGGGACAGGTACTGAGCCCCGGAACTAAACTGATGTACTTGGAAAAATTACTCAAAATTATTTAGCCTATATACCGTATTTTTCAGATTTTTTCGGAAGTCGCAGTTTTTTTCATAGTTTGGCCGGGGTTGCGACTTATACTCTGGTGCGATTTATGTGTGAAATTAACACATTATTATATCATTTCACATGTTATTTTCACACTAAACCGCAAGAGGGCGCTCTAGGCCTGTGTTGATAATTTCAACATTGCCGGTAGAAGAGGGAGCGGCCATCATCTACCTCCCGAGTTGGGGGAGTTGTTTAAAAGTGACACAGAGGGTGAAGATTTCATTGGATTTAGTGATTTGGAGTGAAACTGATAGTTTGGTAAACTTTTTAGCATGTTCTTTATGCTAGTTATATGAATAACTTGTAGTGATGGGAACATAATTCCCCCACGGAACGTTGGGACGAAGGGAGAGTTCCGGGTGGGAAGGCTTTGTTATGTGGAAAAGGGGAGTTAGCCTGTTAGCTTCTAGCTGAGTGGGGAGTTGCTGTTAAGACCTCAGAAGCTGATTTCAAAACACCAGCCTTTGGCTGCTTCAACACTCCGCGTCCGACTCCCGTCACTGCTCGCTACAAACTCTTAATATGTTACGTCGTTGCTGACATTACCAGGCATGTCAGTCATGTAACGTTAGTATACCGTACACTTATTCAGCCTGTTGTTCTCTCTTTTATTTTTATTTGAAATTGCCTTTCAAGATGACATGTATATTTTTGGTGTTGTATTTTACCAAATAAATTTCCCCCAAAAATGTGACTTATATGTTTTTTTTCCTTCTTAATTATACACTTTTTGGCTGGTTCGACTTATAATCCGGAACGGCGTATAATCCGAAAAATACGGTAAATGTTGTTTTGCAGCTTTTACTTTCTAACTTACAAGAAAATTGAGATGTTTGTCTGTGCATGAGAGGCAAGACTGGCTCTTTCCTGTGCAAGCCTCTAAGGGTGCACCCATTTTGGGCGCCCAAGCGCCATAATTTCACAATGGTGCCACTGAATAAAAATCAGCACCAGTGCAAGCAGAAAAAAAAAGAAGTCTCATCAACATTGTAGTGAACGCCGAACTTTGGTTTGGCAACGGACACACGTACCATCGTACCATGGATTCAGCCAACCAGAGAGAGTGAAGAACTCCCTGTGATCCAGATATTCCTGTACTTTTTATTATTTAACTTTATTGATTTATTAAACACAGTTAAAAAAAGAAGAAGAAGAAGAAGAAGAAAAACCCTGTAAGCATGCATGTTGATTGTGTTTGTTAGAGAGGTGAGTGGCCTGGTTAGCCCAGAAGACTATGGGGCATATTCACTAAGAATGCGCTGCGTCCGGTAATAGCGCCAAATATTGCACAACAACTGCACCCGCAGTCTGCGGCCAGTTACCCACCTATTCACTAAGGATATTGCTCTAATCATATACCGGCGCAAGCACGCCCACAAAACTGACAGCTTGGAGCAAATTTGCACCTGATTTACCACACATGGCAATAGATTTGCGGCAAGAACATTGTAGTATAGTAACAGTTGCGAGAAAGATGACATCAGAAAGCGAGGTTGGACCGAGAGTAAGCGTTTCTAGCGCCATTAAACTGTACAGAGCAGAGAGGACGACAACGACGTCATTCATTCATAAAGTACAAATTATTGGTGCGATCGTTTTTTAAAAATATATTTTCAGAGGTTGGCGTGGGCGTACAGTATGCATCTGGCACCTAAAAATGATCGTAAAATGCCTCCCGATCAGCCCGGGTTACATTATGTGTCCTAAACCAAACATGGAAAAATTCCCCCTCCCTTTCTCTCGCTCTCTCCTCTCTGCATGAACAGCCAGAGAACAGAGTGCACCGTGCCACATGCACTGCTGTCATGATCCCGGGATCGAGGTTGTAGCAGGTTTATACGTGCTTTCCAAAAACGTTATTTGTATCACGCAAACTCTGTGTTGCTATTTGCGCTGGCATTAGTGAATTAGACGCTGCATATCAATGAGTCTCATTTGCATTGGGGTGGGCATATTTTGCGTCAAATGTATGCAAATTACCTAATTTACATACACGCAAATAACACCGGCGTACGGTGGCACAATCTGGTTGGCCGCGCACTTAGTGACGGATTTCCCCATCTGCGCATGTTTAGTGAATTAGGCGCTCCCGGATTGCTCCATTTTTACTGGTTAGCGCCGCGCAAAGGAGACGCAAACCTTTAGCCCCTATGAGTGGAAAAAGCCACAGATGATAAAATGATAATTATTGTAGATCTATTGAAGAATCATGAAGAATGTTAAGTTGTGGCCTGTTTCGTCCAAGACTCGTAACAAAAGCTAAGCCATGGATCCATCAACAACCCAGGTTGTAGCCGTTCTGGAGAAACAACATCAGTTAATGAACTGCACTCTGTGCCACAATCGACTAAAGTAAAAGGGCAAAAGTGTATACATTTCAAAAAGAATGGCTTAGCTGTTCTCTAAATAAGTTACAATAAAGCGGAAAATACGATCTATTGTATTTACTGTAAAGAGTGTGGACACAAGGACATGGATGGTAAGAGTGCATTTGTTATAATGGTTGCAATGCATTCCAATTTCAATTGCACATCACAAAAAAGATGCAGATGTGGCTCATCTCCCTGTTGCCTTTCAGCGGCAGACAGGCAGCGGCAAAAAGGTCATCAGATGAGACCGAGAGGATTATGCTATATGCTATATGGTTGCTCACCATATAGCGAGTAGCTAGTATATGCTAGTATAGCACTATAGTATCTACACCAGCGTGCTTCACAAATCTTCACATTCACCCGTTCACACAAATGGACAGCTGGTACCATACAAGCCTGCAAGTCCCACTGAGAACAAATTAGGATTTATTGTCTTGTTAAAGAGCAATGGACAGTCGGATCCAGTGTTCTGTCGATTCAAACCCCCCTCGAATTGAGCTCTCGAGCGCTACTGAGCATGAGCGCGGCCCCAAGTCAGCAATAGTTTTTTTTTAGGTTTATTTAATATATAGTACCTAACGTAACATGCTTAATGCTTAAAACTTCCTTACATTATTATCTTGCTATATTGTCAATATTCTCATATTTTCAATCTTTCGTGTACATGTACCGGTAATTGCTTACATGCTTAGTGGTCAAAAGGCACTATAAAATAAATAAACTGATTTGGGGCATTGTGTATGCTCAGGAGCGCTTGGGAGCTCAAATCGACAGAACACCGGGATTCGACCCCGCAGCCCTTCAGTCACAAGACAAACCTTTCTGTCAACTGAAACAGCACAGCCTAATGCCACGGGAGAGAGTCTGCTGTTGCAATACACCGGAGGAATGTGATCTGAAGTGCCAGGATGTCTCAGCCGTTGTAAAAAAAAATAATAAAAAAAAATCTCTTACATCGAATGTATTTAAAAATGAGAATAAAAGAAGCTTAAATTGAATATAAGAGATATAAAAATAAATTCATAAACATAATTAAAGTCACCAAGAAGAACTCAGTTAACTCAATGTGCAACCAGACTTGGAAGAGTCAGTGATGGGAAGATGAATAAACATGGACTATGTGTAGTTTTACTTTCTGATTTACTTACTTGGTGATTGTTGGAGAACTCTAACGTGATTTGCGCACTTTGCAGAGGCAAATTCAAATATTAGCAGGGTTGTGGAATCCAGGTCCAGAAAGTAAAAATTCTGCCACAGAGTGGCTTTAGCCACAGGTGCATGTACTTAACTGCCAGGTAAACGAGCTCATAGAAGCACCTGTGGCTAAAGTCAAACTGTTTCAGGGTGTTTGGGAAATTTCGCCAACACTGCCTATTCGTTGTATGCCTTTGGCATATCTTATCAGAGCAAAATTCCCTTCTCAAGTTACCTCTATGAGCCCACACCAATGCTCATGACCAGGGGCCTCATTTATAAAGCATGCGTACGATCAAAATGAGGCCAAAACTCTACGTACGAACATTTCTGCGCCAAAGGTGGTATTTATAGAAAACACACTGAACGTGAAACTTTACGCACCGCCACGTCAAGTCTGGACCTACCGTACGCAATCCGCACATTCTGGAGACATGGGAAAACGGCGCACAATAAGTTTTGTGGTGCATTTCTATTCCTCAAACGCCATGTATACTGGATGTTGGGTCACATTATAATATTTTGCAGACTTGCTCCGACGTCACAAGCACGCAGCGGGGCGGAAAACTGCACGCAAATAAACATCTTAAACGGCCGTCTTCTCCCATTGATCAACTATCTTGAAAAAGCCTCATCCAACAAATCACATTAGTGACAACTAATGTGGACACACACTGCACGCATTACATCATCGCGCTGTGCAACAATATGCGTCTATCGTAACTTCACCCGCCCGCCACGCAGTTGCCATTAAAGGCTATATTGACACAAGACAATAAGGATAAAAATAACTCGAAAAATACAGTCTTGGTGCATCTTTGCTGCGTATAGGTTTTGTCACTCATGCAAGTACAGTGTTCCCTCGTTTTCCGCTGGGGTTAGGTTCCAAAAAATACCCGCAATAAATGAAATCTGCGAAGTAGTTAGCTTTATGTTTTACAATTCTTATAAATGTTTTAAGGCTCTAAAATCCCCTACCACACAATTTAGACACTTTTCTCACATTTCTCTCTTGTTCAAACACTGATCATGTTCAAAACTTCATACATTTTATAAAATGGGTATATTACTGTAAAAAAAATATGCAAAATTGCACTTAAAAAAAAATCCGCAATACAGCGAGACCGAGAAAAGTGAACCGCGTTATAGCGAGGGAAGACTGAATGCGCTTCAGTCATAAACGTTCACAATGCGATCCACGCATGCAGCCATGATTCTGATTGAAGATCCATAAACAGCACATTTGGAATATTAACAACAATAATAGGGCGGCCTATTGATCGCCTTGAGACAATTTATAAGTATGAGTAAAGACAATAAAAGTTTAAGCGGTTAAGAAAATGGATGGATTATTTTTTATTACTATTATTATTATTTATTCTTTTTCCTTCTTAAAAAATGAAAGTCTGCTACTGCAGCTCGTCCTGCTTACTTTTATTGCCCTCGCGTGACTCGACCCCTTCAATGCACATCTTTCTTTTTGTTTGTTTTAATCTTGGGTTTGTTTGTTTTTTAAATAGGACGTACTGTTCACACAAAAATTGTAGGTATATCATGGTGAATTTAGCCTTCTTTCTTGCCTTTCATCGGCCGTCCAAATTGTTTTGATTTGGTGTTTGCCAACACGTGCTGCTTATTACGCTGATGAGTTGCTTTCCATTGCCAAATATGGGATGAAATAGGCGGACTTGGGGCGGGGAACGGCGTGGAATCTGCTGCGCACATCGGGTGGGATCGTGCGGCATTTATAAAGGGAATTTGCGTGCAGATATGCGTATGTGTGGTTTTATAAATCTCAATTTTTTTCTGCGTACGTGAGTTTTGAGTTTCGTTCGTACGTACTTTTCTGCGCAGGTTTTCACGCACAGTTTTATAATTGAGGCCCCAGAACTGAACCTGTAAGCGAGAAGTTCTGAGAATTGGTTGAGTCCATTTTGACTTTACTGAAGTAAATATCTGTTACAAGCTTTGAAGGAAAAAGTAGAAGCAGAAGTAGAACATTAATCACGATTAATTACAGAAAAATGTGCGATTAATTAGTTAAAATATTTTAATCGTTTGACAGCACTAAAAAATAATATTCAGGGCACGTGGAAAGTGCTTAATTTGGTTATTAAGCAGTGCAGAGTAAGCGGTTAAGAAAATGGATGGATGGAGGTCAACTACGATGGCATTGATTAATCTGACAGAGCAAATTGCAAATGCTATCCATAATAAAGATTAGATAATTGGAGTCTTCATTGACCTTAAAAGGGCCTTTGATACAAGTTGCTTATAAGAAAATTGGAAAGATAAGGAATTAGAGGAAAAGTCTTGTCATTGATAACTTGCAAATAGAAAACAATATGTGCAGTTACATGAAGTAAAATCAGACAATGATGAATTTCCCCATCTGCGCGTGTTTAGTGGATTAGACGCTCCCAGATTTCTCAATTTTTACTGGTTAGCGTCGCACATAAGCTGCGCAAACCTTTAGTGAATCTACCCCACCTTCTTTATTCTACAGAAGAGAGCAATCAGAATAATTAACCGTGCTGATTATCGTGCATGTACTAATAATCTGTTCATTAAATCACATACACTTAAATTTAGCGATCTGGTGGACTTTAAAACTGCCCAATTTATGTTTAAAAATAATTCTAGTATGCTCCCTTGCTGTGTTCAGAAGCTCTTCCAACACAGTTAGCAACTATGAGCTGAGAGGAACGTCGATATTTAGGAAAACAAAAACCAGAACAAACGTGAAGCAGATGTATGTCAATGAAAGGAGTCAACTTTGGAATAATTTTGATTGTCAATTGATGCAAGATTATTAATAGTTATGAAATGGCAATGTCGTTTATAGTTATTGCAAAAATATGGACAAATATTTTTTTCTATATATGTCAGTAATAACATATTCATGTAAATATATGCATGCGTATATGCAGTATATTGTTGCACTTATGTTTAGATGCAGTATGTGAATGTATGAACTTGTGATAGTTCTGTTACCTGGCTTGATGTTATATTATGTGCATTATAAAGTAACTATTTTAATTTTAAGAAAATGACCTTAACACATTCACTGCCATAGACGGCTTTAGACGTCAAAGATTCATTTTTTTCCTGCACACGCAATAAAACAATGTGCAAAAAGCTTTTTCGTTATGCACCAACTTGGTATTAAAGCAACAACAGTAAATTGCAGCGTTTACTACACAGTTAAAAAAAAAATCTACTTTTGTGTAGTCTCCAAGAATATTCAAAACTTGCGGACATCCAACTTTAACACATTCACTGCCATAGACGGTTTTAGACGTCAAAGATTTTTTTTTTTTTTTGGTCCTGGACTGGCAGTGAATGAGTTAATGCACAATTGACTTTCATCTGAAAATGGCACTTTGGCCCACTGAGCAGTGGTCCAGTTCTTTTCCTCCTTAGTCCAGGTAGGATGCTTCTGACACTGACTCTGGTTCAGGAGTGGCTTAACACCAGGAATGCAACGCTCAGCCAAATTCCTTGGCACATCCATGCAACGTAGCGCTTGATGATCTGCCTTCAGCCTCGATCCACTCCTTGTGAAATTCCCCCAAATTCTTGAATAGGTTTTGCTTCATGATTCTCTCAAGGCTATAATTATCCATTTTGTGTGTGTGCATCTTTTTCAACCATACTTTTCCTTCCACTCAACTTGTGTTAATGTGTTGGGATACAGAACTATGACAAAAGCCATAACTTTTTCAAGGGTGGACTTCTCCTTTCCCTTTTGAGGGTGCCAATGCTGACTCGACTGTTTCGTTTAGGCTACTGAACCAAACTCAGGAAGCCTTTGCATGTGTTTCAAGTTTATAGTTGAGAATGTGTTCTGAATGTGCATTATTTGAGGTTACAATTAAACGAAACTACACTAATACTTAAATACGTAAGTGCATGCTTAGGGAATCTACAGAAAAGGGGTGTGGTCAAAAAAAATCTATAACGGGCATATGTTGTTTACAATACCAGTATTGATATGTCAGAATTGATCATGCCCATCAAAACCTTATTAAAATAATCGCCGAACTAATTTCTTTCAGATTTTTCAGGAAACACAAAAAATGGCACCATTTGCATCATGAGGAGATGATTTAGGTAAAACAAATATTTTTGCACACAAAAAAAAAAAGACTTAATTATTTTAAGAGGGTGATGACATTCATTCATAAAGTTTGCCGGCACGTCTCTGAAAGCTGCTCCTTGCTGTGCGGTTGCGCACACATTTTGGCCAGGCACAGCGCTGTCAGTAAATCGGAAGCGTTCTTGACATCCACATCCAGCATAATAAAAATACCTTTTGGGTATCCATATGATTGTTTTCATAAAATTGTATGTAACGTTAGTTCAAATATTGGGATATGTAGGCAATATGTATCGTTTCGTGCCCCCTGTATTGTGTGATAAGCTTTGTCTGGTGAGGTTGTTGGCAATACCAAGTCTTATGACAGAACATATTAGTTTCCCTTTATGAAGCAAACTGCTGACATAAATTGATATTTCCATGCTATTCTAAATGATTAAGATGAATCTGCAAATTGATGCTGTAGTTTAACCTTGAGCGCGGTGTTAGCCTCACCCTTGAAATGGCACGCATTTATTCAGTTTGTTAAATACTCATATGTTAATTAAAACATTGAAAGGCGTGCTAATTAATGAACATAAAATCCTATGCCTACACCCTGATTTAAAGGCGTAATTATTACAAACAACCCATTTTTAATGGCAGAAAACTAATGTGGTGTGAACAAGTTGAATCAAGCTCTAGGTCATACTATCTATTTTTATCACATAGTTTAAGTATTATACTGGTAAGGAGGCAAAAGAAAACACCAGATTTACTTGTGATGTGTTTTGTTGAACCCCTTGTAACTAGGGGTGTGAATTGCCTAGTACCTGACGATTCGATTCGTATCACGATTCACAGGTCACGATTCGATTCGATACCGATTAATCCCGATACGAATTTATAAGTCGATTGTTGCGATTTTTTTTTATTCAAATTTAGAAAATACTAATCAGTAAGCTTGTAGAGTGTAAGATTTATATGAAAATGTATTATTTATTTATCTGAAATTTCAGTCTTATAGAGGTTGTAATCTGTTTCATGTTTGAACAGCATTAAAATAAAATATTAAGGCTTAATGTTCCGTTCATATAACATTCTTCCATGCTCAAGGTGTGAATCCTAACCCGAAGTCAGACGTTTTGTTGAATATTTTTCCATTAAAAATGGAAGTTTAAAAATCGATTCACACACAAAAAAAAAAAGAAAAAAAAAAGGCAATGATGATAAGACGTTGAATCGGTAAGACTACCGAATGAACAATTCTGAGCTCTTTAAAAAAAACAAAAAAAAACAAAAATCGATTCAGCCGCCTATTGAATCGATTCGAGAATTGCACGATGTAGTATCGCGATATATTGCCGAATCGATTTTTTTTTTAACACCCCTACTTGTAACAAAAGTATGCATCTTCTGGGCTCAGCTGCTGCCATCTCTGTCAGTGTCCCTCTGTGGTAGCAGCAGGAAAATTTTAATCACTTGCTGGCAGATTAAAGAGGGGGTGGAATGAAAAAAGATGAGAAATATCTGCTGCTGCCTCCTCGAAGATAGAGGGGAGTAGGGAGGCCCCGTGAAGCAGGAGAGTGGTGGGAGTGCTTTTGTTGACTCGGCAACAACAAATATTAATAATGAGAGGAGAGAGATGGATAGAGTGAGGACTGGGCAGGTTGGGGAGCAACACATTTATCACCTCTGCCAAAAATCATGGCATACATAACAGCAAAGGTCACACCTGTGACTCAACAATGCAAATGGTTGGTGCCAAATTAAGTGACGTTTTATGCTATTATTCTTAACGTTCATGAATAGTTTCAAATAAAGAGTGATGAAACATTTTATGGTTTACCAATAAACGAGGATAACATTTCAAACAGTCCACTATGTTTATTCTGTCCTCAATGTGTGTGTCCAACACAAACTGACAGATAGCGAACAAAGTGGAAAAATGAAGAGGCTGGAGTAAAGTTTGTGTTTTTACTCTTGTCTTCAATCTTTCTACTTTATCTTCTGTAAAACTGAAACAATATAAACATACAATACAATGTTATGTCACTCAAATATACATGCACAAACAATAATGACAATACAGTGCATAAACTGCAACATAACTGGTGTTAGTTATGCAAACAAACAATCAAATACCTTTTATAAATGAAATCAACATTAAAGGAAAAAAGATAAACTCACAAGCGATGCTTTTCTGTGGCACAAGCAACATAAGAAGTCGTGAGAAATGTCGCCAGTATGCAAGCTAGCGAGTGATTTGCACACGGCCCACTATGAACTAAAGATGTCATGTGATCACGTACCGGAACGCGGCAAAAATCAACTGAAAAACAATTACGCGAAAACGCCTGTAGAGGGCGCCAAAGCAACACAAACTAGGCAGGTCCAACAGGTCATGACAATGTTGTTCCAAATTATTAGGTATATGTTGTTGTTGTTTTCCTCTCATTCCTCACTTTCAAATTGTGGCATTTATCTTTCAAATTAAGGTTTTTATCTGTAAGCACAAAGTATACAAAACACAAATTGTTTTGCTCCCATTTTTATTAGCTATAATGAAACATCTAAGACTTTTTGTACGTACACAAAAGAAAAAAAAGAAATCAGTTGAAATCCTTGTAAGTGACCAATTCCCCTTTGCTTTGATAATCCATCCACCTCACAGATGTGGGACATCGAGGCGCTGATTAAATGATGATTATTGCACAGGAGTGACAGCAGCCAATCTAAAATGGGCAGTATTTTCATCAAACACAACTCCACATATGTTGCAAATTTTGAGGGAGCACGCAGTTAGCATGTGCACTGCAGTAATGTCCACCAGAGACGTTGACTATAACTAAGAAGTTAAGTCCTGTGTCTAGCTGGTACACGCCCATTTTCATATGTCACCATGAGCTACAAGTCTTTCACAGAGGATACATCAGACATCCCTCAATTTAAGCTAGCTGATGGAAGCTCCTTGATGTTCGGCAATTGAGAGGGTCCAATATGGCGGCGTGAGAAAAACTTCAGGGTCATTATAAATGCTTTGAGGTGCGAGGAGGAACCATGCAATTAAGGGACATGAGATGAACCCGATGACTATGCTACAGGCCACACTCTACAACCTGAACAATTTTACGCAAAGGAGGCAAATGTTAGTTACACCTGATATTGACTACATTTTGCAAGCACACACACACACACCAAAAATGACACATTTTACAGTGGCCTTCTATTGTGGGCAATCTTAGGCCCTGTTCACACAAAAGCCCGTTTCATTGTATTGGCACAAGTTTCTTACGGTTCGGGCAGTTCGTCCACACGGCAGCTCGGTTTCGGAGCTTGAAACCGATCACTTTTGAAACCGGGCTCCAGAGTGAAAAGATTTCAAAACGCGCCCCGCACATTCCAATGTGGACACCATAGCAGGACAGCTACTTCTCCCGTGACTGCGCACGAACCGCCAGTCTGTCAACAACAATGGCGGACAGCCATGTCTTCCTCGTTTTGCGCAAGCTCATTAGCTTGTTTACGCTTTTACAGCAAGATGTTTTGTGTGACGCTGTACTTGAATCACCCGGCATTGTCACTTCTCTGTGTTGTGTACATCTCACTGATCTGTATATATTACTGGATAGTAGGGCTGCCACAAAGGACTATTTTGCTAGTCGACTAATCACCAACAGTAGTCGCGATTAGTCGACTAATCGGATCGGATCGTCAGCCTCCTTGAATAATTGCCCAAAGTCTTTTTTCGACTCTTTTTTTTTTTTTTTTCCTCAGAAAACTTCATATCTTTGAGTTCAGCTTTCAAAATTGTGAGCAAACACAAAACGGTTGCGTTCCATTTTTTTTCAGTACATTCAGCCTTATTTGGAATGAACTATTAACTATTGTTACACAGAGTGAAACCATGACAAAATGATCATATCTGGTATATAATAACCAGGGACATTCAGCTGGACCAAGAGTATTGAATGAATAGGATTTTTATTTATTTATTTAGTTTTTAATAGCCAATCGCTGAGTCATAAATGTAATCTGAATGGCTAGTGGCTTCTTTTTTTTTTTTTTTGCAATATTTTTTTCCTCAATAATACAAAGTAAACATGAGCTATTTTTACTGTGAAAAAGGAATTCACATTTCTAGACACCTATGGTCAGAGGCAGAAGTGGATCATTCTGCTCTCTGAAAACAAAATTAATCATATGTGTGATGGGAATGTAAATCTGGTCTCTGCTGGAGTGACTTGCCAAGCCAAATGGAGCAAACCATTATATTGTAAAGCAAGTTTGTTTCTTTCTGTCTGATTTTTCTTGACAGAATTAAGTGGGACATAACTGGCAAAATAATGGGACATTGGGACATAGACAAAAAAGTATCTTTCCAAACTGTACAGGAACATCAGCTGTGATGCAGGACTTATTAAAACTGGGAAGATAGAGAAGTACAACCTTCAACTTGTAAAAATTCAATGTACTGCCACAATATTCCAAGGAATTGACCTAGTCTGACTTATAATAAGGGGCGGAACGGTACGATGAGTGGTTAGCACGTCTGCCTCCCAGTGCTGAGGATGCAGGATCGAGTCCAGGCTTCGGCCTTCCTGGGTGGAGTTTGCATGTTCTCCCCGTGCCCGCGTGGGTTTTCTCCAGGTACTCCGGTTTCCTCCCACATTCCAAAGACATGCTTGACAGATTGATTGAACACTCTAAATTGTCCCTAGGTGTGATTGTGAGTGGTTGGTTGTCTGTGTGTGCCCTGGATTGACTGGCAACCAGTTCAGGGTGTCAATTCTTGAATTTGAATTGAGGTGGCAAACTGGGAGCAGAAATGCAATTCAAATTCAAATTGCAGGAAGTAGAATTGGAATTCCATTCAATTCAAACAAATTCATGGTGGAAAAATTAAAGTGGATTTAACAATAAAGCTTTACAGTATGAGCCTACAATATAAATTCCATACAAATATTATTGTATGGACTATATGTACACTAACACAGTAAATAATAAATATTAATGTGTAAAAATAGTTTCATTAACAATAAAAGCCTACTCGGATAAAACAGATAATTAAAACTGAAAACTCTGAAACTGTTTGGATATGAGGGTTTAACAGAACAATCTTGCCTCAATGACAACATTTGAAGAACTGTTACAACTTTTTTCTAATAAAGTACTTGATTAAGTTGATTACCACAAATGGACATTTGGACAAAATTCGGCTCGGGAAAATATTCACCAATTGGGAAGCATGGATGGGACGGACGACATGCGATGATTTGTCAAGGGGGGACAAATAGTAATTGGTGGATGTCCATCCCCACGGTCTGACCTCAGTCCACAAACGGGATTCAGCACGTCGTCCGTCTTCGCCCCCCAACCAGGTTGACAAATATTTTCCTGGGCCATATTTTGTTCTGACTATGTCCCAGAATAATATTTATTGATCGAAGGGGGAGGGTTGGACAAGTGTGCTAATCTTTCCTCCATTAAGGAAATTTATACTTAATGTAAGTCTCTGTACTTCTAATTTGAAGAAAATGTATGTTAAATGTCTCATTCTCACTGGGATGTGACGAGAATTCATTTCTCTCAATTGCACTGAATTCAAAATCAAAATCATCAATTGAACTGAATTCTAAATTTCTGAATTTTGCCTAGTCCTGGTAATCAGAGGCCACATAAAAACAGCAATTGGAGAAGAAAAAAACAGACTGTTCCAGCATATTTTCAGCACAGCAATAGAAATGTATTTACTGACTGTGATATTATACTTAATGTAGTCCTGAGCCATGTTGTTTACCATGGGCTTTGTTTGTGTCACTGTTAGTCGAATCACTTTCCACAAACTACGATTAATGAGTCCGCAGATGAACAAGATTTTCCACATCCCTCCAATATTAACTCAAACACTGTGGAACATTGGCTGGTAAACGCTCTCCCCGGGCCTGGTTGCTGCTGAATTGGTGCTGGCAGTCTGTCGGCATGCAAAAGGCTCTTTGGACTTTCATGAGGCAATCAATAGATGTTCGCTGCCTACATGACAGGCAGATTGTTGCGAGCCAAACAGCAGATGCTTCTCTTCCCTTTTTGCATATTTCCCACATGAAAGATGTCTGCCATGCGAGACAGCTTTCTGCCTACATGCTTTAATTGGGCCATATTGATTTCAGATTTCATATGCAGCACACTGCACCAGCTTTCCAATTATTATGGTTAAAATGATCGTTCTAATTAACAAAATTATATTTGCAAGGCTCAAATAGGTTCACATCGCAGTTTGCCAGTCATATAAACACATTGGATAGCAGCAATACTGCAAACAGGTAGTAAGCACCGTGTGTATTAAACATGGACCTTGCTCCCCAGCGAAGACACTCATTAGACCTACACATCTTATTTATAGTGATAGTAATGTTAATTTACCTTACTAATATAATGTCATCCCTGCGGACAGCTTGGTTAATCATCGTGCCTACCGTCATATTTGTAACTTACGGTACTTGGGTTGGCTCAGTCCAGGGCCGTATCAAGTCATTTGAATGCCAAAGACAAGCATAGTCAGAGACCTCCGCCTCCCTGTACATAATTTCAGGTGAGTTTTGTCATTTAGGCCATTTTTTAAATCTGTTAGAAGGATCTGACAACTTAAGTTAGCCTACTAATATTTACCACCATTGTTGAAGATTAATGTTTATCATCATTTAAAAAGTGTGAATTTTAGAAAATTCTCCTATTTCCTGAGCAAGGTAAAATCCTTAAAATCGTTCTTGAGGATGATTATTTAATAAGTAAATCACACGTGCACTTAGTTAGTAGGGCTGGGTATTGCCGCCAACCTCACGATACGATACGTATCACGATACAGGGGCCACGATACGATACGTATCGCGATACATATGTATCCCAAATAAGACACATTTTATTTTTTTTATAAACAAAATATAGGAACATTGGTACACTGAGACACGTGCCATGTTAAGTTTATCAATAAATACATGTTGACATTCTTCCTCTGCTTTCATTTTTCTTAGCAAGACACAGTGTCCAATCACCGGTGAGCTATTTTTGCATTAATTGAAGGCAATTAACTTGAAAGACGCTGCTGATTTTTATTTTTTGGGTACAATGTAAGCTGCAAAGGCAAACGTGAACTGCCAATTTAAAGTTAATGAGCAATATCGATTCTGACGCCTGCGTATCGATACGTGTATTGTGATGAGGCCCGCAACGATATATTGCCGTATCGATTTTTTGAGCACCCCCCTATTAGTTAGGGCTGTGTAATGAACCGAAATTCTATTACAATTTCAATTATTACACTCCACGATGACAAAATTAGCATAATGTAAAAAATAAATAAATAAATAAATATTAAACTCATTCACTGCCTTTGACAAGTATACTTGTCAATTGTATTTTTTAGAGCGGTGCTAAATCTGATTATGCTCCACTGTAAATATCAAACTTGGAAACAACTTTACTGATGCCCAACCACCGGTAGATGACATCATTGCCCCATTTTATACGAAATAAACAGTTTCAGAGTCCATGGGAGAAATGGCTGTATTTTGGCAAACCTACATTTTTCTACTATCAATTATAAAAGAAGGGGACGGAGCAAAAAGGAGGGAGTCTATTCTGTCATTTGGTAGATTCCGTTTATATATAATTATTGAATGTAATATCATGTGAGTATTGAAAATTTTAAAATTTTATAAAATTGCTGGCAGTGAATGAGTTAATACCAGGGATGAACCATTCCTCGTCATTTCTGCTGAGATAGTCGTAGTCTACATACATGCATGCATTAACTACACGGGGCTAACCCAATTTCAAAATAAACCTTACATTACCAAAAATTATATGGAGATCAACGCATTGTAGCGCTTTTATTTTAAAGTTCTTCCCGGCAGCATGTCGTCGGGGTATAAGGGCTGACTTGGTCGTCCATTCTGAGCTATTGTGACGGCAGTATGGGGTAGAAGCCACGGACTTCCAGGTTTCACACACTCACGCCGCTTCCAGCCACTAGTGGTGGGCGATATGACGATATTAGATTGTGTGACGATACGCGGGGCTGACGAGCTGTCATTTCTGTAGAATCGTCTGATAGAGACGAAAAGCATTTCAGCACGATTTGACGGTCAGCTCATTTTCTGCCACTGACAGCCATGCAGCCTGTCCCTATTTGACTGCATTGGCTCCAGTGTGGGCGCACGCATGTTTAAAAATCTATTCGACCACCTACTGAATCGATTCCAGAATTGTGCGCTGTAATATCGCAACATATTGCCGAATCGATTTTTTTTAACACCCCTACTAATTTAATTTCTATTCCATCCATCCATCCATCCCTCCATCCATCCATCCATCCATTTTCTTGACCACTTATTCCTCACAAGGGTCACAGGGGGTGCTGGAGCCTATCTCAACAGGCTCTGGGCGTGGTACACCCTGGACTGGTTGCCAGCCAATTGCAGGGCACACAGACACAACCATCCACACTCACAAGCACACCTAGGGACAATCCGGAGCGCCCAATTAACCTGCCATGCATGTCTTTGGAATGTGGGAGGAGACTGGAGTGCCCGGAGAAGACCCACGCGGGCATGGGGAGAACATGCAAACTCCACCCAGGAAGACTGGACCCTGGACTCGAACCCGAGTCCTCAGAACTGGGAGGCGGACGTGCTAACCAGCCAATCACTGTGCTGCCCAATTTCCCTTATCATACGAGCAATTTTGCTGAAAATGCTTTAAAAAAAGTTGCATTCAAGGTAAGTTTGAAGCTGTTCCTGAACCATTTAGAGTATCGGCATAATTTATATATATGTTTTTAATAATGTTTGACCGCCACAGACATCCGAATTTTAAGGGATTCAAAAATTACGATCAAATCAAAATCGTGATTTTATAATTAAGAAATCATGATATTTCATTTTTGCCCAACCCTCGCACCTCCACTGCTGCGCCCCACAACCGCACACTCCCACCGATGGGCACGAACAAGTGTCTCAGCTCTCTGAAATGCTTTGGAGAACTGAGACAGACACACTGTTCACACACAAGTCGCACCCATCGACAGGAACGTGCAACTGAGGAGCAAAATGGTGGAAGTGCAAGCAACGGCAGGCAGCCCGTACATCGCTAAACAGCAACTGGAAACGTGTGAAACCCGGAAATCGAAAGTCCTGCCTCCTTCGTGGCACATATACTCCATTGATGCCCCAAACTGTTGCGACAGACGTCAGCAACACAACTTCATCCTGAAATCACGTTCAAGCTCCAGTTAAAAGTGTTGAAGACATAATTACGCTATACATGATATTGTACAGCGCCTGTTGCCAGTGTTTAGCGGTGACTGCTAGCTAGCATTGAGCTACCAGCACCAAGCGGCAAGCTAGCCGCACTAGCTAACAGCGCTAAAGTACCCCAGTCTGTTTGAATGTGCTTTTTAGCCGACAAAATCGCTATTGTGGTTGAATAATTTATATTTTAAATCCATGGGGAGAGATTTGTCTAAAATCTTACTGTTTCAGATAGAAAAATAGTTTGACGCTATGCGCGGTTAAATTTAAGTTGATTATATAAAAATGAAAGCCAGTTCCTCCATCACACCCACTTATCAATAGGGATGTAACGATATCCAAACATCACGATATGATATTATCACGATATGAAGGTCACGATACAATAATTACCACGATATTGTGGGGACGTTGGCCATATTTAAAAAAGATCACAATATTGTAAAAAAATAAAAAAATAAAATAAAAAAAATAAAATAAAAATACAATTTAAAAAAAGCACAATATTGTGCTTTTGTACATAACAGCAAAGCATATAAACCACCTACAATTTCTAATAACAATATTGAGGCACTTACTTGCTAATGCAAGCACACATTGATCGCTTCACAAGCAAATTAGGTTAATTTACATCTGACAATTAGCATAAATTTTAAACATAAAAGGCCAAAACATCCCTAATGTAAATTAAATTACACTAATAAACTAGCCACTAGAGGGTGCTAAAACTGCACACATGGAAATAAACCTGACTTTTTTTTTTTTTAACAGATGTGTTCCTTTTAAATATTGTGAACATGACGATGACGATTTTGTGGCAGTTTTAATATCACAATATCACGATATTGCCCTTATCGGTGATATCCCTACTTATCAAAGCTAGCTAGCCTGCACCCAGCAAGCCATACTGCACACGCTGTAACCAAACTCCAAGTTTTTGCTGACATAAATAAATTCTGTTTAGATGATGTTATGTTACAAATAATTATATTTGTCTTAATATTTTTTAAATGTCTAAACATTTTTTTGTGTTGGACCAAAAAATAATTGTTTGAATAATCATGATATCAATTATTACCAAAATATTCGTGATTATTATTTTTTTTCCCATAATCAAGCAGCCCTACATCTACTGATAAGAATATTGTTTAATATAATTTACCTTCTCAACCACTTTTACACCCAAAGCACAATTCATGCCCACTCTCCAATTGATCATATTTTAATTTTACAAAATAAGAAATACTGAAGCCATAATTTATTAACAATTCTCATTACTGTAATGATTGTGTTTTACCTTTACAAAACCTAATGAGGGCACAGGGAGGACAAACTCCATGCAGGAGAGCCTGAACTGTGACAACTAGTAGTTATGTGCAACTGAACTTGGTGCTTTATATGTATAGTGCCTGCAGTGGTCACACATTATGCAGATTAGTGTTGTTTAATAGCAGAAGTTTGAGTATTCAAAATGGAACACTCATCTGACTTCGTCTTTGTCCTCATTTTCTCTTGTAGCTTTCTTAATAAGCCATTGCTGCAGGGTTTGACATCTAAATACCACGTACAGGTGATATTTAGACTTTCAAATTGAGAAAACAGTTTGTGACTAAAAGGTTATTTCTGCCAACTCCTCATTTGGTGCTATAATGAGTGTTTCTGGTCATAAGGCCAACCACTGAAAATGAGGAATATCCCGAAATTCA
The DNA here is from genome assembly GCF_051991245.1 of Festucalex cinctus. Classification (NCBI taxonomy): domain Eukaryota; kingdom Metazoa; phylum Chordata; class Actinopteri; order Syngnathiformes; family Syngnathidae; genus Festucalex; species Festucalex cinctus. The sequence continues at coordinate 37,893,213 of NC_135411.1, forward strand.
TATGCTTCATAACAGTGATTGTTCATATGAGTAAAGCTATGAACTAAAGGGTGTACACCAGTCTTGTAAATTCATCAATATCCTGCTTTTTCAGGACAATCAGAGATTTGCAAAGTTAAGCATTTTAAGTATAGTTGTGATTGATACACATATGCCCGATAATGTCATCCATCTCTGTTGTTGTTGTTGTTGTGCAGACAGTATTTGGATTTGTCTCATGTTCGGTCTTGTTTTCTTGTAGTTCATGTCTTGTCCTACTATTTGGGTTTTTTGTTTCCACTTGTGCTCATAAACCCGTTCCCTTTTGTCTTCCAATCAGCTCCCCCAGCCATTGTCCAGGTGTTCCTCATTGTCTCGTCTCTTTGCTTGCATTTAGGCCCCGTCCACACGAAAGCCCGTTTCAATGTATCCACACAAGTTTCTTACCGTTTGGGCAGTTCGTCTACACGACGGCACGGTTTTGGAACCTGAAACCGATCACTGTTGAAACCGGGCTCCAGAATGGAAAGATTTCAAAATGCGCCCCGTATGGTCCAATGTGGACACCATATGCGGGACACTTCAGTGGTGATGTCATTCTCACGAACGTGCGCACGAACCGCCAGTCTGTCAACAACAATGGCGGATAGCCGTGTCGTAGTCGTTTTGCGCAGCCTCCTTAGCTTGTTTATTCTTTTACAGCAAATTATTTTGCGTGATGTTGTACTTGAATCACCCGCCATTGTCACTTCTCCTGTGTTCGTCTCACTGATATGTATATATTAATGGATAGCCGATAGCCCATACACGCAAGCCGTTGAAGCGACAGGGCAGCCATCTTAGTCCTCCCGTCTCGCGAGCCAGACTACTGTTTAAACTACTTTGAAGACCCCCTTTTCTTCTACCGCTCAGGTCCTAGACCCCTGTCTCAAATGTTCTCAAATCTGATTTCGATAGTGTAAATGTTTATACATTTACATCGTATGCCGACAAATGTTTCTTCGGAAGAGTAATATGGCGGCCTTGCGGCTTCAAAAGTCTTGGCCTGTCAGCTATTAAGATCAGTGGTCCGTCTTCTTCGCTGATTCTTATACGCTTTCCGTTAACTCCCTGTGGCAGCTCTACAGCGCCACTCCAGACTTGGCATATATACTACAGCTGTTAAACATTCTCAGCTTCGTCTTTTGGACACTCGCATGTCTTGAAACGGTTCTGACTGTACAAGATTTGTTTGAGGAATGAAGCCGGCTTTGCTTCTGTGTGAACAAGGCCTTACTTCGCTGGTTTCTTTCTATCTTTGATAGTTCATTGGGGTTTCCCCTTTTGTTGCTGTGGGCTGCCGCGGGCTCATAACTTTTACCACATAAAAGTGGCAATTTTTCGAAAACGTTCCTTATTCCTAACCATAACCTTAAACTTCAAACATGTGAAAAAAAAAAAAAAAAAACATTAACATTCATCAGTCGTTTGAGCTTTCTCTATGAATACTGCGATTTCCTACTGTGTCCGTTGTCGTTGAACACACCTTGCAGAATGCGAGCGTGTTCTTACTTTTCTTTTATTTGCAATAAATGTTCTTTTTCTTGTTACAAAACCTTGTTTCTAAAACTCAGAAACACAAGCGTCTTCTTGCGTTGATTGAAAAGCATGCGTACGGAAACAATTTTATTTCGGGGGTAACTACTTTGGCACGACACAGGACATGCTCTGGATGTCCAACAGTCACAGGTAAGGGCGACTTTCTGCTGTTTTGAGTCACATTGTAATGCGTACATTTTTGGAATTATTTCACTAAACTGTTTGTGTGAGGGAATAGCGTAACGTAGTTCCAGAGTCTTCATAAGGTCGCGGAAGCCGTCATTTTCAACCGCAGAGTATGGCTGTATGTCCTTGTAGATGTATGTGGCAATAGCATTTGTTATTTCCTGGGCACGAGGGGAGTTTGCTGCTAACTTTATATCAAATGTCTTCTCAAGCTGCACCTGCCTGGGGACTGAAGCAGTGGTGTGGTTGGGGAGGGGTTGGTGGGGAAACAATCGACACTGGGCTCTGTATAGTGAGGTGGTGCCGTCGCTTGCCCTCAGTGTAAGTGGTGCGGGTTCGCTTCCGCCCGGAGACCACTTTGTTAGTGTGCGTGGGGGGGAAATATGATACATGGTTTTATGTATCGATATTGGGCTATGAAATGGTGTATCGGTACAATATCGATATATCTATTTTAAACCCAGCCCTAGCTGTGGCTTTTAGTAGCTGTGTTTCCATTACAGTTTTCGCTAAATACAAGTGATATTTCGACAGTTTCGACTCATAGGTGTTTCCATTGACGGGTGTTTTGCTTCTGAGGAGTCTCGCGAGATCTTGTAATTCTCTAAAGAGGAGCTCATGAAATGTTGCGAGGTTTGTTTCCGTAAGATGGACGCCAAAGTTGTTATGATTACTTTAAAGACACCACTCTCCACTTATTGGGTAGGATCGGACATTTGGTGTTGTTGTGGTGTTGTGAATTTATAACTCTTGTATGTTGTGAACAACGACGTGCACCGTATGTCGCTTGTTGGCAAACGGCCATTTCTCATGCAACGATAATAAATTGACTGGCTGTATGGAGCGGCAGCCTTGGCTCTATAGCTAAATTGGTTTGTGCTTAAAAAGTTTTGACACAAAAGCAAGTGGCCCGTACTTCCTACTTCCTTTTATTACGTGACCAGGCGGGGTCACATGACAACTGGAAATTTCGAAATAAAAATATTTTGACACATCTCAAAAACCACCTCATGAGAGCGTAAAATCTTTTTTGTGATATTTGAGAGTTTTGTTTTTCAAAATTACTATGTTTCCATTACCAGTTGCTTTTACGCAACTTGCATTTTGCACAAGTATGAGAGTCATAGAACCTCACTGAGTAATGCTTTCACTGAGTTTTCTCTTCTTTCCTTTAGGAATTAGTTTGTCAAGTTATGGTTTGTTACTTTAAATCTCATTTTGGACTTTGTTAATTTAGTTTGTCATTCCTCCCAATATCTTTTTTGCCCTTTTGTTCTTTTTTTTTTTTGTAATGACATTATTATTATTATTTTATTATTTTTGTGAGCAATCCTTGCTCTTTCCTTCATTTGGGTCGTCCAATTTTTGCCACCAGCATGCAAACACTATAATCATAACAGACAGCAAACCACACAAGTAGACACATTCAAGACTGTCCGATTGTCCAACCATTCTCAGCTGGTGCCCATCCCAGCTGACTTGGGGCAAGAGGCAACTGGCCACCAGCCAGTCACAGTGCACAGTGACGAACAAGCAACCATAACCATTTACACTTAAGGTCTTAAATGAAGGAAATGTATAATTGTGAGAGGGAAACCCTGCAGAAAACCCATGCAAGCATAGGAAGATCATGCACACTCCACACATGATGGTCTGAGCCAAGATTTGAACCCTGAGCCTCAAATATGAGGCAGATGTACAAACCACGAGTTCACCTCTGTGGCATAATATTAAACAAAACAAAAAAAACTAAAACAAACCAAAAAAAGGCTACAAAGCACAACTCACATCACTCACACAACCCCATCATGTTTACCCTGCTCAATTTATAAAGATAAATTCATAACAAAAAGGAAATACATGCAAAAAAAGAAAAAAAAAAAGTCAAAAATTTCTATACAGTGTTCCCTCGTTTTCCGCTGGGGTTAGTTTCCAAAAAATACCCGCAATAAATGAAATCCGCGAAGTAGTTAGCTTTATGTTTTACAACTCTTATAAATGTTTTAAGGCTCTAAAATCCCCGACTGCACAATTTATACACTTTTCTCATTGAGGCATTTACATGTTCTCACATTTCTCTCTTGTTCAAACTTTGACAATGTTCAAACCTTCATAAATTTTATAAAATGGGTATATTACTGTAAAAAAATATTCACTTAAAAAAAAATCTGCGATACAGCGAGACCGCGAAAAGTGAACCGCGTTATAGCGAGGGAAGACTGTATACGCTATAAAAATATAAAAATGGTGAACGTTTTTTTTTTTTTAGTGAGCCCAACAAACGCAGTGAAAACATGTAAGTATACAGGACTGTCTCAGAAAATTAAAATATTGTGATCTGTAATCCAATTAAATAAGCAAAAATGCCATACATTCTGGATTCATTACATATCAACTGAAATATTGCAAGCTTTTTATTATTTTTAATATTGCTGATTTATGGCTTACAGCTTAAGAAAACTCAAATATCCTATCTCAAAATATTGGAATATTTCCTCAGACCAAGTAAAAAAAAAAAATGCCATAATGAGCAATATTAAAAATAAAAAAAGGCTTGCAATATTTCAGTTGATTTGTAATGAATCCAGAATGTATGGCATTTTTGCTTATTTAATTGCATTACAGAAAATAATGGAGTTTATCACAATATTCTAATTTCCTGAGACAGTCCTGTAGGTACTCGATCGCATACAAACCAGCCACACAGTACTTCCAGCAGAGGTCCGAAAGTAGCCTTTTAGCAGGAATCACTAAGCTTGGTGGGTAACTAAAGGCAAAAAACAACAACAATTGAATCCACTTGTTCGTTCTTTAAAGTCACCAGACAAAAGCTCCAGACATCAACAAAGCCATAAGAACCACGATTTCAGAAAACAGCGACCTTATTGTGACAATACGCACGCCTCCGAGGTGTTCCAGTTATGACATGAGATGAGATGTGTCCGTGAAATGTGCATTCAACTGTTAAAGGACACCAAAAGCCGACCTTTGGTGTGCTGTCGGTTGCCGCTCCACTCACCTGGTTGCGCACCTCTGGATACTCTGCGCTGAGGAAAACACTCGCTGGTGGGACCCGCGCGCTCTCCGCGTCTCACTTCTGCGCTACTGCCTCTCAGCTGTGACAGTAAAGTTAGCTAGCTGCAGCTGCACTGGGGCCGTGAGACCGGAAATGCATAGTGATGCCTTCAAAATAAAGACAGTAATAGGGATAGAAGTATATGCAGCCCCACACTTTAAAACAATTGTAGTACTGTATAAAATACTGTAGCAGTAAAATATTTGCAGTTTTTTCAGCCCTCGAACTGTTATCAATTTTATAATATGTTTCTGTAATCATTGGTTTCATTGAATGACAGCATTTTCTTTCTTTACAGTAAAATACGATTGCTGGCATTTTACTGTTATTTTATGGGTTTTCACTTGTATGTCTGTATGCATATATTGTACTTTTTCTATACTCACAGCATTTTGACACCGTTTCCTCATTTGACCTGATGGCACAGCATCAGGAGCAACTTGGGTGTTATCTTGCTGAATGACACTTCTACATTGTCACAAGGGTTGAAGATCAAACCCACAACCTTCAGTTAGGTTTTTTGTATTTGTGAACTCTTCCAGTTGAGTTTGCCAATTGGAAATTACTGCTGATTTAAAAAAAAAAAAAAAAAAATGTGTCCACAAAGGGCAGAAATGCAAAGCTACACAATGTTTTGAAAGTTACGAGACTATAGTATACAGAGAAATTGCAAGCGTGTACAATATGTGTTATCAGCTAACAACAGCTCTCTCAACTATTGAGGGAATTATACTTGTATAACTAAGACTCATTAAACAGTGTTCTGTGGGTTTTGACCTTATCAAATACAGCTCACAGAGTGACATTATTTAACTGTACAATGTCTTTTTGTGAACCAAATGTGGGAAAATATGGGCAAAATAAGAAAAAATCTTCAGTCAAAGAGTATCCGGGAGCAGATGGTGTTCAACTGAAGAGGTTCCACTGTAATTGAAATGGAAGAGATGTCTTCCATTCAAACTGTTGCCATCATAACACTTGGTGAGTTGCACTGGGAGAGTCAATCTTTTTCGACTGCCTGAGGGCCACGTTGCCTTATCTGTTCAGGAGACCATCTTTTTCCATTAGTTCATCAGAGCGGCGTCTCATGTTGTCTGTCGGGTCAAAGTTTATTTGGAGATATTTATGCATGGTGAAGAAAAAATGAACTAGCAGTGCTAACCATTCGTCAACCTATATTTTGGAGTTAGTAGACTTTTCAGATTGGAAATGCCCTCTCAAATGAAGCTCTTCATTTGTGACAAATAAAGACTGATGAAATTTAAAAAGGTAGTATTAATGTTAGTTATCTAAAAAGCACAATAGCTGTTCTCTTTTCATATTTTGTGATGGAGGATGTGAGCAGTCGGCTAACGAAATTAGCATTGTGAGCTAGCAGGATGCTACCATGCTTAAAAATTATAATGGTGGCCAAAATACAGGTTGTATGAAAACAGATTAGACTGTAGTTTAACTGACATAGTGTTACACATGACTAAGTGTTTTTAAATTGCATCTGACTGTTTGATGTTGTGTTGTAGCCTGCTAGATTTTCCAGATAATTGTTACTTATAATCAAATGAAAATTTTGTTACATTGTAAGCTCAATGGTGCTCACTTATTTGTTTGTTGATTTCCTTAAGTAGGCTACTTACTTCATTGGCATACACAAAATACCAATTTTGAACACCTTCAAGTTTTCAAATGTGAGAGATTCCACTTGATCAGAAAAATAATCGCATGTTGTAGAACATCTCCAGTACACCATGAAAGATGTCTGTCGTACTGCCAACACTGACCTGTGAGAGGAAAAGTGGTGGCACAGGGGCAGCTAGACTGTGGAAAAATACAAATAATTATTTGTCATTTTTATTGTGGTGAATGAATTGGGAGAAACTTACACAAACACTCAAGACAACATGGGAAATCACTAAAAAAGCACTTTTTGTTCTGCGTGACATAGCTAAAATACGGTCTTGGCATCACTATGCTGGTTGCCTATTTGAGCTGATCTTAAGATTCTTCTTCTAACTTTTAAGATATTAAATGGTTCATATGTCAGAACTACTCACTCCTCCATCATGACTCCTTTGCTCTCAAATTCACACCTTCTTGTCATCCTATTAGTTAATAAGTTTGTTGGTTGTAGCACTTTCTCCTTCCGTGCCCCTGATGCTACGTTCAGACCAACAGTGGGGGAGGCGTTTCCGGCAGCGCGATTGCATTGTCGTCAATTGACTTCGTAAATGGGGGCACGGTGGTGTGCCGGGTGGTGCGTTTGGGACGTTTCCGGCGAGCATTTCTCTACTTCGCCCATTTCTTCGGTGTTGGCTGAATTGAACTTTTGGCGCCATCGCATCAGCGACAGCCAATTGGTGTCGAGATAGTCCATGTCACCAAAAACGTCACACAGCAGACAAAACACTGGAAATGGTTGTGTGCATAACGTATAGCATAGCAATGGAGGATAGCTTGATTGTCGCGGTTTGCAGGCACCCGGTGTTGTATGACACGATCTACGTGTACCGGGCCAAAAAGAAGATTGCTTGGAGGAAGAAGCATGGAGGTCGGCTTATGTGATTAGTTTGTTTAATTGTGGAAGTGTGAAGCAAGCTAGCAATGCTACAATAAAGTTAGCACCATCTCCCGAAGCGCAAATCCCTCCTCCTCCTCCGTTGCGGCGCAGAGCGAAACAAATCCTATTGAAAACCCTGCGAACACACACACACACAAGACCAGTAGAGTGTCATGATATTTTTGGTTTGGTCTGAACGTAACATGAGAACCCCGCAAACAAACACGAGCGAGACCAGCATAGCGTTGCGATACTTTTGCTTCGGTCTGAATGTAGCATTATATATTTAATCGTCTCCCACTAGATGTTTAAGAAGCTACCTCAATTGCAATTTTTAAATCCCGTTTTAAAACTGTTGTGATTGTGCTCTCAGGCTGTGTGTTTTTGTTTTTTTTCTATTAGCCTCTGATTGAGGGATGGGGCGTGTCCTCCTGCGCCGCACCTGTTTCCCATCCTCAATCAAGCCTTCATATATGGCGTTAGATTTGTGCCACAATTCCGTGCGTAACAAAATGTGTTTCGTACGTACAAAATGTGTTTCGTACGTACCAAAAATGTGTTTCGTACGTACAAAATGTGTTTCGTACGTACCAAAAATGTGTTTCGTACGTACAAAATGTGTTTCGTGCGCACAAAACAGTCCTCGCGCACGCTTGCTACGTCTCTCCTCAACACGTACGAAACTTTGATTTACGCTTGCGATGCAAGGGTCGAGGCGTAATATTTGTGCCACAATTCTTAACCAATCAGGAGTCGGACAGGAGAGCAAATCCTGATTGGCTGTTTAATATCCAATCAGGCAGAACTTTGACAACGTGTCGTCAAGCCGCGTTGCATCATGGGCGCTTCTTCGATTTTTATTTTATTTTTTTTAACAAGCACTCGGTCCTTTCCTGTTTGAATTTTTGTCTGTATTTCTGCTGACTTTTATTTACTTAATAGAAGTTTTGTTATGTTACGGGATGAATCAGCTCCTAACTGCTTTCCTGCTTAGCGGAAGAAGGAGGGAAAACAAGCTTTAGCGCTCATGGTGATGTTGGATGACGGCATAAAATAGAAGAAAAAAAAAGAGAAGAGGCTAACCTGCTACTTACGTTTTCATTATGGTAAGTTACAAAATACTGTACTGTATTTAAGTCAGTAAATCCTATAGTTTTGTCCTCTTTTGATCGTGCTACTATCATTACCATCTTAAACAATGCATGCCATCATGAGTGGCGTTGTATAAGAAGTAGAAAAGAAAATGTTAGACCATCCATTTTTCTTTAGTAATTAGTGCCTGGTACCACTAAAGGTATATCGTGAATAACAGAAAACATTGAATACATAAGAGCACTGTGTTTGGCAGTCCAATGCCATAGTTATTGACGTAAGAATTGAATTCATTTTGGTTACAAGACAACCATACACCATGACTAGCAGCTGTTGAAATAAACATGTTTGCCCAAAATAATTGTTTTACTAATGTGAGAAACATGGTTGATCTTGTCATTTTTCCATAACAACAGATAGACAATTAAAAATCTGAGCGCTAACCTTGGGTTTTGTTTTTATTACCAGGCAACAAAGATGACAGACAGAATGCACCTGATGACACCACAACAGAAGTGTCAAAAACACCACGAGAAGCAGAAGATGAAGAAGTGGAGTGGAAAAAATATTGATATCGCGCTATTGGCCCATGCAATATGCATATAACAGACATGCAATAAGTTTCATATGGAATTTTTTGCTTTTATCTGAATTTGACCAGTCAGCCACTTGCTAAAATGTGCACCACCATCCACTAGTTGAACATTATTGAAGTCATTACAATTAAATAACTCTGAATACATTTGACTGCATGAGAAATATAATTTGTTCATTAGATAATAAAATCATCATCAGTCATTTCTTTAGATCCATATTAAATATTGCAATATCCATTGCTATATTCAGCAAAATCGCGTATTGCATGATTTTCCAATTTTGTGCAGCCCTAATTACTGACGTTTTTGAGCCAGCTGATGAGACCAATTTGATTTAGTCATTAAAATGTCTGTAGGAAGAGTCAGAACGTGAAGCTTGAGCTTGACAGCAGAGAAATCAAGAGCTCCTGAAGAATGACAACATTAACATTGGACTATCATAATTTGAAGTTCGAATAGTTGTAATGGCCTGTTTTGCAGCATACCAAATCAAACATTTTTAAAATATTTTTTCTCCTGTAAGTTGTCGACACTTTTACTGAACTTATTTAAATGTGTCTTGCAAACAGTATCATTGACAATTAGAAAAATAAAAAGTGTCACACACACTGTAAACAACCTGTAAACAATAACCAAAATACTATTGCAGGTACAGTGCCAATGCAGTACATGACACATTTATGGTTTCAAGATTAAAGTGCGGAAGTGCACACACTGCACATTTGCCCATCATTGACCGAGAAGACCTCAGAGTACTGTACTCACGATGATGTATTGAGAATGCAAGACCCAAGAGGTTCCACAGATGAAAATATATTACACATTGTATTTGTAATTGACACTTAATGATGCATTATCGATCAACAAACAGCAAACTGTACATTTTGTTTTTAAATCAAATGAATCGTCCTCAGTTACAGTGCATCTTTGCAGTTTTTATTTCAAGTTTTACACACAGTAGGCATGGTAGACTGCTATTGTGGAGCCATCCATCGCCGTCCCATCCATCTCAGCTGTACTCTCTATCCTTAGACATCGTATTGATGACTGTGACCCGGATATAGAAACGATGCGCAATCTGGATTGGTTTACCTGGTAAATTGGAAACAAACAAAAGCTCAAGGTTATTAATTGTAAAACGTGAAACAATCATATCCATCCATCTTCATGTAGTTATGGGAAAACAATGTGACCATCCATGTTTCTACAGTTTCTTGTTCATGTTAAATGTCTAGTACAACTCAGGGTAACCACTTCATAACCTCTGCAGCTATAATATGATGCTCTTTTGAGGGAGAACAGTCAGAAGACCTTTGCAATAATCAAGTCTACTGGAAATAAAAGCATGAGTCAGGTTCTTCTGGTATGGAGCATGCAACCCTTCGGTCGAAGTCTTTTAGGTGGTAAAAGGCTGCTTTAGTGATTTGTTTGAGATGGCATTTATGTGCACAAGTATACAGGTAATGACAACAAAATTAACTCGTGAATTGAATTCAAGAGCTGATATCTCGTAATTTTCCACGATTTTCTAATCAATATCACTAACGTACTTACAAATCAGTAACTATGGCATTGTGTTAACCGTGCTTTTGGACATTCCATGTTTTTTTCTGTCTGTTAGTTACACGATATACATTTGGTGGCACTAGGCACTAAAAATGCATAAGAAAATAAAGAAAGGGGGTGGCGATTTTTTTTTTTCTTCATCATAACTATGCACATCCATTGCCAATGTCATGTATGTAACTATTACATACAATTTTGCTTGTCTTGGAAGCCTGTGTGTGATAGTGGCCAAGTTAAAAGATGCTACTTTTATGCTACTTACCGTAATGAAAATGTTGAAAGTAGTCTTCGATTCGGAAGTTAGCGTCCCCCCCAACGGTCATCCAACGGTCCCATGAGGGCTAAAACTTGTCTTCCGCTAAGCAGGAAAGCAGTTGGGAGCTGCTTCACCCCGTAATATAACAAAACTTTTGTTAAGTAAATAAAAGTCAGCAGAAATGCAGATAAAATACAAACAGGAAAGCACCGAGTGCTAGTAAACAAAACAAAACAAAAAATCGAAGAAGCGCCCATGATGCAACGCGGCTTGACGACACGTTGTCAAAGTTCTGCCTGATTGGATATTAAACAGCCAATCAGGATTTGCTCTCCTGTCCGACTCCTGATTGGTTAAGAATTGTGGCACAAATATCACGCCTCGACCCTTGCATCGCAAGCGTAAATCAAAGTTTCGTACGTGTTGAGGAGAGACGTAGCAAGCGTGCGCGAGGACTGTTTTGTACGTACGAAACACATTTTTGGTACGTACGAAACACATTTTGTACGTACGAAACACATTTTGTTACGCACGGAATTGTGGCACAAATCTAACGCAATATTCATAAGGACTGTGTAACAACTATGGCCGATGGCCCAATCCACCCTCTAATTTTTTTTTTAAGTTTGCTTCTCCTAAAGCAAATTCTCTGCAGTGCATGAATATTCCACTGCCCAGACAGGATCCAAGCCTGGTCAGCTCTGCAGGTGGTCACCCAGCCACCAACAAAACTCTTTTGAAGCCGCTGACCAGGTGACAAAGGAATTTATGCGTCTGCCGAAGGAGTGTATTCAAGCAGTCTTCTCGGAGCCCGAACAAATGGCTCCAATGGCTTGGAATACACAAATGACCGATCAAAGGAATGTTCATGACTTCTTATCAATCACAAAAGGATATTCTGGCGTCTCGCCCTTCCTAGAACGTCTAGATGGAGCAACAGCACCTCCAAGTGGTGAAACTTGGAACTATCCTTAGTGACAATTCACATAAGTAACCACATTTTACACATTTATACCATGATAATTCTTGACAGACAACTGAACTACGAATGATTCATGTTATATCTTTGTGTGTATGAACATCCTATTTCATTTGTACTCCATAAAGAATGAAAGATAATCAATATCTCTCTGTTCAGTCAGATTAGACAAGTAGAAGTTACCTCACAAGTTAGTTTATGATGCATTAATTACGATGTGTGTTAAACGGGTTGTGTGGGAAAACTGATTTGCCAGACTGACCAAATGTAATGCCAAATTATTAATCTCTTTAATAATTTTTTTCATAAAGTCTGCCCGAGCGAGCAGAAGGGTGTGCCACCACCCACTGGAGCCCCGCCCAAAGACTTTAAAAAGGGCGAGGAGACCCTCGCTCACTCTCTTGCTTCTCCTCCTGCTCTCCCGCCTCCTCCAAAAAACTCTCGTGCACGACCTGCAATTGGCCCAGCCTGCTGCGAACTCTTTGTTCCAAGAAACTTGCCAACCACGTGGCCTTTTTTTTCTGGCAGCATCCGTTAGCGAGAGTGGACCCTCGCTCCACGCCACGCCAAAGCAGGTGCAAACTGCAACGCTGACCAAAGACTCTTTTGTGTTTTTGTTTTTTTGTTCCACCATCGGTGCTTGCCCGCCCGACTCCGCGGCCCCCGGCGTACACTTGCAACGTATCGCCGGGCTCAAGGTTGTGCACCTAAGCCGCGCACCTCACGTGCTATTCGGTGGCGCTCCGCCGCAGTGCCAACGCACCTCCAATGGCTGGCCTTCCCCGTACGCAGGCGCGTACTGACCGAGCTGCAACACCTGAACTCGGACAGCTGCCCAGCAGAACCAACCTCGGCGAGAATCAACCTCGCTGGATCGCCGACCAATCAAGGCACGAGCCGCGCAACTACGCCAGGCCCGCGAGCGGCTTCCCCGTGCTCACCTGTGGAATAAACTTTTTTTTTTTTTTTTTTTCTTGCCTTTTTGGAACGAACATTGACTATTTTTCCCCCCTTTTTTGAAGACCTTTCTACTCGTTCGACGCAAACGATGCTCGTAAGTCTGCATTTGATTCCCAAATTGGTACCACTGCGTGCAACTTACGTTTGAAACATATCACAGATCTGGCAGGTCAAATTTCTCTTTTCCTTATTTCCTCATTCATTCGCATTCCTTCCTTATCTTCATTCGATTTATTTGGTTTCTTTTCTTCTGACGGTAGAATAGTTAGATAGGCAGTATTTTGATTCTGTAGTGTAGCAATCGTGAATAAATGTATGTTTTATGAACACTATTCCTCCTAAGTCATCTGTGTTTCCGAGTGGATTATTATTCTTTTGTTAGTACAACGAACCACTGAATATCGAGTGTGGCGACTTTAGATTATCAATGACTGATGAAAGGATTTTGGTCGTTGTTTGCTCCTGTTAACCCAAAGCAAAAACAACGTGGTGCCCCAGAGGTTATCGAGGTAAATACAATTTACCTCTGTAACGTCCAGATTATTAATTCGTCCAAAAGACGACCCAATTATCGCTACAACTGTGACTGCCGTCTGCCGACACTCCTCGTCGGAGTATTGACCTTGCTACGCCTTCGCCTAGTGCAGTATTCTGACCTCGCGTGTATTAGTTAAATCTATAGCCTTGTCTCTTTTTTCCAGTTTGTTTCATGAGTCCTTTTGATTCATAGTTTTCTGTTACTTCCTCAGCTTTTGCTATAGTGTTTGTTATTATCGCGTTGAGCCGTTTCTGCTCTGTAGTTTTTTGTTTCCTCAGCTTTACGCTTGAGTGTTTTCTATTCACGTGTTTTCTACGTCGCCTTTAGTTTTCCGCTTTTTATAGCGCATTTTGGTTTTGTTTATTCGTGTAGCGCGGTTTTGTAGCCCTCGGGTGTATCTTTGTTACTTCCTCACCTTGCAGCTTTTGCAAGCGTCTTTTGTTAACTGTTTTTCTCCTGACTTCGTCCAGCGTTTTTTGTTCTAGTTCCTTGTTCCATTGTCCCCTCTGTGTTCTGCATTTTTGGGATCCGCCTTCCGGTTCCACCGGAACCCCTAACAAAAACGAACCTTTTTACATACCTTTTTACTCAGTACGTTGGCACGGTTTAGTCTGTGATTGTTTTGTCATTGTCCTTTTGTGCTAATTATTATTTTTAAGTGCTTTGTTTTGTGTGTGTTTTTTAACCTAATTTTATTATGAAGTTTTTAATTGTGCGTGATTTTTATTGTAAAGTGTATTGGGACCATGTTCCATGTTAATTTTGCACTTTAGATAAAGTGAGTGATTGATTGATTGCATTACTCCTCTGTTTGTGTGTGGGAACGTCACAAGATTCAGGCTATTGTTACTTCTCACATGACCACACACAAGGATTTGCTAGCTGAAATATTGAACAAGTTTATGTTGGTTGGCCCCAACTGTTTCAAATCAGGGATGAAACATTATCTCTTAATGAACACCATACCACAGGATAATTGCTCAGCATAATCTCTCAGAGAAATCTGTGCATCAGGACTTGCTGACTTTGATGGCAAGGGAGTGAAACTACTCAAATTTGTCCCAAAAGTCAACCGTTATGTCCTAAATGTGTTTGTGTTTTTTGAAAACAGTACAAAGTTGCAGAGTGTCATCTAAACTGTTTATATATTTATTATACATTTTATTTGAGTCGGTGGAATTTCATCTGATTTATCTGACAAAAGCCAGCAGCTCTCCCATCTGGCCAGCAGCAATTTGCTAACCAGCTCCGCTATTGGCTTCTCTCCTTTCAAAGTGTCTCGAGGCTGTCAGCCTCATCTGCGCAGAAAGCGATGTCTGTGCCTGCAATCAGGAAGCACATCTGTGGAGGGTCACGCAGACCTCTACAAGCCTGTAATACAAATGGGGAACTGGACCATTGTGGACCCCTATTAGTTTCTGCTGTTTTCAGTGAGGTTTTGAGGAATGAAGAAGAAGGGGGAAAAAAAATCCCCTCAATATCTTGTAGTAAGATGGTGAGAGGGGAGCAATTATTCGCTCATTTGCAGGTTGCACACAGGTTCGATCATCATAGCCTCCATTCAAATGGCTTACTTACTAGTCTTGATGCACCATCATTGTTTTTTTTTATTATAAGAATGAACTGCTTTATGTCAATATGCACCATTATTGTTGGTGAGTGGGTGAATGAGGTAATGTATCACTTTTTAAATGTTTGTCTGTTATAAAACTATTCAAGTAACAAGAGACTCCACATTGTTATGCACCAATACTGTATGTCTTACTTTAAAGAAAACACATCTATTGACGTGGCGTAGCTTGCATATGTTTTCTTAGTAAGTTATCATTACTGTTGGCCAGAAACTTGTGATGACACTAGACTTTCTGTCTGTTTTAAAATAAAGCCATTTCTCATGTTAAAATATTAAAACCAGAGTTGCATTTCATGAGACGTTTTAAAACCTTGGGGAATAAAACAGGGCAGGAAAGTCAGCTCTTTTCCTGAACATGAACGGAGCTTCAATGCCGAACTTGGTCAATGACATATGACAATGAATAGACTGTACCTGCAATATAAAACACAACTTCATTAAGAGTGACCTAGGTAAAACGTGTGACCCGGTGACAAGGAAGAGATCTGCACTCTGCTACCATAAAACATTAATAAGTCAGGGCAGGCAGCGAACAGGGTGACATTGCTGGAATGGATGATCCTGTGCCAGGTTTAATTTGTGCAAATGCACAGAGAGGTACATGTGTGCGTGTTGTACAGACAGAATGAAGGCCCATTACTTATATTGTGTGGCCATAACATAAATCACAGCAGACAGGTCCAAGGAGGTATGTCATGCCTCTTTGACAACACCAACATACACGGCCACACACCTTTCTATGCCTATTGGCTTACTTTTACATGAATGAATATCTGTTGTCTTAATGGAAGTATGGATTCACAACTATACAGAACAACAGGACTTTTCATCTCTGTCACTGCCTGTTGTCTGACGTGCTGTAAACACAAGTAAATAGTTCTCTTGTTGCAACATTAACCAGCACAGGACTCCATTTTTGTAGAAAGGTGCACACGTAGTGAGTGAGGGCTTTCTTTTAAAATTACAATTCCATGGTGCACCTGGCAATTTGGTGACAGAAAGCCGATGACATTAAACCAGATAAAAAAAAGGTAGACATAAGTAATGCGGCAGGTGGTGCAACACGATTTTAGTGGATTTGATCAATTGCAGGCAAACAGATTTGGCGCTCCGTGTGTGTGTGTGGTGGATGTCATCGCATTTCATTCATAAATATGACAACATTGAGTGGCAATCCCGCTGAAGCTTTGGGAATCGGGTTGGTGGTTGTCACATACAGACAATCGAGGTTGAAGTGGTCTTCAAGTGTCCACTTCACAGCGGCCAACTTCACATCATCCACAAGTGGAGATCTTCTTGCAGTTCCTTATAAGCATACTTTGCGCTTGTTGATCTTCTGCATGGACTGCAGCAAGTCTGTTGCACTTCCACCATATAGACCATGCATTTCACCTGCATTGAATTCAAAGGGAATAAGGAGAGCCGCTTCTATTGGCCAGCAATTAATCTGGCTGTGTTCACTCCCACAAGCGTACAAACGCACACTTCTGCATTCGTCTACATAAATAACAAAAAAAATAAATAAATAAATAAAAATGGAAAACTCCAGCTATGCACGCAGATCGACTGCACTTTGCACTAGGTTTGTAACCTAGCAATAGCCAAATAGATATTGTGCTTCACTCAAGGGAGTTCTCCACAATATCAATCTGGGACTGCGCCACGTTGATTTGCTCGGGAAAGGCGGACATTCTGTACAATACTTTGGGCTGATTGGACGATGCGGCAATGTGCGTGTTTCTTTGACCAATGACGGACACGGATGAAAATATCGTCTTCATTCTCGTCGAGGGTGGGGGGGGGGGGGGGGGGGGTTGTTCTGGTAAGCACGAACATCTTACCAGCTAAAAAGGAAACGGTGAGTATTTCTGCAGGAACAGAATTAATTGCAGCGTCCATTCGTCCATGTTTGGTTTGTTTGTTTGCCCTGGCGTCAGCACTGGCTTCCTGGTTTCGTCACAGCTGCCCCAAACACGTCGCTCTATGATTGGTCCAAACCACTGGTTGTGAGTGGGGGTGGGGCGGTGTCTGGGGGTTTGGGGGCACCTCTAAAACCTGCAGGACTCGGGCCCTCGAGGACCGCAGTTTGTCACCCCTGGCTTAATCAGATACTTCAGAGTCCCACCAGAGTCGTGAAGTTGTCAGGAGACCAGAGGAAGGATCAAAGGAAAGAAAGTGAAAACAAAGTGAAATCCAGCACCAACCAGACACCACCTACCACCCACAGAGTGACAAACCCGGAATCTTTCAGCAACCCCAAAAACATTTAAATTCCAAAAGATTAGGGAGTCGGGCAGCATGGTGGATGACTGGTTAGCACGTCCACCTCCCAGTACTGAGGACTCGGGTTCGAGTCCAGGCTCCGGCCTTCCTGGGTGGAGTTTGCACGTTCTCCCCTTGCCTGCGTGGGTCTTCTCCGGGTTCTCCTTTCTCCTCCCACATTCCAAAGACATGCATGGCAGGTTAATTGGGCGCTCCAAATTGTCCCTAGGGGTGATTTTGAGTGTGGATGGTTTTCTGCCTCTGTGTGCCCTGCGATTGGCTGGCAACCAGTTCAGGGTGTACCCTCCTTGCCTCCCATAGCCAGCTGGGATAGGCTCCAGCACCCCCCGCGACCCTTGTGAGGAGCAAGTGGTTCAGAAAATGGATGGATGGAAGATTAGGGAGTCCTCGAGAGACCAGAGGAAAGACTAAAGGAAGGAAGGAAGATCCACAAACACCAGCCTCCACTGATTCAGCGACAAGTGGGAGAAGCAAATTCTGTTTGAGTTTCAGTAGATGCTGGTGTGGTGGATCTGGCATGCATGAGAACCTCCACCAAAGAGGGGAGCCGTCAACCTTGGCCCAAGAAGTCAAGCACAGCCCCACATGGTCACCCAGGCCGCAGCAGCACCAGGGCACAACCCCCCGGGTCCCGCGGGGGCCGCCGGGCCGGGGAGCCAACCCAGAAGCCCAGAGGATGTTCTCCTCCCCCCGACACGGCCAGCTCCCAAAGTGCAACTCAGCAGAACGGGGGACGGCAGGCCCACAGCCCCCGCTCAAACCACGACCTCACACCCACCATGCACCACAACCCAGCACCCGCCGCCCCCCAGGCCCCAAACCCCCAGATACCCCCCCACCCCCAGCACTCTCCACCCAGCCACCCGCACCACCACCCACCCCCAAACAAGCCACCAAGAGGGACTCCGTAAAAATGTGAATCCTCTTGTGAAATTAACGAGGCTGTGGTGACTAGCAACATGGCAACGCAGTAACATGAAAACACAAAACACACATCAACTTGGAATAATCCAGATGTTATTAAGGAGACTTCATATGTTGACTGGATGTCCATCTAATACAAACGAGTCATTGTCGCCAAGTTGTCAAAGTCATGAAGTCAAGAAATGTTATCATAGTCTTTGTGAAGTGCTACGATGGCTCCGGCTCCATCACGTTTGCTTCCTCTTTGCAGCAGGTGCGGACATGCAACAGAGACTAAATGCTGTGGTAATGTTTGAAGCTTCAATCGGTATGCATACAGAGGTGTAGCTGATGAAAACGACATCATGGACTGATTTAATGTGCGTATACTCATCAGCAGTCCAGGCTGCGTCATTTGCGGTCATTGGCACTTGGCCTTGCAAAGGGAATTTCAACCCGTCTGGATTTAATATTACCCTAATGCCCAATTGTAGCATGAGGTCTATCCAGTGAATTGTTTGGGCAAAGGTCAGTTAGCAAAAAAATAAAATGGAGATGTTATAGCGCGCATGACAGTGGTTTAGAAATTCCCCGTAATCACATGGCCTGTGGCCCCAGAGGTAAGTGTAACTAATGCTGAATTTCACTTGAGAAATGTCAGTGGTCTTTATGATTGACCTTATGTCCTTTGAATCAACTAAAACCAGTAATGGGTTTGGCTTCCAAACTTGAAATAGTGGGAGTGGTAAGGGAAAGTTCAGAAGTGTACATTATTATGAGTTGGCGCCAATGAACGATTCCTTACTATTTTGATGTAATAGGAAAGCAGACTCTTCATTACAATTCACTTTCGCAAGACAAATTCACAGCTGAAAATTGCTTCTCCCGATATGGGCCTTGTGTAAAATGAATTGGAGGGGGGGGGGGGTCATACGCATTTCTAGCCCACTTTTTGTGGGTGCTCAATTGTGGAGTTGGAATCATGCCAAAACCCCGTAAAAACAAAAAATGTGTTCTACGTACACAAAACCTGATCTACGTACCGTATTTTCCGCACTATAAGGCGCACCACATTATAAGGCGCACCTTCAATGAATGACATATTTTAAAACTTTTTCCATATATAAAGCGCTACAGTAGAGGCTGGGGTTACGTTATGCATCTATTAGATGGTGCTGCGCTAAAGGGAATGTCAACAAAACAGTCAGATAGGTCAGTCAAACTTTATTAATAGATTACAAACCAGCTTTCTGACAACTCCATTCACTCCCAAAATGAATAAACAGCTGTTTTATTATTTTCTCTGAGGTAAAGTATTCGTATTAGCGAGCAATCCAAGATGGCGGGACCTTCTGCGCATGCACGTCACCGATCGTGCAGGGTCACCGATAGCGTCTTGACAGCGAGACCTGTTGCGGCTCAATATTGATCCATATTCAAGGCGCACCTGATTGTAAGGCGCATGGTCAGCTTTTGAAAAAATGGAAGGCTTTTAGGTGCGCCTTATAGTGCGGAAAATACGGTACACAAAACCTGATCTACGTCCACAAAACGTGTGCTCTACGTACACAAAACGTGATCTACGTACACAAAGAAGCATATCTTCAATTACAACAAGAACAAAATGTTTTGCGTACGTAAAAAGCAATTCTACAATTACGGATACAACTCAAGTGACTTTTAGCAGTGATATTCTGTCGAGCAGTTTTACGTGCCAAAAACCCATGATCCACACACGCAAAGCCCTTAAACTTTAGAGCAGGGGGCGCTGTTGAATCAGCGCCGTATTGAGAGAGAGTTTGGTCAACTCGTTGAAGAACGACTACGCTGTGATTGGTCAACTGCTGGTAACATGACATATGGACGCCTTGTTGTTACCATGGTGTTGGTGAAATTGGCGTTGCTATTGTTGTCTTCACTTACATATTGCAATTATGCCGTGTTACTCAGCATGGCCTTGTTCACAATTACAACCAGGCAGTGGCGTTATGATGCAGGATTATATTTACGGTTAAATAAAGTAAGTCAAATACCACAATTTGATGTAGGTGGGACTCCACACTGCAGCTTTCGACCTCGTCAAATGAGTGGTGTGCTGTGTTACTTTTTTTTTTTTTTTTTTTAAGACTTTAGATTATTGAAGT